>NC_054411.1:18782716-19103759 GCF_017976425.1 Toxotes jaculatrix | reverse complement strand
CAGACAGCTGTGGGCACATGCCCCCCTGTCAGCGTAGACACCCACAAATCCCCAGCGGTGCCACCCTGCCACTCTGCCACCCTGGTGCCACACAGAGACTTGAAACGCTAAATTAGAGTCAGTTGGGATGGCGGATTTGAATGCAGAGTCAGGGTGGGCTCATTGGTGTGGTTGGATATGTTGGTGAAATGTGGTTATGTGTGGGTATAAAGTATTTATTTCGGTGATAGGCTGTGTGCATGTGTGTGTGTGTGTGTGTGGTCAGTGTCTGTGTGTGTGATGAAACCAGGTCTAGTCGGTATGTCCAGCCATGTGATCTGCTAATTAAAATGTCACTGCACAGCAGATTGAGAACTAAACAGGCCATCAGGTCTAGTCCCTGTGTATTTTACTACAAAGTAAACAAACACCCATATCTCCTCACTCTGTTTTACTTGTCTCAATTTCAAGCTGTTCCTCAGTAAATGATGGTGACACTTTATAGTTACATATTTTTCTTTTATTTATTCTGTAGGCTGCTGCTACATATGTGGTTTTTATTAAGTTTACTGAGTAATGTTGATATTATTTAGAGTTGGGGTTTTAACGGTTTTGCAATCATGTGAGACTTTATCTAGGAAAAGATTTGAGAGAGTCACTACTGAATCATATAACTTCATAATTTTACTGACTGGACCACCACTGAGCCGAGAATACAGCTACGTCATCACAAGACATGCAAGATGCACATTTGAGGAGTTACACTCCATGAGAATTTGAAATACAACAAACAGAACAAAAGTTCCTTGATCCTTGATCCAGAAGTGCTGCAGAAACAACACTGTCAGGTAAGTTCGTTAGTTTGTTTTTACATCAGCACATCTATCAGTTATCGTACGTTATTCAAAACCGCTGAGAGGAGAAAAGACAAAAAAATGAAAAATTGTCTTTTGTAGGTGAAAACAGCTGTTAGATCAACAGGGTAATGTCACAGCCTCTTTCAAAATAAAATTTGGATTATTTTACAGCTTTAATGTATCTTGACAAATAAACATATAAATCAAATAAATAAATTTCTATGTTAACGCAAGAATGTGTCCCTAAATATTCATTTTAATCTTGATGAGTGACGCTTTACTGACGTCAGCAATCACCAGCAATAACGAAACTTCCTGCCTGAATTCTTCACAATAAAGGCATCAAACAAAGAAATTTTGAGTTGTTTTGTTTTTTTTGTTTTTTTTTTTTGGTGTTTTCATTTTGCTGGAATCAAACCTAAAATATACTCCAATGGTTTGTGTGCTTCTGTGTCCTTTCCTTTATATCGTCACAGGGAAAGTGCAGGATAAAAACATCTGCTGAATTACTTCCATGTGTCAATTTAGGCTGAAATTGCAAAATCAACATTTTTCAATACTGATTCGTTAATTTTTTTTTTTTATAGAAAGCAGTAAGTTAAACACAAAATCTGAAAACTAGTCAATATTTCATTTATATTGTATTTTTTGTGCCTAGTACCTACTAACGTCCACAGTTTGTTTTATTAAACAATCCAAAGAAAGGAATTGGACAGCTCCACTGTTTCAATGACAGGTGATCTCTGGGAATGGAGGCGCACAAACACTACGGCCAAGTCTGCTTAAAGTGGTGCCAAAATAGAAAAAGACAAGGAGCTTGTGGAACACCACACAAGTTAGAGCAATTATTCATTAAAAATCATTTGTTTTCACTTAGTGCTATGTCTTTTGGTAGGAGCAGTGCCTGTTACAAGAGAAATTGGTACCCATTTAATTCTCCTCACGACTTAACTTTGGATCTCAGCATAGCTATTAGAAAACACCTTTAACACACACATACACACTCACTCACACCATAAACAGTCACTGAAAAACGCCCTCCTTGTATTTCATCCCATCCAAGTGTGTGTGTGTTTTTTTTTCTTACGCACAGAACACCCGTCTCTTTTGTTTTTGCCTAAACTCTGGTGAAATTCCAACTCGAGGCGAACGGGGCAGGAGAAGGACGAAGGAAAAACATGTTGGAATTTTCTTCTCCTCTCAGATCTTCAGGGTTTCACAGCAGCAATTACACAGAAGTGTTACCAGATGCTTCTCGCCATTGTCGGACCAAAAAACCACGTATCTGCACAAAGTCAGTCTGTCTTCCAGGATCGGGAAAAGGAAATGCTTTTTTTTTTTTTTTTAATTTACGCTAATGCAGTTTTGAAATTTCACAATGGATTTTCAACAAAATACCTCAGGGTTGATGAGGCTCGCTCTGCGCGCAAACCAACAGTGAAACATCCGTTCTGAGGAAGAAAAACACTGAAACTGTAGTTACATGGTTACTTCCTGTCAGCAGCGTTTGGTTGCTGCAATCTTATCTTATCCTTGAGCCTTGACTCCTAGCTCTCTCCAATTAGTTTAAGAAAAACACACTTGGATGCGCACACACATACATGCTCTTCCCACACATCTGTGCACATGTATGGACACATACATGTGCACATTCATGCAAGGAAAAGTTGTACATTTTATAGTTTTTATCTTAAGAGTACACACTATTAATATACGATAAGCCTGCAGACATACCTGCACTCCGCCACACAAACACACTTACGTAAAACCTCACATTTCATTCACACAGCACGTTGCAATGAGAATTTAATCACTTGCAATTCACCATGTCATCCATCACACACTTAAAACAATATGGACTGAGAGTAAACATGGTTATCTCTGTCTTTAAAGCACCATGTATAAAACAAAACATCTCTCTCACTCACCCAACTCGTCATACATATGACACCAGAGTACATAGGAGTCGTGGAACTTTTACTTTAGGTGTAAGACCCAATGCAACCAACAACCAACTTGATGATTTCTAGAAAAAGGTGTATTTTGAAATTGAAACAAAAAGGAATAAGGAAGTCTGTGTAACTAGAATTTTACTAAATTCTTGAAACAAGATCTCTGGTACGAAAAGGTATCTTATGGTATTTCCACAGCATCTCTTTCGGGTCAATGTCTGTCTCAGTGTTCAGTGTCATTGTCCTGCAGTATCACCCAACAACTGAGCTTCAGCTGGCGGACAGCCACCCTAACCTTCACCATTTGCATGTTTGGTTTGGCACAGGTATTATCGCCAGATGTTCCTCCTGATACAACATCGGCTCATGGGAGCCAGGGATTGAACCTCCGCCCCTGGGATCAGCAGCCAACCTGCTCTATCACCTTTGGAGAGCAGCAGCTTACTCTGCGGTGTGGTACACCATGATTTGTGTATGGTAGACCCACAAACAAAGATGCTAACCAGTTTCAAAGGTTCCTTTAAGCTTTTAACTTAAAAGGATCATTGTTGGTAATAAACAATGCCTTTTGTGTAAGTATCTCTAACCTACACCTCCTGTCTTATTTTATTTATTGGATAGGTTTGCTAACTCCAAGGTATTAGCCGAGGAGTTATGTATTTAACAATACAAAGATTTGTATGTTATTAGTTAAAAGTGATTGTGTTTGTTAATAATTAACATAACAGAGTCAATGGCTGTTCTACTCCAGACACAATTTAAGCTGAATCTACCTTGCTTGGCCAATAGGTTGTCCTCACCAACTCTGTACAAGGCTGATGTAAAAAAAAAAAAAAAAAAAAAAAAAGTGGGCGCAA
Organism: Toxotes jaculatrix; assembly: GCF_017976425.1. NCBI lineage: Eukaryota > Metazoa > Chordata > Actinopteri > Toxotidae > Toxotes > Toxotes jaculatrix. Next base: position 19,100,114 of record NC_054411.1, on the reverse strand, counting down.
TTATGACAAATCAAATATTTCTGACATTGGTCGCTGTCTCACTGGCTTAACCTCAGACTGTATCAGCTTTCAGTTGTCAAATGGTGTGGAGCTGGAGGCCATTTGTAAATGGGAAACTAAATACCTAATGTGGGCACACGGAGGGATTATGGGTATTTTTGGTTATGTGGGTAAGCTCAGTTTTCTGACACGTTCACACTGGGGTTTCAATTCAGAGCAGAAACACATTTGATATGTGCACATACACACACAGAAATGCATACTATAGTGTACTGTAAGCATGCACATACATCCCCCACCACCACCACCCCGACTACACACAAACACACTCTTATTCATACACCCACAGAGAAGCTGCCTATGCTCTCTGTTTCTCCTGGTGTCTCGAGGGAGAAGGTAATTGCTGCGGAAGCCGAGCTACTGAGCGCCAGTCGTCTCTTTAGTTGATAGGGATCAGTGGGCAGAGAAGTGTGGAGTCTAGAACTCTTCACAACTTTAGAACACAACACAGCAGTTTTCCACCTTTCTCTACTCTCATTCTGCCTTTTCAACTTTTATTAACTGTGTTAGCAAGCTGCCAATGTACCGACTGTACACACATTCGCTGCGAGCTGGACAACGATGAACAACATTTCACAACACACCACAGCATTTCACAAAACACAGCAACAGCATTAGAGAAAACACACTGACATTTCAGAAAAAGTGGGACACTTCTTGTTTGTGATTGGACAGAAAGCCCTCAACAACCTCACCCCCCCAACCCCCGTTTGTTGTCATTATTGATATTTCCACTGTTAAGCGTCTTTGAGTGTCTGGAAAAGCGCTATACAAATTTGATGTATTATTATAATTTATTATTAGATGTCATTTATAAGACATTGAAATCTTAAGGGGATATTTTATGAAAGGACATTTGCATGATGGATATTCTTTGAACATATCGTGACCGGGCTGTAAATGGGACTGCACCTTCACAGCGGGGCAGCCCTGAGCCCTCAATTGGTGTCTTGGAGACTGTGAGTGCTTAAGGGAGGGACAGTGGAACTAAGCCGATAGTCTGCACGATCATCAATCCACCTGCAATTGTTATTATCATCACTTAATCGTTGTTTTCAATTTAAAAAAAAGAAATGAAAAACGTGCAATATTTCCCGGTCCTAGGACCTGGGACCGGAAAATGTTTGGTATTTTGCATGAAGGGCAGAGTAATTTTCAGCCAACTAAGCACTACACTGTTGCAGCTCTGGTCATCAAGGACTGTTTTCAACTGCAATGCTCAGAGATGGAAATAACATGTGCAGCCGTTAACTGGTCGATAGCTGAACTTCTGTTGATGTTTCATATTCCACTTATGTTTCAAATCTGATTTTTTTCCCCCACCTTAATGCCATCCTGATGGAAACAAAGCAGCAGTGTCGCTTTTCAGTTTGTATAAAAGGAGGAAACTGGATTAATTAGCATTAATTAATTGGAAAGTTAATGACTTCTGCTCTGTCTGGGTAAATGAGAGCGACCACCTTCCAAACCAGTACTGAAGTCAGTCATCATCTTGAAAAAAAAAAAAAAAAACCCTGCTTTTCAGCTCTGTAACCCCTTGATACGTGAAGGAAAAAAGAAAACATAACAGGACATGACTTCTTTTATTTTATGTGGATACAAGTAACATCATCTTCCGTGTAGCCCTAGCTGTTCTGTTAACTTTAACACAGGCCCACAGCTTCATCAGTTGCCAAGCAATCACAGGGGCATAGAGTTTAGACCCGGGGTCTTCAACATTTTTCAGGCCAAGGACCCTGAAACTGATGGAGAGATGGAGCAGGGACCCCCCTACCCCAGTCACAAACAATAAGTGCTGTCCCGCCCGTTTTGTAATCTGAAATGTTGTGTTTTGTCAAATGCCGCTGTGTTTAGCATTAGCATAGCAGTTTTCTTGCTGTGTCACAGATGAACCTAGAGAAGCCCTCTACAGAGACACTTCTCTGCTCCAGAACAGTGCTGACTATGCAAACCACACTACTTTCCCCCAGTGTGTTGACTGACTTTCTTGTGCTGCATGCAAACAAAGTTTCACCACCTCAATTAGCAGCCACCTGCTCAGATCGTCATCAGTGCTCTGCACAGGGGAATTTAGAGTCATGCATGTCAGTTTATAAACCTATTGATGCGCTTCACAAAGTTCTGCCTCTGTTACCTTTAGATCCTTAAAGTACCAACCGCAGTCTTTCAAAACCCATCTTTGGTCACCAAATGAGTCATTTTTCTGCCCCCCCCCCCTTGAGTCTAGTCGCAAGATTGTCAGAAATGGCAAATTATCAATTCAGGATTTCTCCAGATGTAAGATAAAACAGAACATTGAAAAATAGGCCATAATAATAATAATAATAATTCAGTGATCAGGAAAACAAAAACAAAATAATAAAATGTATTAAAATTTCCTGCTGTACTTGTAACCACTGAGTTACCACCAACGCCCATTTAGCTGCTGAGACATATCTTGAGCTGAGCGTGACAGTTTTAGATCTGAGAGTCATACATAACCAGCTGAGAAAAACCTTCAAAGAGAAGTAATGAAGGAAAAAAATAAACAAGAAAACAAAAGTCGGAGATGGAATGAAGGGTAAGAAAGAGTAAAAGAAAGTTTATAACCAAAGGAAAAGCCAAACGAGAAAAGAACTGAATCATGGAAAAAAAAAGTTGTTGTCTCTGATGCTAAAGTGAAAGTAGTGACTCAGCTGCAGAACCTCATGGGAATTTATTCATGAAACTGATTCTGGTATTTGAGGGAGTTTTGGTCATGTGTATGTGCTCGCTAGGTATTTTCCATTGGTTTTCAGCAAACGTAGCCTAAATGACATACAATTTTGACTCAAGTATATATATATATATATATACATGATACATACAGACGAGATTTGCAAATATACAAAATCAGGCAAACAAGAGGAAGTCGGGCAGAAGTGATCTGTGAAGAGCAACCACCATGGCTAAGGTTGGAATTACAGTTCTCGAAAAATACTTTGAAATGTTTCGGTGGATCTATACAAAGAAGGGTGTTGTGGGTAAGTGTATGTTGCAGAGACTTGCAAAGGAACCAGCATCTCTCAACAGTACTGTCTGCATTCCCGCACTTCACACAAACCAACTGGTATTGTACAAGTATAATTTGTGCAAATACAAAAGAAACAGCAACAATATATTTTCATATAAATATGAAAATCTTTAGAAGTGCAGCTTTAAAAACGAAGCCGCAATTTGCAGAATCAGCACCACGATGCACATTAGAAGAAGCCTTCTCTCACTTGTAGGTTTATCCCTACAACTGCAACATGCAACAATAGCAATTACCATTTGGTGATAGTATCCATGTTACTGCATCTGCTTATCTTTAAAGAAATTAAAACTAGGTATTTTAGTTAATGACAGTACTGGTATTAAAACTCTACACATGCTTTATCCTTGTTGTTTGACTTCTCTTAAATTCTGGGGACATTTTTTTTTTAATCACTATCATTCATTTTGAATGCTGAAGTACTTCCTTTCTTTCATGTGGTCGTCACGCTCCGCAATCACACTGGAGGACATTACTCTTTTCATCTGCTCTACCTTGCTGTAACAAACCGTCATCCTCAGAACAGCATCTGGGTGGTTTGAGAGGGTGCGGCGTAAACAACCTTTCAGAGGGATTCTGGTTGATTTGATTCCCTGCACAGTGGGAGGACGCCTGCACAAGGGTGGACAGCGTGTTTTGAGTTTTGAAGCCAAATTGAAGAGGAGATTAGCTGAAGCCACACTAACAACACAGAAACTGAGATACTAACATTTATACAGAGAAAACACACACGGATGCACATGTACTGGGATACAAGGTTGCATAAGAGAAATGGTTGCATTTATACAGACAATCCCAATAAACATATGCACAAGAAGATATGAAGGGGTGTCTATTTAACATACAGGAAGGGAAAGATGCCAATATTTACACTGGAGAAAATGAATGCAACACACACACACACACACACACACACACACACACACACACACACACACACACACACACACACACACACACACACACACACACACACACACACACACACACACACACAGATGGTGGCAGTGGGGCAGACCCCCTAGTCTGTCCACATATGGCTGCAATTGACCAATAGGGTGGGTGGATAAATGGCAGCCGACCAACCGGTGGTATAATTATCTGACCAGCCTCTTTATGTAGCCTTAAATAGCAGTCTTGTTTACACTAAAAATAAACTGTCATTTCAGCCCACTGACATTTGACCCCTGACACCTGACCCCAGGACGGAAAGGACAAAGGTCGGCCTTCTTGGACTTGCTGCTAAAAATAGCAGGCAGCCCTCTCTTCACCCTTGAACCTGAATCAAAAAAGGTGTTTTGTTTTTCTTGTTAGTCCAAAGGGCTAGCAATCAACCATTTCAAAAAAAAAAAAAAAAAAAAAAAAAAAGCGTTACCTGAATGCTGGATCTTTCAAAAACATTTATTGGGGAAAGTTGTGCGAGCCTCCCAAAGCTTTCCAGCTAAACATCAGTTCTACATAAGTCACTCCAAACACTTGTTTCTGAGTCCGACTAAAAATAAACACAGAAATTAGCCCTTTGGATTAGCTATTGTAGCTAATTGTATAAATCGACTTCCAGGAAAACCTAGCTAATCAAACTAGATGGCCATTCATTTGCACACTCCTATTTGTTTTTACGTGTGTGAGGCTGTAGGTTGCTATAGGAATGTGAGCTTACTGGAGAAGTTGTAGAAAAAGAGGGTTTATTTACTTCATTCTTCAAGAAAGTGCAATGGCTGGTTATCCAAGGACTATAACGACAGTCATGAGCCATTTCACTTTGATGGCCAGCTGTTTTTATTCAAAACAGAGGAGAGAGGGAGCTAATTCACATGGAAGAGGAAAGATGGAGAATGGAATTGAAGGACAGTTAGAGGAGTGTTGCGCAAGACAGTGTAGCTCAAGAAAGTGGTGGTGTTCCTGCGGTCACTGCCCTCCACAGTTAACTGAGAAGGAAAACTTGGACCACATCTTTGTGTTTCTTCTGGCCCAATGTGTGCCCAATACCTCAGCCTAAGTCTGGCACTCATACAGCATCACTGTCAGATGCTACTTCCACATCTGGATCAATTGTGGCACACACAGAGAAGGTCTTCCTCACTGTCAACCAACACTTGAGGATAACAGCCAGAATCAGCCCAGATGTGGAAGTAAATGGGCCAAGGATCCAGGGATATGTTGGGCCAGAAGGCTCATTCTGATAGACATGTCCAGCATCGGGTAACTTCAACAAATTCACAGGTTTAAACAGTGCTGATTTTAAGACCCAAGTTGAAGAATACCAAAATTTTCCTCCAAGGGTGATCACCTTTGGAGGAAAATTTTGCTGGGGGATTTTGGAAGCATGATGGAACAATTTAGAATACACTCCAAAATACTGTTTACATAGTGGAACAGTGGTGAGATCAAGCGCACCTTAACACTCTCCACGGTATAGTAACCTTTTTAAAATTTTTTTTTTTTAAGGCAGACCACAGCTGAACTCCCGTTTTTTTTTCTCTTAAACACACTCATTCTACTCTGTCTCTGAAAACCAGATCACCACCTGTTCACCTTCAAAACACCCTCCTCCTCTGTGTTTCTCTCACACACTCACACTCACACACACAGAGAAAAGAGTTAATGACCCTGACCTGTGATTATGATAGCCTGTGGCTTTCACCTGCAGCTCAGCTCCAGATACACTCACACAAGCAGCGGCTGCAGAGACCCAGCAGACCCCTGACCCTGCAATAACACACAGGGCCAGATGTGGTAGCAAAAATCTTTCTCATACACACTTACACAGTGTAGTGGATGGAAGATATGAGTGAATCATTATCACAGCTGAACAGCGTCTTATTTGTAGCCTAGCCAACCATCGATTTTGTCTTCTGTCGGTAGCACATTTAATCAGTGGCTGCTAGCAAGCTAATTAAACTAATGCTACCTTTGTGAGATGGTTGAAAACACTGGCTAACACACAACAACACAGTAAAGTGTGCAAATAAGTGAAGAGTTCTGAATGCTTTCTGAAGCCACTGCACACAATACTGAAACCCTGCTGCACATTGTCTTTTAAAATTGAGGCTATAGCTAAAGCTGCAGAAGACAGTATCAGGACATAGATGGCTTCCTGCAGGTTAAAAGCTGCATTAATTATATTTTACAAACTAAAAACACAACTTTTTATCAACCAATAAACCTGCTACAGTGAAAATTTTAGGAATCTGCTGCCAACAAGCAACACTAGCATTAATTTGAAGTCATGTTTTTGTCCACGTCCATATGTTCATCCAATAAATAAAAATTTTCCTTCATGATGGTTATAATGTTGGCTGAATCACAGAAATACCTCTGTGTATAATGCAACACAGTTCAGCTGCACCACAAACTGCATCCTCCAAAATTATCATACAGTTTAATTAACGCCTAACACTTTCAATAAAAACTAAACATTCTAACGTTCATGAAGGGGGATTTATTACAGGACGGTTTTATTAGACTGCATTAGTTTCAGCTAGATGTACCTAATAAGCTGAGTGCATAATGGACATAGCATACATATGCATAGCATAGCAACATATGTACAACAGAATTTTTAAGATCCTCTGTTTGGCAGTGCTCATGGATAAATATTCTTTATGTGTGGGATTTTAGCCAGTTTTTACTAGAGTATCTTCTAGGTATTAAACAAAACGCCCCTTGTTCTCCAAATATGTTTTTTTGCATTGATATGGTTGGCATCTGTCTAATCTGTTGGATTTTCTTTAGAGAAACTGTTACTCTGAATGTGAAGCAGCTCAGACACTGGAGAAAAGCGTGGGGTAAAGTACGCTTTCAACAAACGTCACATTTGATCAGATATGACACTAAAATTACTCTTTACAAAAATCACCGCCCAGGCAAAGAGTTCATTACAATACCACAACTCTGTTCTAAGGTTAAATATTTCTCTTCTCCCCTCTTTGCTCCTCTTTCCAAACCCATCTCCTATTTCACATAACCACACACATATATACTGTGCACCCATACGTATTTTACATCTGTGCTATATATTCTCTAAATTATTGTTTAGACCTTACAGCACAGACATCTGTGCATCTATTGAAAAGATGAAACCATTAATGTTGTGACAGTGACAATGTTGCAGCATAAGACCTTTTAATCAACTTGTAATAACTTTCTGTTCTATGTTGTTACACTTTTTGTTTCATCGTGGGGTCAGGTTCAGAAATGTTCTGGTATGTCACTGGTATGATACTTAAGGTCTTACAGTGGTGTGGTGTATATTTTCACTCCTGAACAACCTGAAGAGAGCACATTAACCAAAGAAGTCAAACTTTTCATTTTAGCCATTATGACACAGTCAGTTATCCACAACTCATCCAATGTACAGACAACAATGTTTTATGATTTTAACCAGCGACAGTTGGCTAAAAATGAGAAGCAGCTAGCTAGATGTTTGACTTTTGGTAATAAAATAAAATAAAATGGCAATGTTAATTTTTTTTTCTTTTAATAAAAGATTTGTTATTGTTGGCGCTTAACAAGTTCAGGTCTATTGTAGACCATGATGAAAGCATTAAGGTCCTCTGGGGACCTTCCTAGTCCCCAGAGGATGAATCCTAATGACTTTGAGGATTTCCAGACTCTAGCTTTAGTGCCACCACAATGTTGACATTTAGACTGAAGGAGACTGCAAGGAAATCTAGTACAAACAATCATGTTCCCCACAGCATCAAACGCTATAAGTTGTTCTCTCCTCCCCATCTGCAAGTTTCCAATATTTTGTTTTTTGGCCAAATATCTGAAAATCATCGCCCTCGGTTATACTCATATGCATTTAATGCTAGTAAGCAAATGTTAGCATGATAAGATGCTACACTAATATGGTGGACATGCTAAGCATAATATGTGCTAAGCATGAGCATGTTAGAGTTGTCAATGTGAGCACTTAGCATTTAACTGAGATCACAAAGCTTGTGTGGCTGCAAACACTTTGCCTTGTTTTTCAGTTGTGAATTGTTACACTAACAGATATAACACTACTACACTATAACACTACTTTTTCCCATATTTCCTCACACACTTCCATAGTCCCTCTTCCTGCTCCTTATCTGAAAACATCTCAGCTCCTGCCACCTGCAACAGACCTCAGACATCTAATGGACTGATCTGCTGATCTGTAGATTTCTTTGATTTCTATCGTCATGATTTAGGGGTCACCTCCAGGGTCTAATTCCCTACAGCATGTAGACAATTGGGGCAAGAGGCCCAAAGTTTGGGGACACACTAAAGGACAGATGTCCATACACACACACACATACACACAAAGGGGAAACTGGGAAACTAAAGGAAGCTATGGTGACAAACCATTTCCCCTGTTCGGCAATTACCAACCATTCAACTCTGCACTGAGGCTCATTACATCCAGGCCTGGAATGACATTTGGAAACGCTTGAAGGGGGCCCGCTCAGCGCTGCACTTTGTTGTTGTTATTATTATTGTCTGTGCTGAGAGCAGCCCATTAGCACATACTCTGGTCCTCCCTCTGCCTCTCACCACCTGCAGCTGTTAAAGAAGCAGATCAAACCGTTGTCCCACATCGGAAATTGGGTTGGGTTGAAATTGATTTGCTGCCTTCACTGGAAAATAGCACAGTCCTGCAATTCAGGACAAAGTAAAATATGTAGTATATCAGTCCATTTGTAAGGTACTGAGTAGACACGTTTAACGAGGGGCCGGGGTTAGTGGGTGCACTGCTGTATGAAGACTCTTAACAAAATGTATTAGTTAAATAATATTCTGGTTGAGTCTAATAATATATTGTATTTATTATACTGCTCATTTATTATATGACATTTTGGCTTTTCCTTTTTTTCCTTCAATGAGCAGAAAAGCAAATGTTTTAAATAGATTGTAATTATAAGCAATACAGTTGCCTCGCCAGATTTTTTTTTAAATTTAATTCACAGTTGCATTCATATACTGCAGTGAACCCTAAATATGCTAATATATCCATTAAAACAATCATTTTAATTTTCTTTTTGCTGTTAAAGACCTTTCTGCTTTGGAAAATATTTATTTCTAAAAAAGTCTTCACTGCAGCAGATTTTTTTTCTAAATATAAACAAAGTATAAGGAAAGATCTGCTTCTGAATTATGAACATACTGTAGTGTCAGAAACAACTACAACATAGAACATTGTGATGCACAGTTGCATGTGGGCTGTAAACTTGTCTATGCATCACAATAAATAACTAAATAACTATTCAGTGCAAGTCACTGTAAATGTATTTCTCATACATCTTAATATACTCTTTTTCATTTTTTCAGAATGCATATATTTAAAAACTACATTCACCAAAGACTGTCTACACAAGGTTTTTCTCCATTACAGAAAATATGAAAAAATAATTTAAAAAAAACAAACATTGCAGTACAACAAATGTATTAGCTGTTTCATTTTGTTTTAGTTAAACAAATCTGAATAACATTTCCGATTCACTTGATCTCTTTTTTCACACTGCACTCTACAACGTTGTTGCACAGTGAGTGAAGGCTCTGTAGCTTCCTAAAGTCTGTCTTATTATACACAGGCTCACAAGCTCACGCACAATGCACTTTGCTGCTGTCAATCATATGCACACAAAAATAAATAAGATCATCAAAGCTTCATAAAAGGAGACAAATTCTGTTTTGTTTCCTATTTTTTATAATTATTTATTTCTGACTAAATGGAATAAAAAAAGTACTCAGGTTCTTTACTTAACTAAAAGTACCCATACCATAATGTATAAATACTTAGTTTAATACAAATGACCCCACTAGAGAAAGCTTTTTGTGTCAGGGTCACAGCTTACGTGTTTGGTTTTTTTCTGTTTTGTTTTGTTTTGTTTTTAGGGCTACAACTAATGATTTTCATTTTCTATTAATCTGCCAATCATTTTCTCAATTAAATCAATTTAATGTCCATTTATAGCTAATATTGAAAGTGACCAACACAATTTATGAACACCCAGAGTGATGTCATCTACTTGTCTGTTTCCTCTGAACACTTTAAAACCTATAAATATTCAGTTAAATACGGAATAAGATAGAAAGAACAGCCAATCCATAAAATTGAGAAGCTGGAACTAAAACAATTTTGGTATTTTTGCTGGATAAATGACTTCAGCAATTAATAATTTCAGCTCTAATATATATATTTTTAATTGTAAAGTCTTATTTGAAAAGTGACAAGTAACTTTAGCTGTCAAATAAAAAATACAACAAGGTATAATACTTCAAGTAGTACAGTGAAATATACATACTCGGGACAAGTACTAGAAAACTGCAAGTACAGTACCTGAGTAAATGCACGTGGTAACTTTCCAGCAGTGGTTTTAAGTGGTTTGCTCTGATGTGTAGGTTAAAAATAAGCTTTGCAGAACTTTATTTTATGTTACGTAAAATGCAGGATTGGGAATTTACTGCTTCTCTACAAACATAACTCATGTAAACATTTTTTTTTAACAATCTCAGAGTAACCTCTGTCCATATCAAATACTGTACGTATCTCAACAGGTTGTGCTGCACTTCAAATACAAATTAGGCCTTAAACACACCGCTGGTTCTTTTATGGTCCTGAAAATAAAGTGTGAACAAGGTAAACACGATGCTGCCGCTCACAGTCTTATTTATCTCAGGTAGTGACTGAAAAACAGGTTATATGAAAAACAATTAATATAAAATTTTAAAAAATGATAATTTTGTCAGTCACTGTGGCTCATTCAGAGTAACAGGGTCTGTAAGGAGATGCATTAAAAATATTCGATTTCAGTCACCTCCACTGTAATGGAGCGGCAGGAGGGATCTCAGGGACAGAATTCGTTTGCATGGGCAGAGGTAAGTTAAAAGACAGACAGACTCAGTCTAACCTCAGGAGGGAGGTAGAGGCTTCCAGCTTTCATGGCCTCTTTTATGGAAGGAAAAGTGTCAAAATTTCCCTGCAGCTCTTTCCACTGCTGACATGCTGCGCCAAGAACGACCACAGACACACACACACACACTTTTACACACACACCAGGCTAGTCTGTTAGAGCTACAGGAGAATAATATCACTGACACTGAAAAAAAAAAAAAAAAAAAAAAAAAAAAAATCAACAACAGTTGTTTGTGAGGAGAGCAAGGTAGAGGTGGTACAGAATGTGAAACTTCGGCAAGACTAATGATTGACACTAATGATTACATCATGGGAACATGCATAACAGCTCAGCTCTGTTTGCCACTGCTGTGAAATAATAAATCCATTCACCTTTTTGTTTGGTTGCTGCTCAGTTTTTATGACATTCATTTTTTTTTTACATCACTGGAGTATGAAGGCTGGCCCTCCCTCTCAGTTCACTTACTCTGCTAACTTGTGGTAACAAACCCTGGCTGCTTTTCGTTGCATTATATTTCCTACCTTCCTCGCTCCTCCTTTCCAGCCTGTTACCTGGAAGCTGGTTGAGCTCCGCCATCTTTGAGGATGTTTCCCGAAGGCTCAGCCCTTCTCCAGTCCAGAGGGAGGTGGTAGTGCACCTGAACAGCCAAAAACAGACGAAAACTTGAGATGTGAGGAATTAGATTGTTCACCAAAGAGTGTCTTTGCTATCATTACTGCTTTTGTTATGTGTAATCACTCATTTCTTTTTCTTTGCTTTTTTTTGAGTAAGCTTCCTTTACAACACTGTGATGCTGAGAACAGCTCCCCAGTGCAGAAATGTGGTATTCTCTCTTTATATAAGATATTTAGTGTGGAAACCTAACACATAGGACAACACCTAGGACACTCATCAGTAAATCAGATATATTTCTCATGATGTGACTGGTCACACTGATGGAATGTTATAGTTATCAAAGCATTAAGCATGAATATTCCTGAGTTTCCTTCCCCTTAAATTCAGTTTATCTAAGAATGCTGTAAAAGCCCAAGTGTATGTGACTTTTTTTTTTAATCACCCCAATGTTTCTAGCTTCTTGTAAAAAGTAGGCATTGCCTTCAACTTACATATTATAATGGTGAATCATGTTTTTTTTTCTGTCACCATGCACAGGCCTAACTGAGTGGACTTTTGTATCAGCTGCACTCCAAAAACTCTGAGTTTCTCACCTTGTGGTTGATCAGCTCAGTGGTTTGGTCAGAGTTTATTAAACCCAAATGTTAGAACAGTCTCCTGCTCCTGAGTCCCACCTTGCAGGAAAACAACATAAAAACACAAGTATTGATTTATTAGTATTGGATCACATTACTTTCACAATGGTGACACACACACACGCTCTCATACAAACACACACAGAGCTGCTGGCAGCAGGATCAGTTAAACACATCAAGAGTGCTCACATATCTGATCCCAACTCCACAGTGTAGTTCTGGTCTGCTGGCTCTATGGCCAGGAGGGATATTTCTGTGTGTTTGTTGTATTTTTCAGTGTTCACTACAGAGTGTTTGTGTGTATGTGTATCATTACGTTTGAGGTTTTGTGTAGGTAATGTGTGTCTCTGTCCAGCTGCATGTGTGTGTGGCCGTGTGTGTAAGTGTGTGTGTTCCACCTGGGTGGTCAGCCAATACATTAACAAGCACAGATGTAAACACATAGACTGTATAAAGCAGGGGTGTCCACACTGTTCCACAAAGGGCCGTGTGGCTGTAGGTTTTTGTTCCAACCAATGAAGAGCACACAGTTTGACCAATCAACTGTCTGAAGACTGAGATCAGTTTATTAAATGAGTCAAGTCTGGTGTGCTGCTGCTTGGTTGGAACAAAAACCTGCAGCCACACGGCCCTTTGTGGAACAGTTTGGACACCCCTGGTATAACACATGGACGTGGCACCCGTGACGTCACCCACTGGTTTCGGGGAGTCGGTTTTGTGGCCAAACCATGGGCATTTGAGCTGCGCCGTCTTGGATTTTAGTGGGAGCGTACTTTACATATTTGGCGAAGAGGCGGTTACTCTATGGGTCAGCCGGCCGAGAACCGGGCCACTGAGCTCGGAGCAGCCGAGCTAGCCTAAGGCTAATCAGCTAGGCTAACAAGCTAAGCGGCAGCTACACGCAGCTACATCCACCACACGACAGTCCCCGAGTCCGACCCGACTAGCTCGACCCCCACGACCGCGACACACACCATATAAAAGATATCATAATGTTGCTGCTGTGTTTTAAACATGACTGTTTCAGATAGAGAGGTTTTAGGTAGAGCTGAAGGGTTTGGTGGAGTTGTGGGGGGAAATTTACTTCTAGCCTGTTATTTAACTGTGAAACAAGCATTAATATATTACAACGTTAAAAACATTATTATTGTTGTCATTATTATTATCAGTTATAACAATAAAAAACAATGATAATAATATATTAAAATGTTTAATATTTGCCGGCTTTCACCGCTGCCTCCATCCACTATCCACTTACAGTTACAGCAGCACACAAACAACAGCAGCCGCTTACTGACGGAGCTGCTCTGTCCATGCAATGTCGGACTTTTTAAACAAAAAAAATGAGACGAAATAAAATTGTAGCCTAGTATTCCCGCAATAAACGGACTCTGAGAGCACGGAACACACCGCAACAGCGTTCCTAACATTAGCTGCTCCGGTCCTCTATCTGTATCAGCAGCGACCATAAATCGGCAATTAAGTCATAAGCCAGCAGCAAAATAAGCTAATACATGCTAATTAGTGCAAACATCCAGGTAAAATAGTGAGAAATTTACTTACCGAAAAAACTGCAACACAGACTCTTTCGACAGTCGGTTAGTACAGTCTACACCACAAAAGGCCGTATTGTCAGAAAAACCTATTCGAACATTGGCAAATAAACACGGACACTCCAGCCCTTGTCAACCGTTGGAGGTAGCAGGAGGCCTCTGGTTGTAGCCGTCTAGCCCAGCCGATGCTTTAGCAAAGAGCTAACTGCCAGTGCCTGTCTATGGGGATGTCTAAATAACACTAAAACGGTTGTAGTACAAAACAATTCCCTAATGCAGATGGACCCTAATGCTGACTCCAAGACAGACAGACTCAGTGAAAACACTTTAATAATGACTGAAAAAAAGCAGACTTACAAGCAGGTGAGATGACAAGGCTGGCAGGTAGGAACTCAGGTAGGCAGAAAAAACACAGACTGGCAGCAGGAACATGAGGAAAACACAGGGGAAGCAAAGCAGGACTATGAGCAGACGTATAAGGGACAAAAAGAAAAACTCAGGAACAAACACAGACTAACTGACAAGGAACAAAGGCTGTGACCCAAGCTGATAGGTAAACAAGGTGCAGGTGAGGAAAGCTCAGGTGCAGGGCTGATGAGGAGTGGGAACAGGTGTGTGGATGGGTGGGGCTGTCAGGTGAGAAGAGAAGGAGAGAAAGTGAGAGGACATTGGATGGTTGACAAGAGGAAGGCAAATCAATGTCTTCAAATTTGAATTCACCCTCCTGACCACCTGTTTAGTCATTTACAACTTTATGATCTCTCATGTTTTCATGACAGAACTCATGTAGCCAAATTATTACCATAAGAAAACTTTTTGTTCTTTTTTGTTGGACATTTATGTTCTCAGCATACATGACATTACATTATCTGAACATCAAAATAAAATGTCCAAACAAACAATATGTGTGTATAGTACACTTTTTTTCATATCGATTACCCCATATTCATTCCAGTATCCTCTCTGCTGCATTATCATCAATACAAATCCAGCTTTTGTCTTGAGCGTGACAGTGATTATGATGAGAAATGGAAGATTTTTAGTCACCACGTGGTTCCTCCTTTAAATGAAGTGTATAAAATGATAAGTCAGATTAAGATTACTGGTTATCCTGACTGCTTGTCAGCAGACAGGCTGGATCTTGTCTCCTCCATCTCCACACCCTGTACTTTGATTTAAAAGGCGACTGCTTTCGTAAATGTACTCAAGGACACACAGAAACTCACACACACTCAAATAAGCTTGCAAGTGAACATAAGCACATTCTATTTCAAAATGTCTACATCAGGAAGCTTTAACAAAAATAAAAAGTCAACTGAGACACAAGAGACAAGATATTCACTTTATTAAAATTTAACCAAAACCAAAATCTTTCCCAAACCTTAAAAGGGTGTACTTTTTAACAATGGCAAGGGGCCTGGATGTTCCTTAAGGTTTCCTCTAGCACCAATGGAAAGTTTAGGTTTTTGGCTTTTCCTCATGTATCTCAACAGCCTTTGGATAGCCTGCCATGAAATTTGGTAAAGACATTTGTTATCCTCAGAAGACGAATTGAAAAACTGATCTCCCAATCATTCATCTAGTACCATCATCAGGTCAAAACACAGTAATTGTTTGTATGCTAACACACTGAAGTAAGATGGTGAAACATGGCAAACATAATACTTGCTAAAAAAAAAATCAGTATGCATGCATTGTCATTATGAATGAGTCGGCATGCTGATGTTAGTGTTTAACTGAAAGCACTCAGGTGTCTAAACAGACAAAGAGCCAAAGAGTGCGGCTGTATCCTCATACTCTTGTTTTGTCTAAGCACAGGAGGACTCAGGATGTGAACTCTTGTGTGTAGAGTCATCATCATTCAGTTTACCCAACATCCACCCTGAGCAGCTCCCTTTGCCTTCAGTGTGGTATAAAAATGTCGCACATCGTCACCTGGAAAAATTTGCCACTGGTAATGATGCAACAGGTAGGACAAATCAGTGGTATACAAACGTTTTCCTTATGAGTGCGTCAATCACCATGGCAATAGAAGCATGACAACTATTTTAACATTGAAACTATAATTGTAATCACGTGCACGATGATAAGAAAAGGTGTGTCTGTGTGTATGCACGGCACACTGTACACAAGAGACACACATTTGACTGGAAAAAGACCTTAGTGAGCAAGATGAGTGTCCGTGTACATGTGTCCGTTGTACAAAAAAAATCATACAATATGGAAAATACTGGCTCTCACTAGTTCTCTTTCCTAACAGTATGGGAGTCAGTCTGATTTGTATCTGATCTGTGAGCCCCGGAGTTCAGCTCTGGACAGGCTGATAAATGACGGCAATTAGAGCTTTCTCATTAATGCTGTTTTTAATTCAGTCCATCCACATAGGGTATTCATCATCTCCCTCTGGTACAGCGTATTGCATGTGCATGTGTTTGTTTATGTGTGCGAGCGCATATGTGTTTTGATAGTGTAAAAAAAAAAAAAAAAGGCACTGAGAATGGGGGAAAAAGGGAGAGGCAAAAAGAGAGTGTGTGAGAGAGAGAGAAGTCAAGAAAGAGAGAGACAGACAAAGAGAAATGAATGTTGACTGTCCCACTCCTCAGTCTGTTTCTTTTGGCTTGATGTCTGTTACATGAGTGGGCTGGGAGACAGGGGGGAAGTGAAGTGAGTGGGAGAACTGCTCAGTTTGAAGGGACGCACGCGAGATCCATGACAACTGAACGCACACACCTCTAAATGATGGGTCTGCTGTGGTCGGACTTTCAGCTTGTTCTTCTTCATGTGAAGTCATTTCTACAGTCACTTGGCACAATGATATCATTGGAGATAAAGTTTTTCCCATTTCTGAAAAGTCTTTCTATGATTCATAATGTATTGTTTTCATCACTATCATGAATAATGTTGATGATGATGAAGAATATGGTTATGATGATGATTATAATGATGATGATGATTGCAATAGTGATGGAAAAGGTATGAAATATGGAGACCTGTAGCTCATGATGACAGTGATACATTAATCATGAGCAGCCTTGGCCAGTAACACATTACTGAGTAACGCATTTCAGCCATTTTTACCTTACTGAGTACTGTAAAGGATTACAATTACAATTTGACTGTGACAGTTTGCATTACAAGGTAATGTAATGAGTAATGGTGTCATTGTCACACCAGTCAGAGCAAAATGAATCAACAAGATGCTTATGTTGCATCTCCTGATCCATTTGTTTCTCCTGCCGCTGTGGTCGTGCCATCATTCATCTTCATCACACGTATGTCTCTACACAGGCCTTATGGTTATTTATCCCTTGGTGAAACAAGTTAATGAATAGTATCGATATGCTGAGTCACCTCTATATCTTACATGACTGTTTCTCGCTTGTCACATGAATTAGTGTTTGTTTGTTTTAAACACATACCAGGATCAGCTTCAGATCCAGCCCACAGCGCTGACACATTTCTTTATTTGAAGCTTAAATGTATTCCAATGCCCTGGCATCATAAAACCTGATGAAAAAAAAAAACTATACACATATGTAATATAAAACCATATACTTTTTTTAAATGAAGTCATTGAGATGACTATAAAGTAAACTGTATATATTTATTTAAATCATATAATAGCACCACTTAACCTTTCTTCTGCTGCTGCTGTAAACATGTTATTCATTATGTTGTTATTCTCACTTCTACATATATAGATGCTTACAAACTATTCAGCGCAGCAGTTATGTGCATAATGGCACATATTGTGTCTGGCTTTTTGCCATTTGAACACACTGCACTGTGGAATATCTTCTTTATCTTCTCTTCAGATCAATTAGCTAAAGCTGCTCCTCAAAGTGGGCCCGCCCACCACACCCTTCTGGCATCCAGCATAATTCAGAGGACACACACGTGCACACACACACACACACACACACACACACACACACACACACACACACACACACACACACACACACACAGACACACACACACACAGCTGACCCACACTAAACCACGAACTGTCATTCACGCAGGATCATAAATAGTAGCATATCCCCATTTACAATTACATGTTACAAACACGCACTTGCAGAAGCACACACCCACAAACATCAAAGCTAACACGTCTAAAACCACCAGCTTGTGCGCACACACCTTGAAATGAAAATAAGGTGTCAAAATAAAGTAACGTAAAAGACATAATGATACACACACACACAGACAGGAAAAACGAGTACGCACATTCCTGTAGACCAAATTTCATCTGATGGACCTGAGGATTTTAGCCAAAGTGACCCCAGAAGATGTTCTGTTAGGCAGCTCACACCTGGTTCATTGATGTTCAGATCTGCCTTTGTGTGTCATCCTCCCCTCTTTCCCTGCTGGTCTGCTTAACACTAGAACTACCGAGGCAGTCATTTTGACTGTTTTTCAATTTTGCAATGTGAGAACTTTATATATTTATATTTTATTCTGACATGGTCCGGTTATGAAGCCTAGAAAGACTATTTATTATTATTATTAGGCCTGTGTTACAGTATAATCTATATTACTATAATGTAAGCCTGTAGATTAGGAATATAGAGGAAATCACATGGAAGGTGTGTTGTAGGTGTTGTTCAAATGAGCCCACTTAATGAAGAATATTTTCCTTCTAATTTTACAGAATGATACTTTGGCTCACTAAAATAAATATTTCTTTTTAAATCTTTTTTTTTTCCTGCAGTTTAGCAAATTTCCATAGTCTTCTCTGAATGCTGGCCCTCTAACGTTGTTCACTGCCAACCCTGTTTGCATCATGTTTTATATGCTGCACGTCCCTCTCCTCCTCTCCCTCCATTCCCAGCTGTCCTATCTTCCTCCTTTTCCTCCTTTCACCCGGCCCGGCCCTTGGCAGGAGGGTCCCCCATATGAGCCAGGTTCTGCTCAAGGTTTCTTCCTGTTATAAGGGAGTTTTTTCTTGCCACTGTGGCCTTGCTCTGAGGTCAGGCTCTGGGTCTCTGTAAAGCGCTTTGAGAAAATTTTGATTGTGGAAGGCGTTATATAAATAAAATTGAAATTGAAATTGACAGTCAGACTGACTATTTTGGTGATTTTGGGTTATAACTTTCATTAATATTCAGAGATGTTTCTGAAAAGCATATTGGTGGAGCTATTGGATCCTTCAAGGAAGAATGAATTTGTTTTTATTTCACAAAGAAAAGAATAGAAAGTTGATCTGATTTGAATTTGAATCTGTAATCGCAATAGCAGTTTCTGTGGTTATCAATTAAGTAATACATTTATTCTTAGATTTTCGATTTTGTTTGATTGATTATTGAAATACTTTGCACGGTCAGAATGACTGCTATGACAATTCTAGTAGTTACAGAGTTACATGTTTACTAGTTTTCCAAATTGTGCGTTTGCATAATGCTTTCCTCTTCAAAGTGCAGCTGTTACCAAGACACAGTGTAGCACCGGTTTTGACGTTTGCCAGAAAAATAAAGAACAATATTTAATAGTATTTTGACGTACATCTTTCACTTCAAGCAGTTGCCACCAGCATTTGGCTGCACCCACAGAGGTCCGTCCAACTTGCTACCCTCTACGTACGCCATCGCCTGCAGCTTTTATGCTCACACAGCACCGATCACGTGACCTGCCATGGCGTGGAGCTTGTACTGAACGTTAGACTATCCAGTGACGTTGCTGCAAAGTTTGTTCAAACAAAACAGCTGCATCCTCACCCACTTGTTGATTGTTCAGCCTATGAATCAGACATCATGGCCTCCCCCTTAAAACACAAATCAAACAGCAACCGGTCTGACAAGAATTTGTCCTCGGTTATAAAATTAGTTGCGACAACCAATCCAGGTTGGGGCTGTACAGTATCTGCCCAGATTTTGATGGAACATTTGCGGATAAAGGTGAGACTGGCTGCTAACGTCGTAAAAAAAGCTAATGTCTCTCAAGTGAGGCACTACAATGAATATAAGAATGTGAAGTTATAAAGTGTACTTTACGTTTAGGCTAACAAGTTGCGTGTTGTTCAAACTTGATATTAGACAAGAGGCAGCCCTACTGTGTCAGTACAGCAGAATAAAACGGGTCCAGGTTTGTATCGTGGAAGTCAGCAAACACAAACGCTTCTGAAGTGCCCCTGAGCAAAAGGATGAATACTTACCAACTCCAAGGGTTCTGTATGAGCAAAACGGAACAATTTGATTCTGGCCTCATTCCCAACACCACTTCAAGACACTTTTGCCCACAGTGGTGACCCTGCTGATAATCATAATTATGAGGTAACTCACTGTTTTGAAGTGGTTCAGCAGAGTTTTAACACAGATGATTTACAGGCAAGTTCTCGAAGTAATCCCTGGATTACCAGACTCCTTCTGTACACACGCTACAGATGAATGAAACATGCACACCCTTGTTTTCATGTGCACAATGAAAAATGTGTCCATCTTAAGTATTTTATTGAATATTATGTAATCAATTTATACTCTCGATAAACAGAGGCTTACAGGCTGATATAGTTTCACACCTTTTCAACAGTTATCAAGCCTTAAAGCAAATATGATTGATCCAAACATGAATAACAAAGAGGAAACTTGGGCTGAAATATATTTAAAAAATAAATGTCTACACTGCTGAATCATTTATGTGTTGTTTCACTGACTATAATCACAGTCAACAGTCACCCTCTCCAACAAATAACCGTTGCTTGTATGAATGTGGAAGTAATTCAGTCTCAGATACACTTGTCTGATAACAGCTGAGAGAAATAACATTAATGTAACACAATTTCTTCTTCTTCCACAGGATGGACATGGAAGTGCTGTGTGGTAATTCAGCCTTATCCCACATTACTTCCAGAATTTGCTTTCCCCTGATAATAAACAAAAATCTGAAATATATGAAAAGAAAGCTGATTTCCATCTTTGCAAAACATATTGTTTGCTATGTGAGCAGGTAATGTAGTTTTTAGCTGTGCTAGCAGCTTGGCTGTACGGATGGCAATGTTGGTTAGTGGGACGAGTCCGGATCAAAGTGGTGCATGTTTATTTGTTGGAGAAGCTGATAACGATGAATACACTACTGGTCAGCAGCTTTAGTTAAACTGAAATGATGTAAATTTCATAGCACATGAAGAAATTGGTTAGCAGGAAGACAGACTGAAGAAAATTACAAGTGCAACACATTTGTGTGAACTTCTGCAACAGTGTCAGTTTGATTTTGATTGTAAATAAAGAACATCAGAAGTGTGTTCAGCTGCTGGAAGAGTCAAAAATTTAGTTCAATAGGAAGAGTTTTTAAAATCTGGAAATGTTTTTTTTTGTTCTAACACGGAGACACTGAATTATGTAATTTTAAGTAACAGCTGGGAAAATGGAGGTGTTCTAAAACCTGAATCGTAGTGCTTTTACATTTTAGGGTTAACTAACTATTGCCTCAACAGCCTCTCTGACTTAGTAGAATGACTACACATCCAAGTTGGAGCAAGTTCTCAAGGATCTCCCGAATATTTCTTGGCAAAATGTGAACAAAAACACTTACAAACTGAAATCCTTCACATACACTCCAATGATATTTTGGTTTACACACCTGCAAGTAACACCTGCTGATGTGCAAGGCTAATGTTACTGTGGCTATGTGGCTGATCCAATCAGGTTATTCCTGCCCTCGGTGCTGCTCTGTCTGAAGACCTAATAAAGACCAAATAAATGTCCAATCAGCTTCAATAACATGGCGGTGGACAGAGGCTCTTTCACAGAGAGAAGCTGTCTGTCATGATAAACAGCCAGCATTTCACTGCATCTGGACCCTCTGTCAGCTGTGTGAGGGGACAAGTGAGACATGCTACACTTTCCCCCAGACATGTTTTCAGTGTTGGTAGACTTAGTTTAAATAGTTTCATAAATACTCTGAGGTCAACTGGAGGATAAGGGCAAGATCTGAGAACACAGCTGCTGAAACTGCTATCATCTGTTCTTTCATCTCATTTTCTCTAAGTAGGCTGTTAAGTTCACGAAGTGGTCAGAGTTTAGTAATTGCAGTATCACAATATTACTTTTAGTAAACATTTTAGTCAACTGACGCTGTCTGGATTTCTGGTTTCTTCTCAGTGTGCCGAGTTTTCGGTTTAACACGCCTGTTTACGGGCCCCGTAAACTCCGATTAAAAGTCAGAACTGTTTGACTTGACGAGTTGAAATGAATTTCTGACGCTGCAAACTTTCTACACTGTAGAATTAAATCCTCTGAACGCCAGTACTTTACTTATTTTGGCGCCTGAACACAATCAGCTTACATTTCAGGCCCACAGGGCTCAGTGCCAACAAGGTTTAACACATCTAAACACAGTATCAGCTATGCATGGTAAACCCTCTGTAATAACATCTGATCTCTAACAGGGACTTCACTTTACATTCTGTCATTATGATGATGACTGTGAATGTTTTAATGTAAGTCTTAATGTTACATTGGGTCATTAAGTAAGAAATCCAAAGTGCTCCTTCTGCAGGAAATTGGCACTTGTGACAAATACATTATTATATATGACAGATTTTGATTGTTAATAACAGAATACACTGCAACAGTGCGTGAGCGGCATTTCACTGTTGTAGCTGCTCGAGGTGGAGGTAATGTTCTTTGAATTACTGTGTAAACAGTTCTCAACCAGAGAACCACAGGGCTGAACTAGACGTGGGCGTAGTTTCCAAACAATTGGAAACCAGCAGACACCCTCTGTACATGTAAAATTAGGCTGAGAGCTCTTCTCTTTGACAAAGGTGAGCCCTGAACCATCCCTTGGTTATGCTGCTATGGGCCGAGACTGTTGAGGGAACTCCCATGATGCACTGAGCATTTCTCCCTCTCTCTCTCTCTCTCTCTCTCTCTCCTTTGTGTCTCCTTTACCTTTGTGTCTTCTCTCTCCTGTAGTGTGTGCTTTGTGCTTTTCCTCTCTGTCCTCATTCTGCAGGCACCTCTGATTCCTCAACACTCATCAGTGCTGCTATTATCAATAACATTATTACACCTATTAGTATCATTATTATTATCATAACAACCAGTCTGACAGTGCTTGGATACAACTGTATATCCAGCTGTTATTTGTCTCTCTCTCCTCTCTCTGTCCCCCCCTCCTTCACACCCCTCTTTCTCTACTCTCCCCCCATTTCTCTCCTCTCAAACTCAGACAGTTGAGGTAGATGGCTGTCCACTCTGAGTCCAGTTCTGTCGGAGCAGTTCTTAGGGCTTGCTCGTGGTGGGAACTGCTGCATTTCCCTCTATAATATTGTAAGGTCCTGAGCTTACTCTGTAAAGTGCATGGTTGTTATGATTTGGTGATATATAAATATAGAGAATTGAACTGAGTTAAACAACTTTCATATGGCCCATATTCCTTATTACATGCCCTATGTGGTGCTGTTGAGGGTTCATTCTGTGGCCCGTGTGCATCTAAAGCACTGATACACACTCTGTTTTGGACTTCACACTGCATGTGAAAACAGTGGCTGTCTTAAGGACAATATTTGCTGTTTGCTTTTGTGTCAGGTTAGGGTCAATGACAAAACTATTAGTCTCACGTTTAGAGGACGATTGGCTCGTTTTACGGACGAGCTCAGCTTGGTAAACCTTACTTGCGGCTTTGCAGTGGCAAATAAATGGAGGAGGCCTTCAAACCTTAACTTGTCCTCAAACTCTCTCTCTCTCTCTCTCTGTCACACCCTCTCCCCCCTCCCTCCCTTCTGTCTCTTGTACACACACATACACACAAACACGCCAGGAGACACACGTGGGAGGGTTGACGCCGCGCTGTCTGCAGTGTGTTGAGGAGTATTGTTATTAACTGCGGTGTGAATAGAGGCAGCAGTACATCCCCTGCTCTCCGGCTGCTGCAGGGCTGCAGGGCTCGCCTTTGTTCTGCTCTCCATAATGGCACGCAATAATTACAGTCTTAGCGGAGAAGGCACAGAGGCAGCGTCTACCTTACCCCCTCGCCTCACCTCACCTCGCAGGGTAAAGAGAGGTACACGCAGGCATTTCTTTCATGTGTACGCTCACATTAATATTGCTATGATTTGCGTCACTGTCACAGAGACAGGTTCTCATGCACTTGTTATTTCTGGGAAATTCGAAAAGGTGCCGGCCTGTTCCTCTTCCTCCAGGCTGCTCCTCTGTGCTCACAGTCATAAGTCGAGTTGCCAAATGATTGTAAACTGAATTTGAAGCAAACTTTTGAAATGACCAAAAAAAAATAAAATAGCCAAAACAAATAAACTAGGCTGCGTATTGTCACTGCATTGCACGTCTGAATTGACTAGACAAAGAAGAAAGTAAAACAAGCTGTTTGCCAACCTTGAAGAAAACAAAGGCTATGATGTTTCTTTTCGTGGCCAAGACTGAGGAGCAGTCCACACATACCTGTTACTACCACCAGCCACATTTCAGGGCTTTATGGGAATATCTGGGAAGATGCAGGAAAAAGCTTCTTCTTCTTCTCTCTAGAAGCAGAAACAGCTGATTAGTCATGTGAGTTAAATGTTTGCTACATTAGAACTTATTCCAAAAAGATGCTTCCATCTCCCATTCAGCTCTTTTTCCGAAAGAGGCAAAAACCACCTCAAGTGAGCATAAAGGTGAGCAAGTTTTTTAATGTGATACTTCAAAATACACATAAAAATACACTGATGGAAACACGGCTATGGACAGTCATCAGCAAAGACTACAATCACCTATACCTGCAGAGAAGCAATCACTAAAACTGCTCCATGATCAATGAAATAGAGATTTTGCACACACTCATATAGACTCTCCTCAAAGGTGTTCATTTCATACACAAAAAGTGGCTGAAGCGATTATTATAACATTTTCCATTGTAGCATCCTTTAGAGAAATGTCATTAATGAGACACGAATATGAGCTAGAGTTACTGCCAGTTACTGCCACACGCATCAACCTGTTTCCTGGAAAAGGGACTGGGAAAGGAGAATTGGCACTGTCTCCCCCATCATCATTCTTTATCATGGGAATGGTATGGATGACCTAACCATTACAACATCATCCCAATGATACATATAGCCAGGTCAGTGAAACAAGCAGATGAATGGCTGAGAAAGACAGAGGGATCAGGCTTACCAGGTAAATCCGAGGCCTGGCTCTTCCAGTGTGGTCTGCTACCAAGACTTGGGCGGTTTCTGTCAATGACATCAGTGGAAACTGTCAAAAGGTGACAGAAGAAACACCTTTGCAGGTGGCTCAGAGTTCCACCAAGCTTCATGTTAGTAGGTCTATACATGGGGTCTGGACGACTAACAATATCGAAAGTGGTTAACGAGTTCGAAGTGGCAAAGTGCAAAGTTTTTCAGATGTGCAGGCATAACCACAAGATCAGGAAGCAGGTGGGCAGCTTACATATCGGTGGCACAGGCAGAAAGCATGCTGACGTTGAAGGATATCATCAGAAACCCATACATGGGGAGACAAGGACTTGGAACCATGCACTTCCATCAGCAGGAGAGAGCAGACCCAAGGCAGAGGAGGGACATGATCCAAGCCGTGGTCCGACACCTGGAGAAGGAAGGGTGAACGTCAACAGCCGTGGAATTTGCCTCCTAAGGAGCCTGGACAAATTGGGACCTGCCAAGAGACAGAAAAAGTGTCAGACCTACTTGCAGCCCTATCTATACAGTTCAGCAAGGAGGGGAAGAAGCCACCCTCCTCCAAGGGGACCAAAAGAAGCCTCCCGCAGCTGCCACAGTTGTGGGTTATGAAGGTAGACCTGAAAAGAGAACTAGACTTTCCAGCTGCAAGAAATTTCATTCCTACTGAATTCATTAAAAATATGGTAATAAATATATATATATCAAATAAATAGAATTTTATGTTTTAAAAAGGCTCAGTAATATCTTAAAACAGCTGCACACTGTATCTTTGAGTAAATGTTCCTCAAACAGGTGGAAACTGTGTCTTTGCTGGGGGACTATTTTCAGCTGCGGATTAATACACAGCTGGTGCTCTAGTATTTCAGGCAGCAGGATGGTGTTGATACGAGATGTGGGGTTTGATACAAAATAAACTACATGTGTGTGTTTACAGTAATAGAGCAACATGTCAGCCAGTGCAACAGTGTAGGTCAGTGATGTGTTTTTAATGGAGCTCTGTGGTACAGAGGAGTAAGGTAAGACACAGTATATAAGATCAGTACTAAATTAATTGATGGTTTTGGTCCTTTTGTGGGATGTTTTTTTTTTGACAAGTCATTGGAACTGTCTGTCAGATTTAATGTGCCTCCATCCCTCCCTCAATTTCTCTCCCTCTCTCTTTCTCCCTGAAGCTGTAAACTGACCTGCACGTGTTCCCCACAAGCTGCTGTGTATGAGCAGCTCTCGCTGTCGGACAGTAACTTATCTCCCTTTGACACCGGATGACAAATTGCCTCCCTGCAGACCAACAAATCAGTGTGGTTATTTTACCAGAGTCATTACATTAGTCATTAGCTTATGTTACTCGTTGAATCAGATGCGTTAGTGATGTATATCAGCGCGTTCATCCATATTTGTTCTCATAGAAATGTGGCAGCCAGAGTGACTTCAGAAACTACAGCCTGAATAAAACCTTAACTGCTTTTGTGTTGAACAAACAAACAAATAAAGTCTTGCAATTGCTTTCATTTCTAAATGATCTAAGAAGAAGAATTCTGTATGTTTAGTGCCTTATATTCCAGTCCAGGTACCTCCCCTCAAAACTAAAACTGAGGTAGACCTGGATGCAGTTGGTGTCTTTGAACCCTTGGGCCTGAATGCTGAGGAAAACCTTCAATTTTCAGACTTGCTCAGTTGAGTTTTAAGAGAGCGATAATGTGCTCCCATGTTGCACCTCTCTCCAGCCCTGCCAATTTGACTGCTTCACCTTTCAGTCGGCGTAGGAGAAAAAAAAAAAAAAAAAGGAAGAAAGAAAGAAAATTTGACGACTTAGCAAGATTGTGCCACTAAATAACAGCATTGACACAGTGAGGAGGGTGTGCCCGGCGCTCACAGAGGTGAAGTCAGGGAGGGGAGGAATGTTGGCCGCAGATGAAAGCAGGAGCGCAGGCTGGGATGTGTAATAACTCTCCACACACATCAGCCTGTTGGTATAATAAGCCGGATCCTAGAGGCAGGAGAAGAGAAACGAGGAAGAAACATGCCAAAACATCTCTCACTCTGCTGTGTGTGTGTGTGTGTGTGTGTGTGTGTGTGTGTGTGTGTGTGTGTGTGTGTGTGTGTGTGTGTGTGTGCACGCACACGCTCTCCTCCCCCTCTTTCTCTCATTGTCTACAGCAGGTTCAAATGATTATTTTTTTTTCAGTTGGTATGACAAACATCACACCATCACAACTAAGCAACATAATTTTGATGGGAGTCGTTGACATTAATATCTAACATTCATTGATTCATTCATACTTCACAGTCAGTCAGCTCGGTGAACTTTACAAACACAAAAAACAGAAAAATCTGCTTTTTAAAAAATGAAATCTTGTGCGTGTTTGTCTAAAACCTTACCTTCTCGCAGGCCAGAGTGACAGCAGAGTCTTCAAAGACGCCTGTCAAGACCAAGATTAGTGACTAAAGAGGGACCCGCAGGCCTGGGGGGCCAATATTAAAACGTCCATCTAGCCTAACCTTTACCTTGCGGTGGGAGAAGCATTCAGATCTTTTACTTCAGTAGCGGTGCCAGTACCACACATCAAAAATACTCCATTAGAAAGAATACATTAAAAACTTCACTGAAGCTGTATTATCATGAAAATGTACTTTAAGTTTAAAAAGTAAAATTACACAATGTACACAGAAAACTCCCCTGTGACTGACATATCAGTATATATTACTATTGTAGCTGCTACAGATGGATAGTGAGGTGGAGCTGTAGATAATATTTAACTGTAATTGCCACTGTTTAGAATTTATAAGTAATATGCAGCCGGTAAATAAATGATCTGTAACACTATAATATAGTTGTAAGCAGCTTAGGATATTTATAATTGTTTAATTGTTTATTAACAGAAAGTGTAACTTCCCCTGTGAAGACCAAAACTTTTATTAAATGTTTTCATATACTGCTTATAAATGCAAAAAGAAAGTGTTCCCATTTTACCTGCTTTACATACAGTGGTGTAGTTCAGTCCTTTAGTCCAGTCGTTCCCACCTCTGAAGATCACAGTTACACCTGTGGGGTCATGAAATGATTAAAGAAATAAACACAAAGTTCTACCACATACATTTATATTGTTTTTGGACTCATTTGGACTAATCTTTGCCTTTTGATAGATACAGGTTTTTTTTTTTTTAACTACCACACAAGTACCTGAGTAATACCTGAGTAAAAGCTACTTAATTATTTTTCCACAACTGAGCACCAGTGCACCCACAACATCCGTCCATGAGTCTAGGAGTCCATGAGACCTTGTTGGTTTTAAAAGCCTCCGATTGCATCTTGTGTTTATTGCTGCTTCAGTATCAATGTAATGATGCGTTCGTGCTTTCTTTACATTCATGTCAAGGGAGTTTGGTATAATTAAGGATTATAACCACAGGCTACACAGATATTAAGACTAAGGTCCAGTTATCCTGTTGATTAGCTGATGGATTTCATTAGCTTCATTTTAATGTCTCACCTGCTTAGAAGCTCACTGTAATACTCAGCAGTATACTGAGGTCGGCAGGGGCCTGGGCCCTGGACAGCTGTAATAAATCCTATTAACGGGCTATTAAGAGATTATTCTTCTGCAGCTGGCGATCAAGAAGGATTAATCCGGATCTAATGATTCATTTGAAATGACTTTATTTTGTCTTATTTCATACCCATCTCGTGGCCCAGTCGCCCACAGTCCTGGATTTCCACCTGAGATGAGCATAATGACCGTGAGCTGAGTGAAATTACAGTGTCCGAGCCTCTGCTCTGCCAAAATCACAAGTTTTGAGTTTCTCTAGAAGAGCGATGTTTGTTGTAATTGTCCCCGTGTGAGACCACAGGCGGTGCGCTCAGTGTGTGTGTGTGTGTCCTCTCTTCTCTTCGTCTATGGTTATTATGTTGGCGCAAATTCGCGTTGATCTGAATTCGGGTTCCAGAAAGAGTCTTATCACCTCAGCTTCACTTTGAGCCAAAAGAGAAAGAAAAAAAAGAATAATAAGATTTTTTTTTATATTGGTAATCGGGTTCTTGTGGAGCAGTGAAGTGTGTGTTTAATAAAAAAAATAATTTGGATAAAAGGGTCTGCGGCCTTTCAGCACTTTATTTGGTCTGATCCGCCTTATTTTGTTTTTGGCATGCAGAGAGAAAGGCGCTGCGGTTTATGACCCAGACTGCCATCTAATCCTGCGCAGCACTGCTGGATACTTATTTTAAAATATACAGCCATGTGTCTTTTTAATCAGACGTTATTGGGGGGAAAAATCATATATTTTCAAATTTTAATTTTACGCCAGAAACGATTATGGTCAAATATCTTAACCCAAAACGCGTCTATGGACCTATTTTTACTCTGTATAATAACAGAATCAGTCGTTCACTCCATGGATTAGGTAAAATGACTGGTAACCTACTGCAATTAATCACAGTAACAAACCTTATTAGATCTTATTTTGTTTTCCTGTTGGTTGCATTCGTTTTTATTTATTTAGTCAGTCAGTTATTTAATTAAAATTGATTAATTAATTTTAATAAACTTGAATTGTATTTAGGCAGTTGTTGATGAGTCAGTGTCTAAAATTTTACTCCAGAATTTTGCGCAGTAAAATTTCAGTGTCTAAAATGGTTATTTACATGAATGGCGGATGAATTATCTCTGCGCATTTTGTGTTTATTGTGTGTCATTTCAGGTCACATCATTTCTGCACTGACTGACCCCTCAACCAAAAGCAAAACGCCGTAAAATGACACGCCAAAAAAAAAAAAAAAAGAAAAAAGAAAAAAGAAAAAGAAAAAGAAAAAACTGCGCAGAAATGACGCGCGAAAAGCGGCGTGCTGTTTTAAACGCAATCCCATGATTATCACTTAAGACCTCTTTGGAAAGTGGGTATTAAGGCCCTGCTCCAAACCCGGGGAAGAGCCGGTCCACCGCTGGAGCGCATTGTGATTTGTGTGACACGGTGAAGCGCAGCAGCCAATGAGCGCGCCGTGTGTGACAAGTGGAGGCAGAGAGCGGGTCTGTGGAGACGCACAGCGCGCTCTGACGGGGGAGGAACACACTCCGCGCTCTGCGCTGCCAGGAGCCGCTTCACAGCACGGGAGAAAAACGAGCTCTACACTGGCTGTTTTGGACCGAGAGGAGGAGGAAATCGGCCCGATTTAAAGGATATGAAATATATATATATATATTTTTTTCAGCCTCGTTGTCAGGAGTTCCTGTTTTCCTCGCCGCGTGAAACCTTGGCTGCGCGGTGGTTTGTCATGCGTCTGATCTGTTTGTGTTGGACTCAGTGGTTTTGAACCCTGAGCGTTGTGGAGCCTTCAGCTGGGATGTAGCGCAGGACAAACCCACCTCAACTTTTCATCAAACAGGATTATAGTGACACTCATCGAAGGTAAATTCAGTTTTTTAAAAGGCTGCTCTCGGTTTATGGAAGCTGAAACACTCCTATGAAAGTCTGCTGACTTTTTCTTTAAAAAAAAAACTTTGATGGTGGGTTGTCTTATGATGACTCCCGTCCGGAGGTCATAGCTGACCCTTCTTATTTCCCTCCACAACACTGCCCCTCACCCCAATGATGACTATGAGCTCTATATCGGACACTTTAGTCCCGCCTGATCCGTCAAAATCGGCGTTTCTGGAGTTCGGCGGCCACAGCTACCCCGGGCACCCCGGACACCAGCAGCCCTCGCCCGGCTTGTCCCACAACCATTACCCGGTCCACGGCCTGCACGCCGTCGGGCCCTCGCAGCACGACGTTCCCTTCTCCTCAGGTGCATCCTCTTACGGTCGCCCGCTGGGATACCCGCCCTACCACAGCCCCGTGAGCGCGCACCATCCCGGGGCCTACTTGCCGTACCAGCACGGGGGTCACGGCGGCGCGCTTGGACACACCAGACTGGAGGATGCGGGTAGGTTTACGGAGGATATTTTAACTGAAGAGAGTGGAGCATTAAATGTTTTCTTTTGATTCTACAGTTTGGCCTTGGCACCAACATGGCCTAAATGTTTACCATGTGGAGTCGTAGCACATAGGCCTAATAATTACATCCACATCGGTCAGTTATTAAAGTCTTTTCAGGTGGTGCTGAGCTGGAGCAGAAAGATCTGAAAGGAAAGAAAAAGAAAAGTAAACAACAGCTCTTAGTCGCTCAGATCCTTTTGTGTAAGTGGGTCATGGTTATTAGATTTTTACTGACTTCAAATTAAAATTACATCTCTGAGAAAATCACATGCAACAATACGATCAAAAATAATTTAAGGAAATATCTCAAGTTATTCTTCACAGATGTCTTATTTAGGTCAATTTAAAAAAAAAGGGGGGGGGGGTTCGCCAATAGTCTGAAAAACATGAAAATCAGCCACAGTGGAGTACAGTAATTGGATCCACACACAGGTCTGCCACAGCGTCGTGTTTAGTGTACTTTGGGGTTGGACGGAAGATGAGTTTAAGGCCTGCACAGACTGTGTGACTCTCCACAAGAAGCAGCCGACACCGGCCCTGTGGTGTCCCGCAGCGGCCCGGGAGCTGCTCTCTCTCCAAACCCAAATCCTCATCCCATCATCTCCCAAATAACAGCCACCATATTTCTGCTGCCTGCGCTCCCTCTCTGCTCACTGTAAGGCCCATAATAAGAAGAATAATAGTAATAATAATAATGATTTGCCCCCAATCACTTTTACGGCTAACAAAAAATAATTGTCGACTTTAATGAAACCAAAATATTAACTGAACCAAATAAAATTTCCCGTGGCTTATGGATATAAACTGTCTTTCAAAATAAAATACCAAGGATCCTATAGCCTTTGTGCTAAGACAGATAATTTTAGTTGAGAACAGTTTATTCAAAAATATAACATTATTTTTCCATTTTTGTTTGTCATACTGACTGAGGAGTATTGCTGACTTCAAGCCACTTCACATTCAGGCCGTGCTATTTAACATATTCGCTTTGTACTGTAACTACTGTACTTGATAGTTTATGTAAAAAAAAATAAATCAAATAAAATAAAATAAATCCAAATCTAATGAATTGAAATGCTTTGTTGCTGGAGCAGACATTACAATCCACATTACACAGACAAAAACTTGTTTTGTCTGCTTTCTATTAAATTTATACAAACCACTCATTATATAAGAGCCTGGATAAACTGCAGGCTGAAGTGGCTGTTTGTCAAATATCATAAACTGTATGTTACATTAACTGTTAACAAATGTAGAGTCTGATCACACACTAGTTAACAACAATAAGAAGAAGAAGAAGAAGAATAGAAATAATAATAAAACACGTCCTTGAATACACATTCAAGTAAAGAAATAGTTGACTGGAGCAAACACGTCTTGGTTTTCGGTCAGAACTGTCAGTTTCTTTCGTTCGTTCTTTCTTTGCAGACACAAATTACTGCTCGCTTAACCCGAATGTTGTGTTTGGGTTCCTGGAGACCTGGGCCCTCTTTATCCATAGAGTCCAGGTCCATTTTCATTCATTTTTGGTGACTTTCTACTGTATATACGCTCATTTTTAAAAAATCTTTGCTTAGCACCTTTTAAACTATCCTCGTTTTGTCAATTTAACAAAGTATAAAAGTCAGGGAACCCAAAATACAGCAACAATGACACTGGAGCCTATAAAAATACAGGCATATTTTTTATCCACATAAACGCGTCAGAAAAATGAACTTAAGCTGCGATGCAGTTTATCCACAAAAGTGAAATAATTTTGTCCCAATTTGCTTTTGAGCCCTGTTCAATCAAAGTCTACTCATGCCTGTATATCTCAGTACAGGCAATTTTTATAAAGTTCTCTCAAAACGTTATGTTACTGTAATTAAAACCCGCTCAGTGCATTCATCAATGAATCCACAGGCTCCAGCCAAAGAGACAAATGTATTATCATTATTTATCATGAAATTTCCTAAACTTATGAGAAGGACTTGGAACTGATGGCATGTTACAGTGAACCGCTGACTTGTGTTCGCAGTATTTTTAAAAGCTCACAGCTCACCTCTTCCAATTCTCAGATCAATCCATTTGGATGGACTTATTGGAGCTTTGTTATACTTAGGTAGTTCAGCCTCTCTGAATATTAGTAATGTCACTCTGTAGGATATCACACTGTACAAAGGCTTTATGGTTATATTTGTATTTTCTAACATAGGTCCAAACACAGAGATAGAACAAAAAACAAAACAGGAGAGAGAAGGAGAAAAAGACTGATTTTACAATTATTATTATTATTTTAACTCAGCGGTGTAGACTGTTCAATAAGGAGGTAAAGCAAAAGTCAACAGAACACAAGGGTTAAAACCAATTGTGCTAACTGGGAATTTACACCCTCTGAAGTTTCCTTTTTCAGAAGGGACGGACTTTCTGTTCTTCTTTCATTTTCACATTTCTTCCAAGTGCCCTCTGTTTTCCTCTTCTCTGCGCCGTCTCCCGTGCTGATGAACTTCAGTGCGGTGCTGCTGCCTCTCTCCTGGTTGCCTGAGCTGCAGCTCAGTTACAGAATCTCAGCGTCTTGTGGGGCCTTGGCTCGTCCACAGCTGTTCTCTCCTGCCACTGCAGGCTATGAGCTCATGTCATAACAAAGATCAGTACGGGTGTGAATGTACACAGTTGTATAGGTTTCCTAAAAAAAAAAAAAACAAAGAAGACAAAAATCCCTCTTGGCTGACTTGCATGTACGACAGAATAACTGAAAGTCGAACTGGTTAGAGTGGACAAAGAGGGTTTGTCTTTTTACCTGCACCCATTGTCATACATAATCATTTTTCAGTATACTTATATACATCCTATGTACTCAGTTTATGACTTTCCAGCTCATGTGCATACAGCATTCATTTCAGTTCACAGCAGCTTTTCATCGCACTAAATATCACTGAGTTTATACAGCACCGACACGATAATGGCTCCACTTTACCCAGTACCAGTGGATTGTTTTGGCCCAGTGTTGGTGTTCTTTCTAAATTACTGATGGGTTACTGGATCAAACAACCCATGTGTTCAACCGATGTGTGCTGGGTAAGTTAACTCACCTTTGCACCTGTGCTATATTGACCCATGTGAGGTCAATTTTGAGCAACAGAGCAATTTTTGTAATTTTTAGTGCGGAGAATTTACAATTGTTACATATTACAAAAATCAAAAAGCCCTATAATTTAACCACATCAGTGCAAATTTGTATCTTTGTTTTCTTCTACAGAAATGCTACAACCACAATTTTTATTTTTCCATTTTGTGCTAAATGTTTGTTTAAATTTCAGATGGTTACAGTCGGATTCAGGGTCAGTTTTCTATATTACATGGACATATTGGAAAAAAAGAAAGATGAAGAAAAAAACATAACTTTTCATACACACAAAAACACATAATAGCTTCCATCATACTCCAACAGAGATCATGTGTGTATTGTATAAGAAAGGAACCAGCTCTGGGATAGAAATGCTCCTTAAAAGAATGTGATATGTATGAAAACACCCACGTGGTGAAGAAGACAGCGCTTTCCTTAAAAAAAAAAAAAAAACTCTGGCAGAAGAAATAAATCAAAAGTTTTGAGTTAAAAACAAAAAAAAATTAGCATATGTATACAAAGTCAGGACATAAGAACATAAAGACTTGGATCTTTTGTAGGACGGTCTCTGTAATGCTAAAGTAAAACTTCTGTCCCCACTCACCTTCCTTCTCTTCTCCAGAGCATGAGAAGCCCACTGCGGTGATAGAGAACGGGGAGGTGAGGCTGAACGGGAAGGGGAAGAAGATCAGGAAGCCTCGGACTATTTACTCCAGCCTACAGCTCCAGGCGCTGAATCAGCGCTTCCAGCAAACCCAGTACCTCGCCCTGCCCGAGAGGGCCGACCTGGCAGCCAAACTGGGCCTGACGCAGACCCAGGTAATGTTGGGGGGATAACACACACACACACAGACACAGACACAAAATAAGTCAATGTGGACTATGTCAACTCTTTGACATTCAGAATAGAAAACTCTTCAACAAAAACTTTAGCAATAACAAGAATTAATTAATAATTTAAATAAAAACTGTTTGGAAGATGCATGGAAAGAAAAAATAAAGCTCCTGAAAGAAGGAAGCACTAAAAGACTGAAAAATAAGGAACATCTTATGCTAATATAAGGAATTTAAAAATCATTGCACTGATGAAGGTAAAAACATACCGTCACCTTAATACAACATATAGACCTGCATGTAGTTTTTTTTTGAATGGAAAACACACACACAAAAGTGAAATTAGATCCAAACATATCATGTTTGTTTGTTTCGGTGGATTTGTAATTAAAGTTTTCCTTGTCTCACAGTGATAGGGCACCGAGGGCAGACAAAATGCCCAAACAGGCCGTGGTACATTCTTGTTCACTGGAGTCACCGCACGTTTCTCGATGTGTAATTAGATACTGGTATTTACTGAGATATACTTAAATGACATGTGAGGTTTAGTCATACATTGTTTGTCATGAAATCCATCTTCAAATAGAAAGGACATGAAACTGATGACAAGAAAACAAGATGAGACAAAGAGGTGGGAAATGTACATCATAAATTCAAAAGAATAGCTCTGTATATTGTTTATGTGTGTGTGTATAAATGTGTATAAGTGTTGGGTGTAACTGTGAATGTCTGCAGCTGAGGTCAAGGGGAAGACTTGTTTGGCAACTGATCACTTTCCCCACTCTAAAGTTTTTATTTATCTGTCTCTCAGAAGTGTACACACTCTCGTGCAGTCACAGGAAAAATAAAAGCCTAATGGCGGCCATTTTGTCTGTCACATGAAGTCAGTGGATCCACAGTGGATGCTGTCATGTTGAACTAGTAATGATTTTTACTCTCTCGTTTCAACAGTATGAACATCTGAAGTTCATACTGCGTTTTTTTTATTTGAGGTTTGTAATTTAACAATAGTCCATAACATTTTCCTATAAACAAATATCTAATTTGCAACACCCCACTGCGACTACACAATAGCGATCAAGTTTTTATGCAGCTGATGAAAGCGCTGGTGTCCTAAACAATCTGGGAAGTCTGGGAAAAAATCCCCAGATGAACAGGATAGATACTGAACTTTTTCTTTCCACCCCAACTGTCTGCAAATATTTTTTTCTCTCTTCTTGCCCATCAGTGAATGACAGAACTGTTTGAACCTGTGTTAAGACCAATAATAATAATAATAATAATAATAATAATAATAATAATAATTTGTGATCAGATAATTTAATGGTCACATTTGTTGGCTTGTACTGTAGGAAAACTGTTTGGTGATTGAGGGTTGGTTCCTCTCACTGTTTCCTCATTTCCTGAGCATCTTTAATGTATTAGTGGAACAGTTGAAAACATGACTGAAGGTCAGTTTCTTGATAGGATTTTAATTAATGATAGCATGCCATTATTAATTACAAGCAGAAAAACACACAGATTGTATCATTATAAACAATATGGTACCACTCCAAAACTGTCTTTAGAACAGTCATTAGCTAATGTAACCTTGCTGTGTCTTACAATCACTTACAGTAGTTCATCTACAGTGCTGCGCACTTTGGATAATCATCTCAAAATGCTACAAGAAAAGCATAACGTTTCCTTTCGGCTTTCCTTTCCATTGATTATCTACTGCCCATAACTATCAAGACTTAAGCTAGGTGTCTGTCCATCTACACCGACTACTATTAATATTATTCTCTAATAATGTAATAAAAATTAATTCACATTTAAATATATTCAAATCCATTTAAAGGTAGCATAACTTCATAAGGCTGATTTTTAGCTGTGTTCTATGTTTGTGAACTAGTTTTGGCTTTGTAGTACAGTGTATTTAAATGTAAATAATTGACACATCAATTCTGTGACCAAAAATATCATAAACAGCTTTTTTACAGCATGCAGCATCAGGTCAAAACAGTGAGCAGGTGTGAGCAGGTGTTCCACCGAGGAAACACTAGATAGGATTGTTTGGGAATACCTTATCTGAAATATGATACGTGTGTGTGTGTGTGTGTGTGTGTGCACTGAGTATACATAACCAGCTGATGTCATCAGATGTACTGTCCTAATCCACTATGAATTAACCACAGCAGCTATGTTTGCACTGGGTGTAAGAGATGATCCATTCATTTGTCTCGGCCTTTTGTAGTTGGAAGAGTGCTTCTGAATGTGGTCTGCTGCAAGTCATACACACATACTTACCAAAGAAGCACATTGTTTTGTTTGTTGTTTGTTTGTTTTTTTTCACCTGTCTCTCTCTGTGTTGTCTGAAGTATTTTGGATCAGGTGGGCTTTAGCTGATTGCATCATACACTTTACAGTATGTCAGAGTTCAGCTGATACTAGAGCGGAACTAAAGGATAAACGAGTGTAGTTTGGTGAATGCAGACACATTTTTGTGGGCTTCAAATACAGTATGTGTTTCTTTCGACTTTTGCTTTATTTCTGTTAATGCTTGACCTGTTTTACAGCCAGTAGTCAGTTGTCAAGATGAGATTTTTTTTTTAGATGTAGCAAAACTACAAAGGGGTTTGCCCTAGTTTGCCTGCTAAGAAACTGTAAACTGGTTTTAATGATTATTTAACAGGTTGCCAGACAATCAGCAGAGACTCCAGGAAGTCACTGTTTACAGTACATAACTCACACACAACCTGTTTCTTTTACACTTTGGCTTTTAGCGTTTAGACACCCAATAAATAAATAAATAAATAAATAGACAGATAGATAAATAGATAAATAAATAAATGCATGCTAATCTAAGAGCCCTAGGGGTGGCTGGTAGGTGGATTTTGTTACCTGTAGACAGAGGCATGCTAGCTGTTTCCACCTGTTTCTTCTTTATGCTAAACTAGCTGCTGGCTCTAGCCTTAGGCCCACATTCATAAAAAAAAACGCAGCCTTTGTCATTCATTTGAAATGGGGGAAGTGTGCTGATGCAGCAGGGGGCTATTGAGGGAAGGTCATTCAAAACTACCGCTGCGGCATAGGGTGAAAAAATTGTCATGATGTCATCCAGCAAAGCACTGCATTGGCCAATCACATACACGGATAAAGTCCTGGTGGATTATTATATATAACATAATATATGTTATATATAATAATCCACCAGGACTGTGCCGTTTACCTCAAGATCATCACAGTGAGAGATAAAACAGCGTCTGCTTTCCAGAGTTGTAAAATCCTGTCTGTGGGTATTACAAACCACTGTGCTTTCTTTTAGTGTCCAATAAGCTTTTTAGACACATAAACTAAGTATCTTCTTCAGTTACGAGCAAAAGTTCATTAGTCTCTTTCTGGAACAATTATAATTTTAGGTTTTTATATTTGGAAAACAGCCTATTTTTTAGTTTAGCTGTTTGTTTATTGCTTACTCCCATTTAAATGTATTAGGACATTACACTTGTAAGTAAAGACATTTGACTGAAAAAAAAAATATTACTTTTAAAAATATAACACTTTTTTTTTGGAGGCGTGTTTTCTCTGGTTGAATAAACAGATGGAGACACAGAACAGCTACATAACTGTACAAGCCTATACAGTATGTACTGTGCATCTAACCACATACCTAACATGCATGTCTGCACTTTAGTCCATGCCGAAACACACACACCCATGAATCTACTCAGACATACTGTATGTTGCTTTTGTGCATTTTCACATACACAGATGGAAACACACACACACACACACACACACACACACACACACACACACACACACACACTTTAAGATAGTGATCATACACCACATCTCTACCCTGCCTTCATGCCATTAGGCTGCCAGCCAACCACTGACCACTTTCCATCGAAATCTCTAATGTTCCCAGACGCAGCTGAGAAATGGCACGTAGCACAGCTCTGACGTTTTTGGGGGGTGTTTTTTTTCCCCGAAACTTGCTCTCTGTCTGTATCAGTTCATCTCACACACACACACACACACACACACACACACACTGCCCATACAGTTTAAACCACCCACCAAATGAAAACATTTTATTTAAAAAAAAAAAAAATCACAGGACACCACTGATCAAATTTTTGGTCCTTACAACACATTTGGTCCTTGTACACACACACACACACACACACACTCAGTGCCACCTGGCCTGCCTCTCAGCCACCCTCCTCCCCTAATGTCGGTGTCATTAGCCACGCTCTCAGGGAAGCTGTCAGCTCCATGTTGCTGCTGGAATATGAAACCAATAATTACAGCAGAAATCCTCTCACTGAGGCTGCATTAACTAAACGCGCTGTTGATTGACTCCTGGGCTCATAAGCTACGTTCCACATACTGACTCTACGTTTTCATCTGTGAACTTGTGTTGTGTACCACTCCAGGTAATTATTATTATGCTGCAGGCACTGTGGTTTGGTGGCCATCATATTTTATTACATTAAACTATAGATTATCATAAAGAGTTATTTGGTTTATAGATAGGACTACAACAGTCAAGTTAATTTCTGGATAACAGCATGATGTGGTGTAATTATAAAGGTATTTCATATTTATGAAGTGATAGTTTAATGGTATGTATTTGCCACCATCCATACTTACTCCTAACAGCCTGTGATTGACGTCATCAGATACACTGGAACAATAGAGATCAAATTAAATGTAAAATTTCGCTCTACATGACTTCTTGGCTGTCTAAGCTGAAAGCTGGGTGTGAAAGTTGGGTGTCTTTTTTGATTATTGGGTAAAAGGATAATTTTTTCCACATATTTAGAGTCAATTAAAGCAGTCTGAAATTAGTTTTTTTATAGAATAGAATATATTCCATAAACCACTTCAACCATCTTCATAAATACCCATAAAATCCCAGGGTAATAATTCCCAGGGCTGTCAGTGCGGAGGAGAAAACAATTTTAGTGCCAAAAGTGTTTTCTTTTCTTTTCCTTGCTCTTTTATCTTTCCCTCCTCTCTTGCTAGCCAGAGCTTTTTCTCGGTGCAACACCAGTCCTTTGGGCGTTCATTTTTCCTTTACGGCGCAGTTAAAACCTGTTTCAGACAAAAGTATCCCTCACTGACTGTGCGTAATTATTTATGATTCATTTGTTCCCCCTAAGCTGACAGGTTGCCCGAGAGCCATATTCGATGTAATTTGATGCTCAATTTGCAAGCATGCTGGAAACAGAGCACATGCCAGTTATATCAACAACAACACAACTGAATCACGTGTAACCACAGAAAAATGACTGAAGTTATCTTCAGGTTAATATTTTGATCTATTCGAATAGTATTATGTCTGTCTTATTCGCACAGCATCACGGTTGGACTGTGAATTATCTGCACTTTACTGTTACAGCTTCATATGTTGTAACCCTGTAGGGACTGACCAGATGTCTCAAGGAATCACAGTGCTCCACATTAACCTCATCACCCTGTGTGTGCTGGCATTTTTAGCCCTTTCAGCTCTGCTGGTGTCACAATAACATTCACACAACAGTACGACAGGGGCAGTGTCTGTAGTAGTCTGTAGGCAGTCTGTTGTATTGTTACTGCAGGCTTGTACCGTAACATTTTAGTCACTTTGTCTCTACATCTCATTATTACCCAATTATAGGTTACTTTACTGTCATTCCTCTAAGGTGTGTTTATAAGGTGTGACTGGTACACAATAGTGAGTGTAGGTCAACCTTATATTTTAATGTATTTTATTCATGACATTCATTTGCTGTAGTGTGTCATTACCTGAATAAAAGCTTACATAACACTTGTCTGTGTAACAGACTAAGTATTAGTCTTAATTAAAAATATTCACTCATTCACCTGTTCATTAATAAAACTGTCCAGTTTCTGGGTTTAACCTGAGACGAGCAGCTAATACATAAAAGCATTCATAAATTATATTAATAAATTTGCATTCATCCCTATGATAGCCTATAAACACAACTGTATGGCTCTTTGTGATGGTACGTTAATGTTAGCTTACCTTTGGCTGGCTCATATGTTAACATGGTTTGGTGGCTA
Source organism: Toxotes jaculatrix (assembly GCF_017976425.1). Taxonomy (NCBI): domain Eukaryota; kingdom Metazoa; phylum Chordata; class Actinopteri; family Toxotidae; genus Toxotes; species Toxotes jaculatrix. Next base: position 19,059,203 of record NC_054411.1, on the reverse strand, counting down.
AAAGTTTAATACATTTCATCAAAGTTCTTGTTATCAGATATTACTTTTTATTTAGTTTTAGTCTCAGTGTTTTAGTCTTGGGGGAAAAAAGGCTGTCAGCAGACATCTTCATAATAATTGTTGTCCATCTCACTGCTGGATAAGGATATATAAGAACTCAATTAAATTAAAGGTAGATCAGCTCTCTCCACTCACTTCCTGTCTCCTCTCTAGAGTCCACTGGCAAATTATAGGCAAAAATGCTGTAATGTGGATCAGCTTATAATTTCCTCATCAACTCTTTCCCTTTCCTTGTCTCTCAGGTGAAAATATGGTTCCAAAACAAACGATCCAAATACAAAAAGATCATGAAGAACGGACCTTGCGGACCTGAGGGAGACCACCTAGCCCCGCCACCGCCGTCCTCCTCCTCTCCTTGCTCCCTGTGGGATATCAGCATGGCCGCCAAAGGTGCACCAGTGCACTCTGGAGGATATATGAACAATTTTGGACACTGGTACCCTGGACACCAGCAGGACTCCATGCCAAGGACTCAGATGATGTGACAGACGGGAGGACTCAGCATTTTCCAGGACAAATAACGGATTTATGCCAGCAAGCTGACTGGAACTGTTAGGGACACAGACATTGTTTAGATTCTGAGCCGCTCTGGAGGCAGAAATAACTCAGAGATGTCGTAAGGTGAACAGATATTGTGTACAGGTCTCTTTAGTCTGAAAAAGACAAGGAGAAACAGGTCAGCTGAAAATATACAATCCTAACCGTACACACAGCTTCTAAAATCATTAGAAATTTGATTCCAATTATTATTTTGAATTTACTGTTTCTACAATTCACAAAATAGGTCATCAGGAGTGTAACCATAACAATGGTGTAGACCTGACGACATGTTAGCACCACTTCAACTGTAGCATTTTAAATACACCCAGTTAGATGTTAGCTGCGTTTGCATCTGTCATTTCTGACCAATCATGATTCGAAGTCAACACAGTGGTTCAGATCGCAGTTGCATACTGAATGCTCAGTTCGGATAAGCTCGAGCTGAGCACTGAGCGTTGGCGCCGCTCAAAGCCACAGCACCCAGCAGCAAACTTAAAAAGATGCATTCAGTCCACAAGAGTTTGCACAGGAAGCCAAGATAACCTACAAATTCAAATAAGCCATATTAGTCTGTAGCTGTGTTACACTGGGTAACTAGCCTGCTTTGCTATGTCCTGACTTCCACACCAAAGAAATCCTGTTTGTTGTTTGTTTGTTTTTTTGTTTATTTTGAAGTCTAACGTTTCTCTGTTATGTCTTTGTTGGTCATTTTGCCCGTTTGCTAAATGCATATTTGACTCCTCCTCTAAACACCAGCTTAGTTCACCAGTCACAATTAGAGGATAATAGAAAATGCCAGAATCTAACTTTACAGTGTAAAGAAGAGACAAAAAGTCACTAAACAGACCCAGTACCTTCCTTTACATGGCAACATCTGTGCCATGTCAATGGGACAGATGTGGCCATGTAAAATCTGTTTTTAACATTAACTGTCAATAGCCACCATAAGTTACTGGTCATCCCTGACAATGCAAGGCTGTATCAACAACCCTTAAGTGTACTTAATGGGGCAAGGGATGGTTTAACTGCTTATGAATTCAACCTTTCATTTGTAAGAGGAAGAATATGTTATTTCTTCATAATATCTCCATCAAAAGTTACATAATCTCACTTTAAAAGAGTCAGTCAGGTTATTTCTGCCTCCAGAGCAGCTCCGCCTGCCAAGACATTTTCGATAAAGCTACAACTCAAATCTAACACTAGTCCTGCATCTCTCATTTTGGCCTATATATGAGAAGCCTGTAGTTTGCTAACCAGGGTTAAAAACAGATCAAATTCAATAGCTAAAGAGAAGATTGCAGTTCTTTTTACTATTGTCGGTTTTCTACGAATTCTGACAGGGTTTTGTGTAACACTATGATGGTTCTACGTAGAATCTAAACTCATAAAGAGCCATTATAAAACAAAAAGTTGATTACAGCACCAACAGGGGTTCTGATAAGAATGAGCAACCATTTTATGGTACTTATAAACCCCCTTTGTTTTAATGGGAAATGGGCACTGATTGGACACAGCTACTTCATTGTATCACTGAGTCTTAATTCAGTCAAATATATTTTTTCCATTATAATAAAAGATCTAAAATAACATGATGCCAAAAAGAAAATACCAGAAATTTATTTGAAATCCTTATGTGTATGAAACCATATGCACCAAGTCATTCAGGAATAATGTGCTGATTTTGCAGTTTTCATGATTAATATAATTGACAGAATTAAAATAATTGGGCCTCACACCCCATCTTGTTTTTGTTCAATTTTATTTTGTCCCCCAGAAAGTTCGTTTTTAATGGTTTTGGTAATAAATAATAGGCTGTTAGATGCAGGGACACTGCCATGCTGCATAACAGGGTTGAATTAATTGTGGTTCGACGCTTCTGATTGTGAACACCATTTGATCTTTATTGTCTTTTTATTCTCCAATGAATTTTTACTGTTGGTTTCTGTCCTTTTAAATGTTTCATCCCAACACTTTGTTTATTCTGCTCCCCACTTGAGACCTGAAATAGGAAACTCCTTATGATATTATCATTCAGCAACCTCTTAAAAAACCGAATTGAGTGTTTTATACCATTTCGTATGGGTCAGGATATGCCTCTTTGAAATAAATCAAACCCAGTGATCATTGCCATCCTATTTGATTTCGTTCATTCAACTTACATCCAACAAAGCTTGTAATTTGTTTTCACATCTTTAGCCTCTAACTGATAGAATCAAAAATTAGGCTTCAGTCATGTATTGCTACAACATATTCCCTCTCAGTGTAAGGTCTTTGTGCGCCTCAGTGGCCTGGAGTCATTTTGTCTTAGTCATAAATCAAAAGAAGAGGGTCACATCTTTGGCCCTGCAAACATCTGGAAAAGCAAAAAGAGTCGTCAAACATCGTCAATGATTTTATAAAATGACCACGTCAATTATAGGTAATTTAGGACACCGCTTGTTAAATAAGGCTTTCACTCCGACGCTGTAATTATCTGTAATTGTCAGTCAAGGGAATATCCTTCTGCCTCGGGCCCTAAAGGAAAACTCTAGGAAATAGTGGGTTACATCAAACTAGATTAGTGAGGTCTAATCCTTTCACAACAAATTGATATGTTGAATAAATATTACAAAAATGCATTAATACATCGCTGTATTATGCCGCTTGTTAGCTGTTTCTGGGAGGGATGACTTGACTATTTAAACTGGTCACACGGACTGAAAGGACAACAAAAGGCCATGATGAAATGCCATGCCAAGCTTTTAACCTACATCATATCTTGTGATGCACCTGAACACATCATCAGGTTATGTTTTCTGGGGCCATCGGGTGTTTCTGGGTCTTTCAACAATCAGACACCCTCTCACTCAGGTGACCCAGCTGGGGTTGATCAAGCCCCAGGAAGCACAACCACCACCACCACCACCCACGGCAGCCCCTCTCCTGATAAACAATCCAACTTCACTTCTGCTGCCTCTGTGCCCATCTTGATGTCCGTTCGCCTTCTGGCACCTGCGATGCCCAGCATGTCAAAACATTACTATAATCATATAATCATCTCAGGGTGCTTAATGTTTTTAATGTTCTTTTAAAATTTAACAAACATTGATGGAATCAGTACAGCTGGCCAAAGAGATGAAAGACGGGGCTGATAAAAAAAAAAACAAAGTGTCTGGGTGGTCTAGCTTATACTGTAGGTTCAGATTCTACCATAGCTCAGCATAATGTTATCTAAAATCAGTTAAAGTTCAGTTCAGCCTTGTTGAGTCACTAAAAAAAACTAATCACATTTACAGGACCTGAGCACACATCTCTCTTAAAGCAAGACTATGTAACTGTTGCTGAGCAGTGGTAACAGCAGCCCCTGCGGCCACAAGGAGTAATTACAGGATGCTGGCGCACTACGTGCTGTTGGGCTCCTGTCCCATAAACACCCTATGTGAGAAGGTCAACGTCCCACTCGTGGGTCCTGTTCCAGAGGCAAGAAAACTCCATTATATATGATTTCATCTGTTTATATTGTGCGTATAAATGCTAAATGTGGTTGGGTGAGCCTAAAGCATTATTATAATAACACTGCCCTGTTGGTCCATAGAGTGAGGAAGCAGTCATTTGTACCTGAACATGAACTAGCTTCACTGTCAGGAAAAGATTTAGGTGTTACAGTCACAGCCTTCATACATCGTTGGCCTCACATGGGAAACGTTCTTCCTCTTCCTCTCAAATCTATAGCAGACAGTAAACTGATGTCTTTGTTAAGGGAAACACATGTTGGGGAACTTGAACATTTTGTCACAGTATCAGTGGAAGCACAGTGTGAGAAATTACAGACCAATTATTTACATACTCAAAAAGCTGTATGTTAAAACAATGTTTGAGGAAATCATATTTTCCTCTTTATACTGATTTTTTTTTTTTACAGATCTTTTCTTTTCTCTGAGGATCAAACATCTATTTCAAAAAGGCACAGCGTGGAATTTTTAGAAGACCCTGATTTATTTAATCTGTAACTGGGAGCAGCATCCTGTCGCCTCTGGCTAAGTTCACACCGTGGAGTTTTATGGAAAACTTCGCTTCACAGACTTCACACATGTTGTATTGTCCTAATGAATACAACACAAACTTTCTGCAGAAAAGAGGGCAAAAGAGGAAGACAACAAGGAAAAACAACAGAAAGCTAAGGGCTTCACATTCACAAATACCTACAGTGATGTGGCAGAGACCACTGGAGGTCAGATTAAAACAGACCTCAGAGGGGCCTGGCCCCTCCTTTCCTTTGAAAAGGAACTCTGTGACTCTTTGGACGATGATGCGATAATCTTTCTATTCAACGCTAAAGACCATGAAAACAACAAAGGCCTGTTGATTAATTCATTTTTTACTGCTTCATATTTGAAAGGCCTTCACGTTAAGCATTGACATGGTGTATATTTGCCATCCAGGCCTTCTGTTAAAAGGCTACATAATTTACTGTCACTCACTTTTTCACACAGAATCTAAATTTAGGGCATCAACCAGATTTTATAGTATGTGGCTGATTTAATAGGAATTATGGATTATGTCTTCTGTGATGCGGTATGTTGAAAATTAAAACTGTCACTGGTTTTTCTTTCTGTCTATGATTGTCCGTTTTTCTAGTTTAAGTTTTTATTAGTCCCTTTTCTGGAAAAATGTGGCCCACCCACTTTTGTATTGGCCCACGCAAAATACAATTTCTGCCCACACCACTGGAATAAAGTGGTATTATTAAGGGAATAAACTTTTTTAAAAATTGTGAGAAAACAGTTGGAATATTGTGAGAAATTAGTCAGTTCTCAGTTACAGATTTTTAGGACATTTAAATGACATTAAACCAGATACATGGTGTATGAGTCAACAGCTGAGTGTGTTTCAAAGCCGTGCTCTCCTCCAGCTGAGCTAATGAGCTAACATTAAGCAAACTAATAAAGAACAATCTACCTGTCATCTGTTCTGTATGACATTATTTCTCTTTGCTCCGCCTGGATACCACCGTCCCTGACACAAGGACACAACCATCTCTCAGGCTGCTTTCTTTGGATGAATCAAAGTTTAGAGGAAGTGGCTGTGTACTGATCTTTGCTGGAGATGGGGAAGTTAATTCATTCATTCTTGAAGCGTATTCTCTTGTGAAACACTTGTAATGAGGTACAAATATCACCTTTTGTGCTTTACTGTCCACACCACTGATGACTTCTTCACCTCCATCAAAGTGCAGCGCACAGTCGCTTACCTAGCAGTAGCCTGTCGGTTGGAAGTATGCAGGACTGTGGGAAACATCTGTCTTAGGACAGAATGAGACCTGGGCACCTGTGGAGGAGGTGAGCGGGAAGCGGTGGAGGAAGAATTCAGAACCCTCAGTAAAATTCGTAATACCACATTGTTAAGTTAAAATGCTGGAATAAAAGCTGAGTCAGAACAATATAATGATCAAAATGTTTTCAAGTATTAAAAGTGAAAAGTGGCCCTGTGATTGGCTTTTAAGACAGAGGCTGATACAGTGGGTCAAACTATCTCTACATCACAGATGAAGTAGCTGTGGTAAAGTTGGTGTTACCCACTTTATGTTCACAAGTAGTGTTTACTACAAACACTGATCCATACTTTCTAATATTAAAATGATTTTTGGATAAGTACAACACTGTTTATGCAGAAAATTAAAAACTAAACTATGCTGAAGCTGAATGGGGAAATAGTAGGGTGAAACTCGAGAGCTTGCGTGAGGACAAAAATGTAAAAACTATAAAACTAAAGACTTCACAACTTGCTACTGGGCAGATGACAGCATGTGACCCCCTAGAGAGTAGAAAGCAAAGAGTGAGAGAGATTCACAGAACGAGACACACTGAGAGAGAGAGACATGGAGGGAAAAAAAAAACACACATTAATTAAAACAAGTCATAAACAGCAGGGGTCACTTTAAATTTGCTTGTTAAACTTGACCCATGCAGCGAAAAACACATACATACTTAGTTTTTAAGTGCAGCTTAGATACTGCAGGACTTTGCTTGTGTGTGTGGGAGTGGGAGCCTTCATATGTGTGTACGCACATGTCAGGGCGCGCATGATACACTATGCATCAGAGTTAGACCGATATACTTAGGTGATATTGGTCAGTCATGTTGTCCACTGCCAATATGACAAAAGATTTTACATGATTAGCAAATTTAGAAACAATGAATGTTATTTTCCTCCTTTTATTTGTACAAGTATAACCAGTACATGTTTTAGCCATGTATATATATGTTACTTTCAGAATATGTTAGACTACTCAGACATGCTATATAACAGGTATTTTGATGCACATTGAGAACATCAGTTTTAGGAGCTGCTTCTTAATGTGATCTCTAAGGCCATCTACTGGCATTTAGTATGCATGAAATGCATTCTTTACCTGTCCCTATCACTTTCTGTGGTGTGGTATTGTAGCTTTTGAGTGCCGCATAAAGATCTACATACTGCTTCAGATTTTCTAAAATTCAAAGAGAATACCTTAAATACCTGGATATCTCATGTGGCACAAACCATCCCCTTTTGATATGCTTTTGTTAAAACAACAACAACAAAAAAAAAAAAACAATGCAGGTACAGGTCTTAGTATTGGCTCTCAAAAAATATCAGTACAAGCACAGCGTGAAGATCATGGCTGGAGGCAGGGAAAGGAAAGTAACGTCAGCTCCGAATCTTTCATGACATTGTTATAAACTTTCCTTCCAGACCTAAGTTTTCCTCTCCGCTCAGCTTGCAGCAGCTGATGTCATCACCTCGTCTCGCCCTCTTCAGTCTGCCTGCGAATGCCAAAGAGCAGAGGTGTAAAGCTGTCACCTCAGCTCACCTACCAAATACTTCATCCGACTTTTCATGGTGATATAAATGATCAGGCATCTGTTTTCTCCACATGCTCGGGCAGAAGGTGAGGATATACTCTGAACAGGTCATGAGATTCACACAATTCAAAACCATGAAAAACATGAAATCACAAACTCACCTGGAGTGTTTGTCTTTGGAATCGCATTGCTGTTAGCTGCATGAACATAAGATTTGGGTTGTTTGTCAAAACCATAACCTGTGCCAGAAACCCACAGTGGCTTAGGCGAAAACCGTTTTTCCTGCCGAGTGCCAGTCACAGGTCGCTACAAGCCTCTGTTTGCCCTCTCTGTCTGTCTTCCTGTGGTGTTCAGATACATTCTTCTCTGACACCTGGAAGCTGAGGGCTCAATGCAGGAAGGTAGGAGCCTAAACAAACATGGAAGGTGTCCTACTGGGTCTGTGGTTTAGGGTCCACACCCTGCACCCTCATGGGTTCAGGTGACAATGATATGATAAAGTAAATGTCTTTACCTCCCTTACTAGAAGTCACATTTTATCTTCAATACTCACTAAACTACATTTTTGTTTAAAGAAACACACAAACACACAAATCTGAAATATCACAAGAGCCTACAGGAAACAAGACCACAGATCTACAGTCAGGTCAGCAACACCGGGGGGCTTTGCTTTGAGCTGAATGCTTACATTAGCATGCTAACATGCTCACAAAGACAATGCTAACATGCTGATGTTAATCAGCATGGTTTTGCATGAGGGAAGGATTGAATATGCATAGCAAATATCATGGCTTGCCATGAAATTTGCAACACACATTCAAACCCAAACAGTTGTTGAAGTACTCAAAACCCCAAATCTAAACCTCACAGTTGAGTTAGAAGTAAAGTCAGATTCATCCTCTGGGAACCATGAATGTCTGTACCACATTTTGTGCTAATCCGTCCAGTTGTAAAATGCACTTTTGACACCTTATCAGTGACCTGTGCAATTGCTGTTGCCTTTGCTAACGCAATATTGAGAAATCTAGGAAGTCGTACCAAGTGAATAATTATGACGCCAAATGATCTGACAAGTATTGTGAGGAAGTGTTTTCGAATTGTCACCAGACAGAAACTGATAAAAGTAAGGCTGGCTTTTTAAAACACAACTTCAACAGAGAGCTGAAATCACAACGTCACATCTACTCTAACAAACAAATATCCACAGAAGACAGTCATCAGCCTCATTTTCCAGAAAACCATGGTAAAGCCAAATTGCTCTCTGCTTCAGGCCAACATGTCTCTGCTAAAGAGGCAGAGATGGTTAGAGGCTGCCAAGACTGTAGGAATGAACTTCTTCTTCACAAAAGAATGAAATATTCCCAATAATCCATGTTGATCCTGACACTAAAAATGATTAAACATATACATCAACTTGTAACCTGTCAACAGGAAGAGGAACTCCTGGAGGGGATTGGATGAAGCCAAAGCCACAGCCGTTAACATCTTAGAGTTCTTCACGTAAAAGATGCTGAATGAAACTGTCATGCACAGCTGTGTCCTCGACCAGCTGCTTTGCATGTTAGGCAAAGATTTGGAGGTGGCCACTGCCAAGAAGCTCATGGGCAGATATTTTAATAGAATGGATGAGATTTTAAAGGAGGGACAGATGTCATGCAGAATTTCTGTCGTGTAAAAAACAATCTTTAAGAGCTTCCTTTTGTTTTACAGAATCCGGAGGGGTTCCGTTAGAGTGGCATCAGTCTTCTTCTTCAAACCTTAAATTACCAAAATTTCTCATACGAGGTCGCACAGAGAAGTATGTAGTATTTGGGTCTGTAACGTTGTTTGAAAGAGTGCTTGTCGGTGTATTTCGTCTTCATTACGCCCTCTTTTTGTTACCTAACCTGTGGGTTTGGTCGGTTGAGAGCGGGAGAGCAGCTTGTCACACACACACACACACACACACATTTTGTCTCACTATCTTTGTGGGGACATGCCTTGACATAATGCCTTCCCGAGCTCTTCCATTAACCTTAACCATCACAACTGAACGCCTAACCCTAACTTTATCCCTAAGCAAAAACCAATTCTAACCCTAATCTTAAAACCAAGTCTTAACTGTCAAAAAGCACTAACTAAAATGTCCTCATAATGGTTTCGATACAAAGTTTGTTCACATAACCACAGAAAGACATTTAAACACACACACACACACACACAAACATTTCTCCTCCCCTTCTAACTCTGTGCCACATGAAAGCAGTGTACACCCCTCTCTCTGCATGTCAGAGGTGTGTTATTAGTATCCAGAGACTCCAGAGTGTCTGCTGCACTGTCACCTCCCACAACCTCCTTTACACGCACTCTGTGTGTGTGTGTGTGTGTAATATATAGATGTGTGCAACCTGTGTCTGACTCACTCTGACAGGCTCACCAGGAAAGCACCGTCAGCAAACATTAAACTCCTTTTGTGTGTGTGTGTTTACTGTCTTCACACGTAAATACATGCAGAAAATAATACGCTAGCAGCCGATTCAAATGTAAACATTTTTTTTTTTTTTTACTAATTCTCTGAAAAACAAATGCATTTAAGGCACAAACTGTTGTGCCACTTTTGATCTACAGTTTACTCTATAAATAAAAAGACCTGAGTACAGCACGTTAGTACAATATATACAACTTATTTTTTAAATGTTTAATTACCAACTCACGATCACTTTTGCTCTTGATGGATATTTTTACAGATGTCAGGGCCTTGTAGTTAGGAATTAAAGGGCCACTCCAACAATCTGACACATGGCAATCGGATTACTTGTCATGGCGGAGCATGACACAGTTTGCAAAAACAGCTGCGCAGTGTTTTCTGTAGCAGCTGGAGAGGCTTTGATAGCTCTGAGAAAATGACCCTGGTGATGTCATAGTGACATCATTAGGGTTATCTCAGTTTTGAGTCGGAGATTAAACATTTTTTTTAAACAGAAAATGTGCATTAAAAAAGTAGAGGCAGTCTAATGAAAGACAGCAAGCAAATTATCCTGTATAAATCCGAAAAGTTGGTTCTGCTTTGTTTCCGTCGCTGTGTCGTCGTCCTTCATCCCAAAACTGGCTGAGCCAAACTGCTGCTGACATTATGCGGATACTTGGACATTCTCTCATAGCAACACTGACAAATTAAACTCAAGTCTTCAAGCCTTGGGGATCCAATTTTGTAGCAGATGTCCATGTGGTCTGACTTGAAAAATGTGATTTCATAAGGCTTTTTCCTTTTCACAGTGATTATAAAACATCAGCTCAAGGTCACATGGGAGGGAAGAAACTGAAAAAGCAAAATATTTTGCAGTAGTGTGAACACCTTTGAGTACATGTAATCGACTTTTACAGGCCCTTAACAGAGTACTCCTGTAACATTGCTGGACTCATGATGGACAGTTTAAAAAAAAACTCTAATCTTTTTTATTCCATGTATTCCTCTTCCATGCCAAAACCTGGCACCTATGGACACAATGCAATTCAACTGCTCACAGTTTGGTCTCAGATTGAGGGGTGTTATGCAAATAGCGGCTCATGTAGCCGTGGGGGAGCAGTGGGGCTACAGAAGCTTATACCCTTCAGGACCCACAGACGTTGACTAAAGTGACTTCACTCGAGGCAGCTGATCAGACTCGTGCTGCTCCCTCTGGACACACAAAAGGTTTTATACAACCTTTTCACATACACAGTAGGACTCCCCAACACCTGCAAACTGACTTTGATGTGTGAAACTGGTGGAGTTTCCCTTTTACAAAGTCATAATGATGATAGTTGCAGACTCGGGGACAGAAAAATATCGCAGTCACATATTTGCTCTATTCAATCCTCATCTAGATGACATGAAATTAAAAGTTCGACTTTGAATCTACAGTTTCACTTGTTGGCTCTTCATGATGTTCTTGCCTGTTGCTGTGTGTACATATTTAATCCCAGCATTCACGTCCACGTACAGTTCTGTTTTTATCAGCCAGAACCATGTTTTGTAGGGAAAAGAATTTTTACACAAAAAAAAAAAAAATGTAGATGGACGCAAACAATGTTTGGTTGTGTTGTTCAGTCTATGATGTTCTCCCTGGTGGAAATTAACTTCTAACTAATTCAGTGACTGAAGGTTTGTATTTTTTTAAAACCCTATTTAATCGCTTCTCCAGGGTTTGATTCCTCCGTCGGGTCGATATTGATGTTTTATTTTAAAAGGTTATCAGCCTTTCAGTGTTGTCCACCCTTAACATAGTGACTAATCACAGTTACAGACCTGTTCTCTGTAAAAAAAAAAAAAAAAAAAAAATCTGTAAAATGTGCTGGGTTTCAATTCACTGGGAGAATTTCAGTAGAATTCAGTTTTACTGTGAAAATGTTGTGTCAAGGGCCATTTCCAGGAGAAGGATTTCAGAAGTTTTTAACATAAATATGGTCATATTAAACATATTAAATACAGAAAATATCATCAGTGATTTGAAATAAAAATGTCAGTATCAGTCTCAGCTCTGAAAAACCCACATCAGTCATTCCCAGGCTCTGTTCTAACCTCGATGTTATGGGTTTATAAACTCCAGAGAGGAGAACAACAGGGTGACTGAGGCCAGCACTTTTTTTTTCAATCCACATTTACTGCAGAAAAGGCTGTTTTACCACATGTGTGTCAGGTTTTACAGTCATGACTCGTGTCTGATGATCACTGTCAGGTGTTTCTGGTCACAACAGCGCTCCACTCCATCATCCATAAAATCCCCCCGGTGTTTAAGCACAGGGCTCCGTTCAAATCGTTCAGCCAGAGTCCAGAAATGAGAGTTTCAGTAAACGGCTCCCATACTCTGTGTGGCTGACGGCGCTGTTGATGGTGTGTGGTGCGTCGGGCCCGTCGGTGGCAGACCTAAATGTGCACCTGGCTGCTGGTACCAGTTCTGGTGTGTATACTCCCCCATGTAGGTGGGTGAGGAATCAACTGGAGGCTGATAGGGACCCTGCCCCCTGCTGGTAGGATCCAGCATTGCATTATTTTTGATGCTGCCGCCGCTGCTGCTGCTGCCGCTGCTGTTTGTGTTGCTGTTGCTGCTATTGTTGCTGCTGCTGTTGTTGTTATTGTTGTTACTGTTGCTGTTGGTTTCCCACACAGCTGGAGATGGAGGAGAGTTGCAGGCCATGGAATCGCTGGCGTCTGGACTATGCTCAAGAGGAATTTCCCCGAGTGGAAACTCTCCATTCTTGTAGAGCTTCTTAAACTTGGAGCGACGGTTCTGGAACCAAATTTTGACCTGGAGGGAAGAACATTAAAAGTGGAGGCAACTTAAAGAAATCTCAATGAGCAAACTTAAATGAAACTTTTCTGGCAAAAATGCTGAAAGACACTAAAACGCACCATAGAGCTGCAGGTATACAGCAAAGTCAGTGGATAATTCTGTCTTCCACATCAAACCTGGTCATGCAATCCATTGTTAATATTGTTAAGGTTGTTGAGAGCAACATTAAAGCTGCACTCAGTGTTTTTCTGCTTTTTAGCCTCTTTTAGCTCATTGTTTTGTTTTGTTTTGGTTTATTCAGTTTGTTTCCCCACTCATTTTCACTTCAGCTTCTTGATCTATTTTATTCTTCAAATGTAACTACTGAACAGCAATTGACAGTTTTTTCCTCCTTTTTTTCTGTTAGTCATTAGGCAGACAGCTATGAAGTAATATTTAACCTCCATAAAGACACTATCCAGGAACCGTTACTTATCTTAGCAGAACCTAGTATGGTAATATATTTAAGTATGTTCTGTTACTTTAATAGATCATTTAAAGGATATTTTAGTATATTCTTTCTAACTTTAAACCAGTATCATATCAGACCAGACTCTTCTCATCTGCCCAGTTCAGGTTTCATGCTCTTTTTACATCTCCTCAGTGTTTTTGCTTTGGTGTGGATTGACACTTACTCACTGACACTACTGACTATTTACTGTGCACAAACTTCAATTTTCTGTGGCTCTTCAGCCTTTACTTCATAAACCGACAGTTCAGCTAGTTTTTAAGTTTCAAATGACAGCTCAAATACTGCAACGGACAGTTAAACTGCTGTCCATCCCTACATATCAACTGACACTTCATTTTTTTTTTACAGTGCACTTAAACTGCACTGTATCTGTGACGCTTCATAATTCATTTACTGTCATTGTTTACAGTGGCTGTCATCTTTCCCGATTAGACTTCCTTCAGTTCCTTTCAGTGCTTAGCCTTTGAATGTTTCTTCAACTACTGTCACAAACTGACAACTCAACTGCTTAAACTTGAAATTGAACAGTTCAAATTCTCTCTGTGATTACACTTCAACTGATCGCAGCTGCTCTCAGTTCGTACACCTAAAAACACACTTCAGATCCTTTCAGGATTTCAACTTAAATGGCAGCTCTCGGTCAATATCTCGTGTGTAAAAATTTTTAAGACATTTTAGTCTGTTTTCAGTGTTTACACCTGCAATTTTCAGACATAGCCTCCTTTAATTATCACTGCATTGTGTTATATTTCTGTCACTGGACTGGATGGCGTTCCCTGCAGCCTGACCTGTGTCTGTGTGAGGCCCAGCTGTGCTGCCAACTCAGCCCGCTCCGGCAGGGCCAGGTACTGGGCTGACTGGAATCTCCTCTGCAGGACTGCCAGCTGGTAGCTGGAATAGATGGTCCGTGGCTTGCGCACCTTCTTGGGCTTCCCGTTGACCATCCGAACCTCCATGTCTGGTTCTTCTTTCACTGGGAGAGGGAACAGTTAAAGCCATTTAATTTTCCTCTAACACTCCTGTAGGGATCTCACAAAATGTAACACAGCAATTATGAGTTTGGGTTTTTTTTTTTCACTCAAACAATGAAAGTATTTTCCTTCAAACAATGCCATTAACTTGTATCGGGTCTCTACATTACATTCTGTGCAGAGATGTTGTAGCACAAAAATAGCCACGGCTGCTACAACCCCGAAATTTCAAAGAAATTCTGCACTCTGAACTTATAATTTTGGTCTGAGTGTCTCCCACAGCCGGGGAGGGAGACAGAGATTTATAGGTGCTTTTCATGTTGCCTGGAGGCCACGCTTGTATACATCCTTCCCTGTTTACGCTGTTATTCTTGTATCTGATTGTTTTTGTGTGTGTTTTCCTGTAGAGACACAACCAACATTACTCAGATGTCTTTATTTACATTTGATCAGCACATTTAGAATGTATTGCCATAAATTGGAAATGGCACATTATTTAAAAAATATATATATATCTTTAACCATAAAATCTCTCTGTAATTTGTGTGAAATAGTAATTTCATATATTTGGGCATTTACATCATTTATATTATTTAGTGAGCAGATTAAACTAAAGTGTAACTAAAGTGACTCAGCATATTTACTGACTTCTTTCAGACCAAAAGAAAAAAACAAAAAACTATTCAGCAGCCAGACTTTTAATTTGGGGTTATGCTTTGAAACAGTGTTTAGACCTTCATGTAGGGAGATGCAATTTACAGGAGTTAAAAATAGCTACAACAACAACATAATCAACAGTTAATTTAAATCAAATAAATAAGAAAAAATCCAAATTAAATAAAAAACCAAAAAGGAAAGACTTTTCTGTTTCGTGTCATGTCCATTTTTAAGAGGGGTTGGGGGCTACTTCAGGAGGCCCTGGACTCATGGCCTTAGTATTTCTACTATTTAGATATTTATATTTTAAAAAAAACACCAAATAACAATCATTCACCTATTTATGTTTTGGTTTATTTATGTTTTGGTTTGTTTATTTATTCATCAGGGCGTGGCCACGGGCCTTGCGTGATAAGGAGCCGTCCTTGTTGGATGATTCAAAGGCCAAGGCTGACTGACATGTCGTGACACCTGATGTGCGTGGCTGTGGGCCAAAGTCCCCTGAGGCCATTTCCAGCAGTCAACTCCCAACTGGAATGTCAAAAACAGTACACCAGTCTGTCGAGTTTGTCTTTTTTTTTTTTTCCTCTGTAGTTTGCACAGAGACACCTTCCAAGCTCGAAAAGGAGCCAAAGGAAAAAGCTTTTGAACCCAGTATGGCAGAACTGAAAAGTCAGGTCATGTTAGTTTGCTCAAAATGTTGACCTTTATGCTTTTGTAGTATTATCACAGCATCTGAGTACTGAGTTTATATTGACATTATGTAATATCATTAAGTTTCTAACCATTTTATTTTGTCATACACACTGTTGTACAGTGAGCTTCTTTATGTTTAAGTTGCCTATTTAGTGCACACAAACCAACTGTGTGTAAAGGGAAGTTGAAGAAGCACTGAATAGAACTAGGCCATGGCTTCAATCCAAAGGCCTTAAGGCTGATCTACTATGTTTCTATCAAAATAAAATCTCAAAGAAGTTCAAAGACAAGATGATAAACAGGACAGCTTCCAGAGAGCTTCCATTTACTGTGACTCACGATGTCAAAACAAGACAAAACAATAACCCAGTGAATGTGTGTCCATCAAATTTAATGGTCTTCTCTTTGAAACGTGCTGATCTGCAGACAGACCCTTCATCTCGCCTGGAATGAGCTCCTGTTTCTTTGACAAATACTTGTACAAAATCCCACTCACATTTATAGAAATTCAACTGCAAATCTGTGTCGTCCCCGGCACGTAAAACCAGAAGATGATCCACTGACAATAAATGGCATCCTGAGTTGAGCCAAGTAAAGTTTCCGACCTTTTTAGCAGGAGGTGACTGCAAAACCTCACCCTGATTCCAGAGGTCCATCCAAAGCCTTAACCCTGAACCCTGGTATTCCTGAGAAAATAAAACTATTTCAAATATCTACACTTTATAATGTAAATAAATATCAGTGAATGCTACGTCTGCAGCTGCACTTTAACACAGCTGAATTATTCATTTGGTTATAGTTTTATATATTAGTTTAACAATACAACAATAACTCATTTTTATGAAGCGAGCTTTGTACCTCACATAAATAGTCGGTGTTCTGCGAGTCCTGCTCCTTTCTAACATCCTCTAATGATGGAAAGTCAAATGTTCAAGATCAAGACAGCATCAGCTAAACGCTCCAAACATATGTATGAAATGTGGTGTAAAGAGACGCAGCGGAAAACTGAAAAAAATAAAAATAAAAACTTAATTTCCCTGGTGCCTAAAAATCCTATTTTTCCTTTTCTTTTTTCTTTTCTTTTCGAATGATCAGGTGGTAAGTGCAGCTTTTTTCGGGCTTGGACAGAAATGTAGAGGAGCTGGAGTTCATGAAATGAAACATTTATACATTATAAATTCCAACTTTTTTTTTGGTAGTGCTTTAACTTACCACTGTCCTGCATCGCTGACTGCACCTCCCTGCTGAACGCACCGTGCTCCCTGTATGTTGCATGAGGGTACGGGTACTCTGTCTTGCCAACAGGGTACGCACCGCCGGGAGCCATCCCGTTCAAGTTATAGTGGTATGCGTACGGGTTCATGTGCTGAGCTGAGTACGGCTGCTGTGCCGGGTAGAAATCCGGCGAGCCGTGGAGCGCGCTCTGGCCGCTGTAGAAGCCCATGTCTGTGGATGAGGACTCCGGCAGGGTCGGGGAATCCTTGGTGGCCGAGATGGAGCTCCCAGCCACGGGGAGCGAGGGTTTCTTCTCCTCGAACACAGGTGAGGGTTGCCCGTTCATTTTCAGGATTTCTTTTGCTTTTTCTTTTTTCTTTTTTTTTTTTCCTGTGTTCCTGCTCTAAACTCTGAAACCAGCAGTGTTCAGAAATCCACACGCAGTCTGGAGCTGGCGTTCCCAAACTCCCTTGACGCAGCAGCCAGGCTGTCCACCGTGGCGGCGCCCAACCCAACTAGAGCTCCTAATTACAGGGCGCGCCGAGCTGAGCCAAGCCGGGCAGGACTGAGGGGAGTGGATGTCTCCTTCTCATTGGTTCGCCTGCTCGCTCCCTGCCTCTGCCCTGAGGCCAAGACAGCGCTGACTGTCGCCTGTCTGGCTCCCTCTTCTCCCCACAGAAACCTCCAGTAAGCCTCTCCTCGGGCCTGCACCAGAGCGCATAAACAGTTGGCAAGCCCGTAAAAAGTCCTCTAACTAACATTTACTTGGACATATCTTGAAGGCTTTACAGCATCCGAGATTCTCAACGGAATAAAGATTTACCAACCCAGCCGTGCATAATGGTGTTGTGATAAGGAGTGTTTACGCTTAAGCTTTACAGTGCTGCCTCCCATTCAAATGCAGATGCAGAGCCAAGTGCTGTTGTCGACCCATGTTGGGAGTTATTTACAGTTAATTAAGGCTTATTTAAAAAAAAAAAAAAAAAAAAAAAAAGCTTTTCCCTCTTTACATGTGTTGACTCGGGCCTCGGGCTTCTCCCATGCCTCAGGGAGGAGAAACAGCCCACAGTAAACCTACAGTAAACTGTAGGTGTATAAAACACAGAGGACACACTGCAGGGACACATAATGGTGATATACAAGGAGAAAAACTTCCACAAAGTTAAAAAAAATACCTGCAACAAAAATACATTTTGAACACAGTAAGGAGAAGGAAGGAATTTCCCTCTGCCTGAAAGGTTGAGTTTAATTCAGTTCAGTGACCTGATGTGACCACCAGGTGTCACTGACTCCTCTCTGTCCATTTCAAACATTCCTTCAGTACTGTTAGAGAGCTGCTACATTACTTATCTGCTGAGGCTTCTCTGCTTTTACCTGATTTTCATGCAGTCGGACTCACATTGCACACCGCTCAGGTGTCCAGGCAGACTCAATACGTGGTTGTTTTTTTTTTTAAATCAAATTTTCTTTTTTTAAATGAGCTACTGTACAATCTTTAAACATACCACCCTGCCTACAGAAGAAGCACCCCTGGGTGGCCATCAGTGGTGTAGCCTATGCAACTGCTGGCAACTGAGTACAAGAGAAATGACACTGATGTTATCCATATTGCTTCATGGAAAAAAAATATATCAAACCTCACATGATGATGGCACATGAGAGGAGCACAGAGAGGCTTAATGAAAAGAAAGGAAAAACCTGCAAGTCCCTTTTCCACTTCCAGGATCCTAAAACCACACAAGTTAGAGGTTTCATTTTTTTTTTTTTATTAGCATTTGTCTTTCTCTATGTCATATATGGTAAACCCTCAAGTCCTTGCAAAATTAAGTTCCCAGAAATGTACAGCTTGATTTTCTTCAGCGAAACCCGCCCTCTTCTCATCTCAGAACAAAGAGTTCTCTCTCTCCAGTCACGTCTCGAGCATCAAAAGCACTTTGTGTGACTGACCAAGCTCTCGGCGGCAAGGTTTATTCTGTTCTTACGCATTACAAAAAAAGGGGGACAGTGTGAATATATCAGGCCTTGGATGATGCTTGGCAGCTGTTATATACAAACAGGAAGTGGGAAGGATGGAGGTGGGGGGTGTGGGAGACCCCCCCGTGTGTTGATGAATGTCCTCCTCTCATTGTGGCATGGTCCCGAGTGGACAGAAGAGCAAATTCCCTGTATGGTCCACGAATCCCAGAATGCCTTGTGACTGAGTGAGACCACTCAGGGTGAAACACGTGACGGGGGTGGGCCAAAAGGTCACAGTAAGGATGTGAAGAGAGGGGAGGGGTTGTTCTGACAGGCCTGAATTTTCAAAGCCATTCTTCAGGTGACTTAGTTAACACTTCTTCGCCACGACGGCAGAAAATCAGAGAGATTCAAACATTCACTTTCGGGGGCCGGTTGGCAAATTGAACAGAGCAGGTAGAATCCGGTGAGTGACAGACTGACCAACCCACCACGGCCCCAGGTTACACTCTGAGAACAGACCGAGCATGTTTTTTTTTTTTTTGTTTGTTTGTTTTTTACAATATATGTATGTATAAGTACTGTATAGGTATTCTTTATTGTTATTTTACAAGATTCCCTGATGGCCAGTGCAGAGAGAAACAGAGGAAAAACAAAGGGGGAAAGGGAGGCGTGTCCAGTTTTACATGAAGTAGAAACCAGTGGTGGGAGAAGAGGGGCGCAGTGCCTGGATTTGTCCATAGGGAGGAGCACTTTGTGTCAGATCAACCCCAGTCAGATTGGAAGGAAGAGAGTGACAGGAAGGAGGGAGAGCAGAGGGATGAGGGAGGACTAGGAGGAGCTGTGTGCCCACCCTGTCAGTTTGTTGTTCTGTTGGGTTGTCTTCAGTTGGTCAGCTGGTTTATTTGCTTGCTGGATTGTTGAGTGTTTGTTATCTCCTCGTCCTCCTACCCCTCGTCCCTCCCGGGGTGAAGTGAGCGATCGACGGAGGTCTGACTGGCCCACGTCACTCCGGACAGGAGGACAGATGGTTTCGCTCTCTCTGAGGGGAAAGACAGAGACGGGTTGAAAACAGTGAACATGGAGATTTTACAGGGACAAGCTCAGCTTTTGGTGACGAGAGTCACATTCATTTTCCCAAACTTTAACAAATGTTTCAAAGGACAAGGCTGATGTTATTTTACATTCACCTTATTGTCTACAGTACAAGAAGCTGGTTCACTTTGGGCTAAGCTAAGCTGCTTGGATTGGATCTCAAACTTGGGCAAAAATAGGAAAACATCTACACATAAATATATGTATATACATACAGACAGACACAAACACATGCACACACTACTGGTCAAAAGAGAGGAAAAAGACCAGTGCCAGAGGAAGACAGACAGAAGGAAGTCAAACTGTTCTTCTAAGCAAAAAGGGGCTTTCCCAGCATCCTATCAGGCCCAGACTAAAGGTGGACAGTGCATCGAACTCTCAAGCACTTTGCAGAAACTTGATCAGTTGTATCCAAAGCACGATCAGGCAGAACCAAAAGTGAGCACACCATCATAAGATCAAGGTTTTTCAACCTTAATTCCCTGAGATACTGAAAAGCAACTTCACCACAGATACTGAATTTGAAAAATAAAAAGAATATGAAATTCCAGTCAGCAAAAGTACAGTCAAAAAAGAAAACCCACGAGTCCTCCGCAGTCACCTGACCTCAAACCCACTGAACATGGACACTTAAAGTCTGAGAAAGCCAAACATTCAGGGACACCACAGGAAGCTCTTTGGGACATTGTTAGATCATTAAAGCAAAAAGATTTTCTGAAACCCATATACATTTTTCTAAAGATTCAACTTTTCACTCATATTGTTCAGCTGATTTCATCATCTGCAATGAAAAAAATAGTATTACATTCAAAAAACAAATGCAAAACAGAAGCAGCCTCACTAGTGGTCGCAGACTTGTATGTCTGGTATGTATGGCACAATGTAGAATCAATACTTGGTAGTAAAATCAATTCATTGTTGGTTTCTGTCTTGATCATGTTTGATGATAAGATAAAATATCAAAACACCACCAGTTTTCTGTCAGTAAGCATGTGTGTTACAACAAAACCAATGGAATCAGTGAACAACTAAGTCCTCGTCCTACTGATCCATTGGTAGCAGTTATATATAAGTTTTCACCTCAGCATGTAATCCGTTATTTTAATTTTTCTTCAGTTGCTACAACCTGTAACTTATTGAATTATCACACACAGACACCAGCGTTATCCGTTCTGTTCGGGCTGACCTTATGTTAGCTTCTTGGCTTTGTTGTAGAGCGAGTCGACTACTTTGCTCATGTTCTGAATGGTCTCCAGGGCCGCCTCGTAAGTCTTGTCCACCACTGGCTCGTCAAAGACAATCAACACACCTTCTCCTTGGTCCAAAATACCTGTCGGGTTAGACGGTGTGTAGACGATATTAGTGGGATATGAATTAAAGGAGCTTCATGCAGTTCAGTTCATTTCATCTTTCAGGCTAACTGAAATCCAGTTAGTCTAGCGTGAGTGTGAATCTAATCCATCTGTAGGAGACAACCACAAAACACTAATATTTACAACAAGGAAACACAGATATTTAGCTGTTCCTTCACGTAGCGTTCACATGTGCAGAAAAGCCGGCGTGCTTGTTTACTAAAAGAACTGTAGATGCATACCGTGAAACTTCTTATCCAGAATCATCTGTGATAATTTCCTCTCAACATCTCCCTGCAAGGCAAGACACAAACAGATTGAAGGTATTTCACTGTAAAAAACGGAGGAATTTCTGGAAACAGGCGACTCGAGTATGATGAAAATGAAAGTCGAAAAGAAAACACAAAACAAAATGGACAAAATCTTACCTTAGGAAGTTTGATGAGGGAGGAAATGTGTGCTATCTGTTAGAAAAAAGATGGACCAGCACAGTGATTAAAGACATATACTTCAACTATATTGTAAGTATTCTTAGTGTACTAATATTTACTGAGCACACTACCCATATCCTGGATACACTTCTGTACCTGTCTGAACTACCTGTGGCTGAACACAGACAGGTGTGAGGAGGATTACCTGGACCCTGGAGAAAGGTTCGATGACCCTGATGAGGTTCTGCTCCAGCAGGTTGTCGTAGAGCTTGGTCAGATGGGTGCTGATGATGGGGTCATCCCTCAGCTCTGGCTTGTACTCTGTAAGTGCCTTGGAGATGGTGAGAACAGGACATTTTAATAGCAAGTAAGGACAGGGGCTAAAACGTTCAGAGAGGCGTTCAAATCACAGCAGCTTAGTTCTTGATGTTGTTATGCATCGAACTCCAAACACAAACCTTTTCAAAGTCTGCGAGCGACCGATTCTTGCTGGCTTGTGCCACGCATTTCAGTGAGTCTGTCTGTAAGAAAAGAGGAAGAACAGGAACAAAAGGTTACGGCTACACGGCAGTGGATGAACCCCGTTTACCAAGAGAGACTGCGGAAAGACGTGCTCTATACAAAATAAGAGAGGCAGATTCAACACTAGAAAGTTTCACTTTTTTAACTGAGGGATCTGATTTCAGACCAAAGCATTTCTAACCAACGACTGTCAACTTCATTTCAAGAGTTGGTCACAAATGATGTCTCCGACTGACTTTTAATGTTGTCAATGGACTTATTTAAAACAAACTGTAAAAGGGATAAAACACACACTTAATGGCTTCATACATCATATTGTGCTAACAGACTGAGCCTTAAGCTGCATGTCCCCTGACAAGCAAATCAATAACAAAGCAATCAAACATTGCTACAGGACAGAGATGCTAACGTTAGCCTAAATTCTGTTAGCATCCGGGATTAGCTTCAACACAGTGGAAAAATCCGACACAGTGGATGTGCTAAATCATGAACATGGCTTTTTATAGCAAACTTGCTGACTGAATAACCTGATTGGATAATTCCTGTTTGGGGGAGGGGTTTGGCCGACAGTCAATTCAATTTAAATTAGACTAAATTATTAGGAATGAAGCGTGGTACCTGTCTGCCAGCGTACCGGAGAGCTAGCTTGCCGCTGACAAGAGCCTGAACATCCTCTGGCCTGAAACAGAGAAAAAAAACATATAAACCTTTGGACCCAGAGGGAATAAAGTCACAGGCCCATTGTGGGTTCTCTACCAAGAAAATCTTATTTATCATTTTTATAATAACTGCAGAAATAACATTATTATAATGATTAATTTATTTTATTGTGCGAGCTGTCGTGTATCTGTGCGTATACCACTTACGCGTTGAGCATGATTTTGCAGAGCAGCATGTATTTGAGGGCTGTGATGGCTCGGGGGCTGTCAATGGAATCGTAGCCCTCAAAGGCCTCATAGAAGTAGGAGTAAGCCGTCTTCCAGTCTTTCTCCTCTGCTGCATGAATGATCCCTGGAAACACAACCAAGCACACATAAATATTGGGCTACCTATAATGTGAAGCCTTCTTCACCCATCATGTTTTGATTATCTTATAAACTATATATTGTACCTGACTGCATGTCTAAAGCTGCTTGTAGTTTGGGTGGGCAGTAGATGGCATTAGCGGTCGTCCTGGCAGAGGTAAGGGCGGCACGGGCCTTGGGCAGGTTACTGAGAGCGTGGTACGTCTTACTCTCCAGAAGCTGAACCTCCACCAGCAGGGCCTTGTCATCCATCTTCTTCAGCTCCTGCAGCAACTGGGAGCCTGGGCGACAATGTATAGAGTGAGTTCAGTTGAAATAAAAACTCCGACCCATTCAGTTTTATTAAGGATGGTGCAGGAGTTTACACCATCCATTCTTTCTGTTTTACACCCACACTTACTTTTGGCTTATAAATACTTTGTCAAGCAAATAAAAAACAAACTCAAAGAGACTGAACACTCACCGAGTTGTAGTGCCTCCTGGTAGCATTTTGTGTCAAAATACAGTGAAATGAGACGAGCCTGAGGACAGAGGAAAACAAGCGTCTCAAAGCCCAGGTCTATAACTAGTATTGACACTTTTTTGTTTGCACTGGGAAAGTTCACACAGATTTACCCAGACAGAAGATTTTGAGCACTGTTCATCTCTTAACACACATTTTTCCATTATAAGAGTGTTTTAAAACTACTGGCGTGACCAAAAAGGGCCACAGAATCCAAGTAAATGAGGTATTTCAGCGATCGAATTCATTAACATACTTTAAATTTTACCAACAAAATAATGCCTGTTCTTAAACTGTGATGAATGTGAGCACTATTTGAAGACTGACAGACCAGGAGGCTGGATTAGCTAGAAAGTTCATGAACTTTTGTTTTGACGTTGTTGGAACATACTGTTTGAAACAGGAAAGCCAAATATAGCCAAGTCTCACCTCTAGGGCCTGTCTGAGGAAGGTCCTCTTCTCAGCCTTGGCCCACTCTATGCACTCCAGGCAGAGCTCGACCTCCTGACCTGTGGCAGCCTCCATGTCCAGGAACAGGTCAAGCAGGGAGCGGACCAGCCGGGCTGCCTTGGCCTTGGAGATGGAATTGAGAAAGGGCCGCACATATTTTAGCAGACCCCCAAGCTCTGAGACGAAGACAGGAGGAAGAGAAAGAAGAGGGGAAAAACTCATCAACAGAAAACAGCTGAAGTAAGCATGCGGTTGCAAAACACTCCGAAGGCAAGAATTTAGAAAAAAAAAATACAATCCCAACTCATTTCCTAACTGATATAATAAAACCTTTTCATCACTGTGTCACTTTTGTATTTCAGTATGGAATTTTAGAGGCGCCCGTCTACTGATTCTGGGAAAAGTTTGGGGTCCTGGTCGAGGCAAGTTTTTAACTAGGCAGTAATTCTGAACACAGCCCAGGCTTCTGTCCTGCCACTTAATTTGACAAAGGTCATGCCTTCTTTCGCTTCATTTATTTTGATGAATTACAGCCCTTCCACTGACCCAAATGTGAAGCAAGAAAAAACTTTTCATCCAAAAGATACTCAAGAATCACCAGCTATTACTCTCTTTGAACAATGTTTTGGTTTGTTATTTAAAAGGCAGATTTTTTATAAGAAAATCCTTGGATAGTTTTGCAGCTACTTTCATTCCTCCTACAATTACCGCCTTAGTTCATATTCTAAACCTAAACAAAATAAACCAGCTAAACACCAACAGCAGAACTGCAGCTGCTGAGGTATGAAACTGAGTTTTACATTACCTTGATGAAAACAACACTAATAAGCTTCTGATTATTTTCACACAAACAGGAGAACAACTGGCGAAAGCAAAACTAAACACAGACACATGGAGCAGGTTTGCTGACAAGAAGAAGTTTAAAAGCATTCTTCAGTTTAGTACTCAGTTAACTCCTTGTTCTAAGCCTTGTTTTTCAGTACAGCTATGACTCTACCAAGTGCTTTATAGCATTTTGTATAAATACAGGAATTCACACACTTGATGCTGTAGGCTTTACTGTTTCTCATCTACATGTGTAAAAACAGCTTCTGTCTGTGCTGAAGTTTCATCACGACAGGCAGATGAGTTCTATTGTTAACACCTTATTTTTGGCACTTTGCTGCTCCACATTGACATTTTAACAACAATATCAAATCGAGTGACAACTGATATTAGACACAATTTTCCCCAGTTTGAAGAGACATCCCCACATAACAACAATTGTGTCAAAATCTTTCTTTTCACCAAATTATGACCATTAGAAAAACAATGCAACTAGAACAAAGTAAGTGTCAAAACCTCTACAAGACAGACTTCGAGCCAGGAGGCTTACTCATGTGGCTTGACTGGGGTATGAAAGCTGGAATTTCGTTTGGATCCATAAACATCTATATGGACAGTATACCATAAATGTTTGTGTAACTTGAAATATGAACGTCACGTTTTGGTTACCTGCAGCCTGTCCCGTCTTGGCCAGCAGCCCACCCAGCTCAAGGATGCTCTGCTCTTTAACACGCACCGCCTCCTCATCACTCTCCTGGATGTCCCGCTTCACTACAACAAACACACACACACACGCTGGTGATGTAATCTGATCCGTGCTGACATGAATCACCGCGATGTACAAACTGTGAAAATGCTGATGTTACACTCTTTCCTGTTGTCTTTGGAGACTAGCATTAAGACAAGTTATATCGTCGATAGGCTAGGTGGGATGGCAATCAGCCAAGTGGCTAGCGAAGCTGTGAAATATCGAAACTGTCAAATTAAACAATAAACGATAATGAAGCTACGTATTTCGGCTTTAATAACAACACGTGTCAAATGGTATATAAGCATATGCTAACTGCTGCGTCCAACAAGGTGACGTATAAGAGCCAACTCAATTTCACATTAATTTCCTTGTTGGCCTGACTTCTGACATGACGAGGACTAGCTGCTAACAACGCTGGATGCATGCTAACGTTAACTAGCCAGCTGTCAACGAAGTTACTGTTAAATGAATGAGGCTGGGAAGCTAGCTTTAGGCTAACTGACAAGCTAGCCGGTATGCTGCTAGCCGGCTAGCCCGCTGCTGCTGACTCACTGTGCAAGCAAGGAGAAAAAAGAAACGGCCAACACTGGGCTAGCTAACTTAGCTTAGCTTAGCTGCTACCTAGCTAACAGCTAAGGTGGCTAACTGCACTGCTCCACGTTTGATGTACGTGAGATGTACAGCATCAGTGTCTGAGCGAAAAACTAGTTTTCTCTCTAGGGCGATACTGTGTAGATTATATTTACCTATTGAATGTAAGATATCGATAGAGGCATTCCGGTCTGTTCCAAGAAGAGACTGTGCTCTCTGAAACTCAGCCACTGCCGCGGCTGCCATCTTTCCTCTGCCTGCCTCCGCTCCACTCTGCCCGGTTGTTTTCCGGTCAGGTCGTTCACATGGTCTGAACAACGCCTCCCCCTACAGGTGGTACCGAGTTTGGCCTGAATGCAAGTGCTGCCGCTCCTAAAACCATCCTAAACACATTTGAAAATAATTTCTAAGGCGAATTACTGTTTATCGACATTGTAACCTTTATTGTCCGTTTCAGTAATGATGGTATATGATTTGTTGCCAACAGTTTATGAAAACTGAGCGGTCAGTGCTTTATGGCTAGAAATGGCTTTTCCTAAATTTAATTAGTCTGACATTGTCAGGTTTTATTTCCAAATCTTTCTGTATTAATGGAGATGTTTTTGGCATTATATGGTTTTTACATGCAAAGAAACATAAATATAAACACAAAATAT
Organism: Toxotes jaculatrix; assembly: GCF_017976425.1. Classification (NCBI taxonomy): domain Eukaryota; kingdom Metazoa; phylum Chordata; class Actinopteri; family Toxotidae; genus Toxotes; species Toxotes jaculatrix. The sequence goes on along the minus strand of NC_054411.1, from coordinate 19,032,321 downwards.
GTGCTTTTGTGTCCATTCCACAAAATCAGAGTTTGGATGTTTATTCAACTGAACAGATTTTGTGGCTGCAAATAAATGCTTTCCCGTTATTTCTGTGAAATGTGCAGCCCAAGAGATTATTTAAGTTGCACCAAACCAGTTTAAGTTTAATTTAAAATTATATCCAATAAATACATTTTGTTGGCTCATTTTATCTCCCTGCACTGTGCCATGCAATAAAAAGAGATGGGGAATCCTGTAATGACACTGTATATCATTAGAGAAGAGTCAAATAAAGTTCAGTTTCAGCCATTTCTCCAATGGAGGTTTTGTTTAAGTAATTTTATTATTTTGATTTAGTTTCAATGAGGGAAAAAAAAAACTATCTATCATAGCTTACATATGAATGGTAGCAGCATACTGTCCCAGAAAGAACAGCATCCACAAATTAAATATAAAAAATAGCCTTTATTTCACAAAATATACAGAGCACAAGAAAACTCAAAATCTCACAAATCAATCACTCAAGAGAGGACGATGTCACAGGACGATGGACCAGTAGTCGCAAACCTGAAAGCAGAGAAAACAATAAATATGTGATGGCAAAGAAAGCTAGGAGATGTGTTAATACCAGTATTATAGCACTACAACTGAAAATTAATCTGCATGCCCATTACTGGGGGGCATGCAGATTAGCTTCCCTTTAGGATTCAGTCAAATAGCTGAGAACATGTATGCGGATCAGTACATTTCTTTATTGTCAAAAACAATAATAAAAAATACCACAGGACTAAGCATCAAAGACACAGAGCATGAGGATGACCATTTTCATTTTTAATTCCAAATTCAGTTCTGCATAAAGTCCTTAGGTGACCTGGTAGTGACTGTGCCGTACCTTGCAGCTTAGCATCAGGTTTGCAGAGCTGTCTGTGTTTGGAACTACTGAGAAAACAGGGTTGTGGAGACAGTCCTCCGTGTGCTCTGACAACCTGGACTCCAGAAGACGGCACAGGACGTCGGGGGTAATGTTCTGTTTCTACAATTAAGGGGAACAAGATTGGAGCAGTTTAGCTGAAGCCATTACGTCCTCACTTTACTGAATCCTGGACTTTTTTTTTGCCCAGTTGTCTCTTTCTTCACTGTCAATCACTTACTTTGATAGAAGAAAACTTAAAAACATAATGATTCTGGAGCAAGTTATTAATTTATCAGGCGCTTTTTAAAATTGATTTCCAAGAGGATTCATGGATGTTTATTTGCAGTGAACATGATGATATCTCTCAAAAGCACAAGTCACACTGAAACAAACAAAAAAAAATGTGTGTGTCATATCTGTGTGTTTCTCCAAGTTATGACTCCTAGAAGGGGCAGCAATTTTTGATGCAAACTGCTGCAACTAGGCACTAAGATTCACATACTGGGATTAAAAAAACAAACAAAAAGGAAAACAGCTTTCTCACAGCTTTGGCAGAAGCAATATGATGCCATTACTATGATTTTTAAATGGAAATGACAGATTCTGCAATATAAAAACATGATATTTTAATAGGATAGAGTTTAACAAACCTTAGTGTTGATATACAGTCCACAGGGGCAGGAGATGAAATAGCTGTTGATATTCAAGTTGTTCCTACAAGACACAAGAAGTATTTTAAAATTGAGCTATAAAAAATTGTCATTAATGCAACTTTAGAATTTAGTCCAGCACTGTATGGTTGCCTCTTCCACTTATGTCATAACTTGATATGTTTAAGAATTTTTATAGGTCTGTATTTTCAGCTGCTCTGGCGACCACTGGTTTTAAAACTGTGGAAACGTAGAAATGATTTAGTAGTTAGTTAATGTAGATATAAGAAAGAGAAACGATTGACCTTTGTTATACCAGGCAATTCTTTGACTCACGTGTGACATATGGGGCATATAATATGCGTTTCTTCCATCCCTTCCACCACAGATGTTATGTACTGCTGTTCAAACTCCAGGTTCTTCTCATACTCATCAATAATAGACATTTCTGAAGCAGAACGAAAAACACACTTTAGCAAATCAACCAGCTCACACATTGCATCTGCAGAAATGAACACTGTATATATACAGGTTTATTTCACCAAACATTCGTCTTAATACAGTCAGAAGTTTGGACAGAAAACAACAGGATGATTTAGTTTATATAAACATTACCTTGAGACATGAGCTCCTGTTGGATTTCTTCGAGGACTGCCAGTTCATCATATTCTTTCATGACACTGAACATCTGTTTAAAAGAAAAGGAAGAGGACCTCCAGCTGGTTACAAAACTCTAAAACAGGTAGTTGTGGTTTGAAAATATAAAGGTAGTAGTGGTTCAGCTGTGTGAGACAACTATAAATGATGGCATGTCAAGTCTTTTTCTCTCAGTCAACCATTCATTTCTGAGTTGAGTTCGTGACTTCGTGATTTCATGTAAAGACAAACCTATTTGGAATATTTGTGCCGAGTTTTTTTATTAAAGATGCTGTGCAACATGGAGGCAAAGCTCCCTCGTGGCCCTGACATCTGACAGAGCTGAAAGTAACACAGAAAGTCACCTAGGAGGCGAGATATACAGTGATTTTTCAAGGGACAGACTGAGAGAGAGACCAACCGACCTCTGCCATGCCCTCTGGCCCCCACAGGGAGGGCAGTCTCCGGTCCTCTGACTGCAGGGCGGTCCACTCCTCCTCCATCACCTCCTGGACGATGATGGAGGCCCCGGAGCCCCTAAGCTGCTGGCTCTCTCCCATCTGACGGTATCTCTCCAACAGCCTCGACCGGCTGTTCTTCAGTCTGTCTACACAGCGCTGGTCAATGCACATGAACAGAGAACATGAACAGAGAACAGCACAGTGTAAAGCCCGAACAAGTACTAGCGTCGTCCCGACATGCTAGCTAGCTGACTAACACATTATGTTCTATGTCTCACCTTGCGGTAAGTTTCTTTCCATGGCGGAGTCGTTCCTTTATAAAGTGAGCGGTGTCTGTGCAAGGCGTCCATTTGTAGTTACCACTAGCAGTTATAGTTATAGTTAACAGTTATGTGCGAAGACTTGTTCCCACAATCCGGCTACGGCCGTGGAAAACTTCAAAAACACAACATTCCAGATTTTAACCCCGCGCCCCGGAAGTGAACGCGTACCGCCGCGGATTGCATGATGGGTGGTGTAGTTCAGTGCTGCCAAACGGTTTCATTGCTTAAAAAAAAAAAAAGAAAGAAAGAAAACTCTACAGTACAAGACAGCTAATAAGCTCTTTTACCTCCATTTTGGATCTTGGTCCAGATTTCTGGACTCCACACTCCAGTTAAACCTAAATATTCATTATTCCTTCATTAACGAACACATTATTTCCTTACCTGTAGAAACATTTCACCTGCTGTGCAATGAATGAAAGACTTTTTTGACATTTTAGGTTTAGATCAACTGTAAATGGTGCCAGATTATATAATGATTTTAATAAATTTAAACTGCATGGTGAGTTAATTACATTTCAGTGGTGGAAGAAGAATTCAGAACCTTCACTTAAGTTAAAAGACACTGATGTAAAAATACTTAATTAGAAGTAAAAGTATTGCCATATAATCCAAAAAAACCTACAGAGGTACTACAATCAAAAGGTACTTAAAGTATCAAAATTAAAACTAGGCCTACTTGTGCAGAAAAATGTCCCGTGACTGACAATATAAGATCATTAACGTGTAAACATCATTTTACTGTTGTCGCTAGTCGCTAGACACTGTTTTTTAAGGGGTGAGGCTAAAATTCAATTCAATTCAATTCAATTTTATTTATATAGCGCCTTCCACAATCAAAATTGTCTCAAAGCACTTTACAGAGACCCAGAGCCTGACCTCAGAGCAAGCACTTAAGGCGACAGTGGCAAGAAAAAAACTCCCTTATAACAGGAAGAAACCTTGAGCAGAACCTGGCTCAGATGGGGGACCCTCCTGCCGAAGGCCGGGCTGGGTGAAAGGAGGAAAAGGACAGCTGGGAATGGAGGAGAGGAGGAGAAGGACATGCAGCATATAAAACATGATGCAAACAGGGTTGGCAATGGACAATGTTAGAGGACCAGTATTTAGATTACAGTTAGTGAACAGTTAGTGGATACTGTGTGCTCAGCAGATTACAGTTATGAGACCAGTGGTTTAATATTCCAGTGTATTTAACATTCGCATCATGTGTTGTTTTCTTTAAAATCTTAAGAAATATACAAGCCTACTCCATGTTCATTTCTAGTATACAATCAAATGGGGTAATTCACAATGAGAGGAGCAGACGTAAAATCATAAAGCGTCTCAGCAGCACAGGAGCACATTGCTCTATTGGCGGATTCAGTCGCGCCTCAGTGTCAGCGGGGCTCGGCCCACTCGAGCTGATTCACAAAATCCTTGGTGCTCGTCTTTCAGCCTCCACAGCTGTTCTTCTGACACATCTGGCCGGCTGGTTCAGCACCTCGGAGAGCGAACCCTCCGATAGGCTGCAGAATGTCGGCGGCCAATGGCTTCAGCGGCGCGACTGCGACAGCGACGACCAGCAGCAGCAGAAGCAGCAGCAGCATCCCGACATCAGCCAATGAGAAGGCGCCGTTTCTCTCCCACATCCAACCCGAATAACTGCAGATGCCCGCATCAAAGCAACGGGTCCCTCTCTCTCTCTCGCTCTCTCTGGCAGGTTTGCATAGCAGAGGGTATAAGCTGCCATCTATTTTTGGAATTCATAGTAGCCATTTTTTTTTCTCTCTCTCTCTCGGTTTTCTCCGCCATTGTGTTGATTAAGGTTTACAGACCGATACGTGTCCGTCTATTTCTGTCTGAGGGAGGTTTGACCGTGCTGTCAGTACACTAGCGGGGACATTAATATCCGTGACCGTATAGATTTGCGGTTCTAAATGGAAGACATCTTCCTACTCGCTGCGAGCGACGGAGTGAAGCACGTTTCGCATCTGCTCTGCATCTGTATTCCCATCGACGAGCGGGGGACTTTTTATAAATGAAGATTTGAAAAAAAAAAAAGAAAGAAAGAAAAGCAGCAACCAACCAGGGGGACACAAACCTGTGGGCCTGCGACGCTGGGGCTTCCATATTATCAGAGACCGATCCATTTTCACGCCCTGGAGCCCGGGCGGCTCGTGTTCTGTTGGCGGTGTGGAAACCGAGCAGAACGGGTGGGAAGGGTTTTTCACATTTTGACCGCATTTGCCCAGCAGCAGCAAGGGGGGAGGGGGGTCAAGGTGTGATACATGGATCTCAAACGACGAGTCGATTAATCCGAAGGTAGGAACACATGGAGGGTTGTTTTTGCTGCATGAGATAATAGCCACTATTTTTTTTCAGCCCTGCAAATAATAAGGTGAGAAGGCCTAAATAAAACCAACAATACCGGCAAACCATCATTTGATGCACAAGTGTGTGACCTCTCTTATTTTATATTTGGATTATATTGTTCAAAAATCGATCATTAGGTAAAGCCATCGGCTCCATGTTTCATTTGTTCGGGCTTGTGTGAGAGCGCAGGGCCCAGGAGCTGAGCTGGTGTGTCTGGAGTTACCTTATGCTGGAGGGGGGCTGTTTTCAAGGCTTCCATTTTGAAGCTAAGATGGATGCTTGTGCACACTTGTTTCTCATGCCTCTGTGGCCTTATCTCGGTTCTTATATAATACTGATGAACACCGGAGGGGCGGCAGGCCCGAGTGAGCGTCCTATATGCTTCCTGTAGAGACACATCAACAAGATTTCATTACAGACATTATGGCTGGTCTGGAGATTAAAACCGAGTGGGTAGATCTGTAAGAATTTCTCTTTCTAGCCTTGGGGACTGTAGCTTGACAAAAAAAAATCTTGAATAGCTTTTTCAGGAGCTTTCAATTTCATCTGAGTGTCTTGTCTTGATTGGAGGAGGCGGCAGGATTTACAACACAGTGAAGACATCTGTTTAGGCAGTTAGATCCATAATGAGCAAACACTAGTGCTAAGGTTTATTCTTGGCCTTGAAAACACTATCTCAACAAAACAACCCTTAACTCAAAGTTTCAGATTGAGTTTGCTCTGTTGTCATGTTAGCAATTTTGAATTGTTTTCAAATGTACTGTAACTAATGGTAAATACTGCCACTACTTCCTGTTCTTTGCTCACAGGTTCAACTCCCTTCAGAAGTGAGACACTTTGATCTTCTCAAAGCTCTTTGTCTGGACCAATCAAAGAGCTTTTCCCCCACTGCTCCCCACTCCACCATTCCTGTATCCCCTCTGTAACCCTCACCAGGCATCATGGGTACGGTGTTGTCGCTGTCTCCCAGCTACCGAAAGGCAGCCCTGTTTGAGGACGGCCCAGCTACAGTGGGCCACTACACAGCAGTCCAGAACAGCAAGAATGCCAAGGATGCTGCCGCTGCCGCTGCAAAGTCACTCAAACGGCCTTCCATCATCAGTGCGTTACCATGGAAACGAATTGTGGCCGCATCGGCAAAGAGGAAGGGCTCCAAGAAACTGCAGTCAGACGGCGGGGACGGGGGGAAAGGGAGCCCTCCGGACGGTCAAGCCACCGCCACGGCCAACTCAGCCTCCAACAGCCTGAAGCTGAAGAAGTCTCAGTCCTGTGCTAACCTTTCATCTTACTCATCCAGCCAGGACCCCTCAGCCACCACCACCACTACCTCCTCCCACCTGCCCACCTCCAAGACCCTGGTGAACGTAGCTACTGTCGCTGCCAAAAAGAATTCCCTCACAGGCTCTGGGATCCAGCCGTCCACTGCAGCAGGCACACCAAAACGTGTCATTGTCCAGGTGACGCTGACTGTTTGTCATAAATTGTTGAAAGTATTCTATCATCTATCGCTACTTAAACTCATATCTCTCATCCTTCTCGCTCTCCTTTGCTGACCCTGAGTTCCCTTTTTCTCAACCTAGGCCTCCACCAGCGAACTGATGCGCAGCCTGGGCGAGTTCCTGTGCCGTCGGTGTTATCGCCTGAAGCGTCTATCCCCAACAGATCCAGTGCTGTGGTTGCGCAGCGTGGACCGCTCCCTCCTCCTACAGGGCTGGCAGGATCAGGGCTTCATCACTCCGGCCAACGTGGTCTTCCTCTACATGCTGTGCCGTGATGTGGTCTCAGCCGAGGTGGCCTCAGAGCGCGAGCTGCAGGCCTCGCTGCTCACCTGCCTCTACCTGTCCTACTCCTACATGGGCAACGAGATCTCCTACCCACTGAAGCCCTTCCTGGTCGAGGCGGAGAAGGAAGCCTTCTGGGACCGCTGCCTGGAGATCATCAACCGCATGAGCGGCAAGATGCTCCAGATCAACACCGACCCGCACTTCTTTACCCAGGTGTTTGCTGACCTGAAGAACGAGAGCAAGAAAGAAGAGGAGAAGACCAAACTCCTCATAGGCCTTGATCGATAAGAGGGAGCCGGGGGAGGAGGGGGCTGATCAAGGATGGTTGGATAGAAAGATTGATGGAGTTAATAGGTTGGGGACGGGTGGACTAATGTAATGCATTGTAGCGCTACCTTGGAGCAGTACTGTTGTCTGGCGTCTCTACTGATTTATGATTACCCAAACTTCCTGTTCGTAACCCAGAACAAAGCGTTTCTGGGATTAAACACTGTGTTTAAATCGTTTTAGGTGGGTAACGAGTCACCTTAACACCAACAGGCTCTCAGGCAGAGGATCAGAGACTGATCTGCGGTGTCTTGTCTGGAGGCAGCAGTTGGTCCACAGGGACCATTTTACCAAAACAAAGCAGATAAAATCAGAGTTGCTGTGGTGCTGGCCACATTAATTGGCGTGATTGGATCTGATTAGATTCACAAGACTAAACAGCCTACTTGTTGGCATTCAGTGTCCAGGGTTGTTTGGCTCAGGATGCGACAATAACAAGATTTAAGGCCAAGATATGATCTTTAGTTTTTCGGGAACAATGTAAGTGACAACACAGACAAGGAAAGTCATATTTTATCAACGTACGTGGCCAGCAGAGTTCATGACATGACATTAACCGGATTTGAGAAAGAGATATCTATCATTTCTATCTGCCTGCCTCTGCTCCAGAGACATGCATCTGCCTGACCTGTACTTTGTGAGATAACAGTTGAAATCTGAAATCCCTACTGAGGTGTTTTTCTGTCTTTTGATCTTTGGGGTTAGAAACGCCAGACAACACAGATTTACTTAAACAAGAGTGAATATTATTATAAATATAAAGATACAGGATATTGATATTGTGTGATAGCATCCAGGCATTTTCACTATAGAGAAATGTCAGGGTAATGAAAATCAAGAACCACGCTGCATGAGGTCATCTCATATGTTCTTGCACATGAGCACCTGCTTATTTGCCAACTCCATTTTCCCCTTATCCCTCATTGTCCTGCCCAAGCTTATTGCACTCACCAGCACTGGCTGCGAGGTCCACTGTTGAAACTCAAAGAGCATTAACTAAGGCCATGACAGGGATGAGCTAGAATCAACCACAACGCAACGAGTCTGAGAACTTGTACGACTGTGAAGTTTATGTCCCAGTTTGGTGCAGTCGTACCGTGGTGGATTAGCTGATCCGCGTCTTGCATGTAGTACTGTACTTTAGAGGGAGTATTTGGGTTTATCCAGCCAAATCTGCTCTGAATTGGGAGATCAGTTATTTATTTTTAAGAGTATGAAATGCTAATCCTTTGGGCAGAGATTAATAATCATTGAACGAGCCCTGCTGTAAGCTGTTTACATTTACAAAACAACGTGGGAAAATGCAATACTGACCCCTCTAGGGCATATTTTACACAAGGAATTATTCCATTCCTTCCTGTTCCCCTGCACTTTGTCCTGCAGTCCATATTGGTGCTGTCCTGAATGACCATGGCAAAGTGTTTTACTGAAAGAAAGAAAGGCAAAGAAAGAAAGAAAGAAAGATTTCTGTTCTAAAACACTGCACTCATGTTGTGTGCTTCATGCTGTATGAATGATTGGGGGAGCTGGGTCGAGAAGGATATGTTCAGAGACTGGATCATGTGATCTGTCTCATCCAATGGCTACAAACATCAGAGCGGCAGAAAATGTGATTATACTCCGGCTGTGTGAGGACGGTGTGTGAGGACGGGGGCAGACGCTACAAGTGCAGAGGTGACATATCTTCCAAAACAGCGCTTCAATGTTGCCGTCGACGCTCAGCTCAACGGACTGCTGATTGAAGTGTCAACCCTGGTCCTCTCTCCTTCTGTCCCCCACCCCCAGCTCATTACTCTCCACATCCTCCCGGACAGAATAAGACAACACAGTTTCTCCATCCGCTCCAGTCTGGTCTGAGCCGGTCCTGTCCTGTCTGGTGCAGTCCAGTCCAGCTGTCCCATATTTAAAGACTCTCTGGTCCGCCGAGCCAGTGGCTTACTTATTCACCGAGTTGTTTGATATGCATGTGTGCTATAAGTTTTCTAGCATGCTGCTTTGTGTTGGGCACACCGCACCACGTGTTACAGAAGAGACTGAGCATTTGCCGTGCTGAGCTGCTGAGAGCTGGGCTCAGTGATGTGACATCCACTCAGCATAAGGACTCTCTAATGAAGGAAACGTGATAGGTAGTACTTCTTGCAGACAAGTAAACCAAAATGACTCTCCACACGTCCACCCTTCGGAGAGGCTCCTCGCTTTGATGATGTCACATCACCGAGTCTAACCGTAGCCAATGAACTGTGTTCAGTGTTAGAAAAGCTCTGCCTTCTCAAACGGGGCAGAGATCTCGTGCCATATCATTCTAAAGACTCGTTATTTCAAAAAAAAAACAAAAAAACAAAACAAAACACAAAGAAACATGAGCCAACTCAAAGTCTCTGACTGCTGAACAAGGAAGACTTTAAAGGAATTTCATGAATAAGCTTTTTCACAGTGTTGCTATATCAGGTATCAGAGGTGTAGACCAGAAAAGAGGGACATTGTCTAAGAGTGATTTTAATACACAGCAAAGTTTTATGTGTCACTTTGCAAAATATAAGACAAAATTGGAGTCATCGAAAGCTGGAGCACTGTTCTTCAATTTCTGATTTCTAAAAAACATTCAATTTGGCGTGCAGTCTGAAATGATTTAAAAAGGATCTAAATAACATGGGGAATGGGATTTTAAAAACTTGCCAACGAAACAATGCCTCAACTGTTTCCAGACTGGGTGACTCCATGATACAGGTGATTTAACTCTGGTTGTGTTGTGTGTTCTGATGATCACTGACTGGGCTGCAGTAGGTGCCATGCTGTTAAAAAAAAAATGTAGCCTTGATCCAGAGTCAGACCTCATGAGACAAATATGCACAGGAAGAATGAATCCATGGCAGCTTGTTTACACGTCCTTCCTCCTAACTTTTTCTGACGGGGTTGAAAGGTAGAGAAGTAGCATTTCTCTGAAGGGAACTCCCGAGACGACTGTTGAATAATCTTTTTTTTTTCCTCACTTAATTCAACTTAAAGAGCCTGTGGAATCTATATAAAGATGCATAGAAAGGTGACAAATCTGGTGTAACTGAAGTTACAGTGATAAGCTGAAATTTGACAATGTAATAATTTGAATATGACCCAGATTTAGAAGAGGAATCATGAATGTTGATGTTGAAATCAAGACGTTACTCGCTGATTCTATGTGGTAAATCTTAACATTTAATTGAGCGTCGGCAAAGCCACTGCTCCCGTTAAGCTTTCCGTTTTCACACTGCACCTGGTGCTGTTTTCACTGGTGACAATGGCAGATTTGCAATCAAACATCTTGTGATTTCTGAAACTGTGGATCCATGATCTTGGACAGAGGCAGAAAAAAAAAATCAGCTTTTCATTTCTAACCAGCAGCTATAGACGTTGTCGGCTGTAATGACAGCTGACGCTAGGAGATTTTATCAGCTGCAGCTGGCTACTTAAGTTAATGTGAGCTCAATGAATTGGTTGAAAATGCAGTCTCCTGCTGACAGTTTATTGCTTCCATCTAACTCGTTTTGAAATGATGTAAAAGGGATCTTAGATATGCACTAGATGCCACATGCATTTAACCATGCTGAAAGACTGAAGCTATAGATGTGTATCCCAAAATGTCAGTAGTCTCAGATTCAACAAATGGCAACAAAGAGCTGCTCGCATTAGCTGCTAAACTCTGACAGCGTCCAGGACTTTCATCCTCACAGTGGTGAAATTAGACACACTTGATGTCCTAGTTGTGAACGGGGCTTTTTTTTAAAAAAAATGTAACCTGTAACCGCACAAGTTAATGTACGTGCTCCTTGGCCCTGGAAGTAATGCTCGGTCACTACTGTAGGTAGTAAGCCAGTTAGCCACACATGCTAATGATTGCACATTACTTTAAAGCAGGCGAACACACTGTTTAATCCAGTCCTTACACCGTCACCTTTCACAGTTTTAGAAAAACTGACAAAGAAAAGACATCCACCCCCCCAAACTCTTGAAATGCCATGTATTCTTACTTCTTACTACAGCACCATGCATACTGCCTCAACACGTGGAGAACTGCAAGGTTTAACACACCTGTCGTGTGTAGTTACGCTCGCTCGTCTACGACTGAACAATCACCGTTCAGGTGAGGAGTTTAGAGAAAAGCCGATTGTATCATTTGTATTAAATTCAAATCTGATGCCCCATCCTGCACAGAGGATTCACACACACCCCCCCACACACACACACTGAGAGTGTCATATATTGATCATGGTATATTTCTCTGTGAAACAGAAGAACTGATGAGCAAATGTTCCTCTGCGTTTTTTTTCCACTATTTTTGCTTCCACCTGCTTCAGTCTGTGCAGGGACAGTGAAAAAGAGACAAGGAAGCAAGGAAAGGAAATGTGTCCTCTGAATGAACCCTTCTCTGGAATGAGAGAGAGAGGTGTGGCTTGACGACACCCCCTCCTGTACATGCTCTCATCATCGATCAACTCATAACTATGTGCCATATTTTATCTTGCAACACATACAAGACAAAAACTATTGTGTAACATATGAAGCTTATGATAATGATGATGATGACGTTATTACAGTTTTTCTTCCTTTTCATTTGTGAACCATATTGTGTAAACAAGAATCTTTGTTGAACAAAAGTCAAGGCTACCAGTGTAGAGTGCTGATGCTGCAGTCTGTTACTCTGTGGATGTATGAATATGTATGTGAGAAATAAGAATAATTTGATCAACTGTTACAGGTACTTTATATAAAAACCTTTCCAAGCATGGTCTTCTTTTATTTCAAGTGATTTTATACATACGTAGATGTTGTGGCCCTTTTGACACAGTTCTCGCTCTGACCACAGCAAGGCAGTAGTGTGTCTCTGAAGCCATCTACAGCAGCTGCAGGTGAGGTGGCTGAAAACCCCCTTCCCAGGAGGAAGCCCCAAAATAGGAAATGCAATTATTGCTCGCTGACTCTCAAGCACCTAAGTAGGTGTAGTGCTGACACATGTTGTTATGGATGCACCAAGAGACCAAAAGTGCAGCAGGGAGATGACAGCCAGGAAAAACTCACAGCACACTTCCTGTTCCTCACACACAGTGTAGTGTCAGTTTATGTGTGTGTGTGTCACACAGAACATGACACTGTTTTACTTCAGAAATATTGTTATTACTAAACAGATACAGCTTTGTTGAGGAGTATCAGCTCGCCTATTATCGTCATGTAATCTACAGTATAGCTAACTAACATTACTGCACAGTAGTTATTGTGGTGGCACTGACATTTATGCTTTTGAGACACTCTTACTATAACTGCTGGTTAAATTATTTAAGAATAGGTATAGCTTTTAAATGGTTTTTGATTGATGGATGGCAAACTGCTCTAAATTATTTATTTATATCGAGTAATAAAGACAGAGTGCAGTACTATGACAGTATCCACATACAAACAAAGGCTGGGACACAGTAAACGGTTGCTGTCCATGGTGCTGAAGTCGTTTCAAGGTCCGTGCAGCGGTGGCGCTGTCCGGGGTACTGAGGCTGAAACTGAGGCTGAATGCGTGAGATTTACCAAAATAAAATGTGTTTTATCAAATACCGGAGCGGAAATAACAGGTGAACAGGGAGGAGTTTTACAAATAAATTCAGATTTATGTTTTCAGTTATTAAGTGCAAGATATGAGTATAATCACATTTACGGTTTCGGCGGGATTCACATTTTAACTGTCAATGGAAAAAAAAAAAACGAGAGCAGTCAAATACTTGTACACGTGCCAAGTTTACCACCGTGCATCATTAACCGTCGACATCTGAGGAACAGCACTTCCACATGTCAGCTGTGTTGTGCCCACTATTGTGAATCTGCCACGTGAGTGTTTCTCACGGCAGAGGATCACGGAGAAATGCAAAGAGGGAGTGATCCTCCTCAGCCACACGCGAGCTAATGGTGACATCCCCTTATGGACGCTTCCGCTCGAATCAGCCAATCAGAGTGTGGTGCGCTGCAGCTTATATACCCATCTGCTTCCGAGCTGTTCCGCCCGCTGTCCCCGCTGTCCTGTGAATCATTGGCCCGAGCTGCATCCCTGATCTACTGCAACCGCGAAGATGGCGGCCCGGGTAAGACGCATATATGTGTTTTATTTCTTCTCTAAAATTCAAACACCACTGAGTTTCTGTGTGGCAGGTAAGGGAAAACATACCCAGGGCGCAAAATGTCGGTCGGGCGAGCCTTCAGATTGCAAGCACTCTTAGTGCCTTTTGCGCCTGAATGTCACCGCGGCTACACAATTTGCTGTTTATTTGACATGATGTTGCAGCCCTACAACCCTGGCATGTGTCAGGAAGAATAATTTCCGCTAAGATTGCATAATAGCTCCAGCATCCGATCCCTCAGCCTGCTAACCGCTGCCTTCGCTGGGAGGATCGCTGGTTAATCCTGGGCTCTGCTTGCCCTTGAGCCGACGCGGTCGTAAAAAAAAAAAAAAAAAAAAAAGCGGCCAGTGAAAAAGCTCTTATGAGCTATTAATCTGGAATAACAAGGTGGGCGATTTTGTGTGGAAACCACAGAGTGGTCAAAACAACATCTACGAACAGCCCTAACCAAGCGAATCAGCAAGCAGTAGTCAAAACAGTGAGGATCAGCGCTGCTGCTTTAGGCTCCAGTCTGCGGTCTTTTTGCGTTGGTAAGCGCTGTTTTTGCGGTGGTGAGCAGCAGAGCAGCGCATGGCTGGCTGGCTGGTGGATCGTATGCATACGCATTTCAGTGCCTGCCGTACAACCTGTCGACGTACAGGAAGGATGATGTCAGGTAACCAGTGTCAACCTGCTCTCTCTCAGTCTGGTTACAAGCCCCACTGCAGAGGGACGCTCAAGTGTGCTCATTTAACAGGCAGGATAAAGAGCTTTACCTGTTTCAGCCACAGGATCCCCCCTCCTTCTTCTTCTTTTTTTTCCTTTTTTTTGTTGGTTTACCTGTTTTAAATCCAATGATTCGAAACGGAGCAAAGATGTAGATTAATGGCTAAGGGTTGGGCAACCGAGCAACTGCATTTGCTGCAGCATTTCATCTACATACAGCTGAAGCATTAAAAGCAGTAAATTCAGTAAATTGATCACCTGTAGATATACCTTGGTTTTTCATTTCTGAGGTGTCCTACTATCCTTTCATCCTGTTTACTGCATAAAAAAAGCCTCCTGACTTCAAAGGGTCACGTTTTGATTTAGATTGAAATCGGCTGATTTGAAATAGGCAGGGTGGTTTTTCCTTATAACTGCTTAATGAAATAGGTTTTGACAAATAAGGTCACTTTTTGGGAAGGAGTTAGAGGATCAGGTTGATAGTTGATAGATAAACATCTACTCTGTTCTCCATACTGAATTAAAGGTATTTATTTGAATTTATTTATGACTCTTGGTGACATCATAAAACGAGTGCAGGCATCATGCACAGTCACGATGCACGGTGCTGATAGCTATAGCATTACTCAGCAAGACTGTCTCATTGTGCTCATGTTTATACAGCAAAAAGAGTCAATTTATGTACGAGGTGGTACCTTTATGCTAGTATGTATATGTTTCTGCAGGTGGCTCATTCAGAACCTGTCAGTGCAGGTGTTCAGATGCCGATTCACTAGTTTCACCCTCCAATTTGTATTTGCAAGTATTTGCAAGAGAACAGCACAAGCAGGAAATGACACCCAGGGTTAATATATGCCATTAGTTTGGTGCTTTTATCCAAAGAGCCTTGAACTGCTTGTGTATAGATTTCCATCACAGTTGTCTCAGTGGAAATGTGACTGCTACATCCCACCTACATCGAGTCCATTTTTGCTGCAGAAACCACACGTGCTTCGACAGCAACATTTTGTCAACAGTCTAAGCTCTGCAGTGTCTTAACAATCCGACCACTGGCTGATTT
Source organism: Toxotes jaculatrix (assembly GCF_017976425.1). Taxonomy (NCBI): domain Eukaryota; kingdom Metazoa; phylum Chordata; class Actinopteri; family Toxotidae; genus Toxotes; species Toxotes jaculatrix. The sequence continues at coordinate 19,016,991 of NC_054411.1, read as the reverse complement.
GTGAATGTGGCCCAACACCCATGGGAGCACAGTCAATACCGCAATACTGCATGATTGTGTGTTTGCATTTGTTTAATTGGTTTTTACATGAGGAATTGGATTCATTTCTTTAAGCCATTAATTAAAAGAAAACACTCAGTGTTCTTGTATTAAAAGAAAAAACCTTCAGGGCAGCTGCAGGGCTGTGACAGATCATTTCTAGGAATACAGGCTGTATAATGTGGACATTGTTTAGTGAAGCTGAGGCACTGAATATGATTATTCTCCATGTGAACATCATTTTTAAAATTGGAGTCCCAGACAGCTCAAAGTTATTCATCAAGCAATTTAGCAATCAAAATTAATTTAAAAGTGTGCAGTAGCAGTCAGAAATCTGGGCATACTTGATGATGTGTTTTTGATTGATAACTTTATCATCAAAATTAATATATTACATATAATTAAGATAATTGATCATGTTTTAGCATAAAATGATGTAAATAAGAGCTGCAATGCTGCAACAACTTTGCTAACCTTGCTCTTTGTAGGCCAGCTCTACAACTTCACACCTACAGATCCTGACTAACACCTGAGGAATTCACAAAATTAGACACATGACCTTTATACTAACATTTGTATTTGTTCCTCTAGTGAACCTTACTATTCTTCTTTGGGCTAAATGGCAGATTAGGCACCATTTGGCTCATTACTGCCACCTAGAGTATAAAGTCATTCAATAGCTCTTTCCAACCTTGCTCCACTCATGCTCGGCTGGTTAGTTGAAAACATTGAGATTGGCTGTTCCACCTGAACTTACATTGCAATGAGTTGTTGTTTGCAACACACGGCTGTTCCTTCAATTAAAAATAATTGATTTTACTTTGGAGGGAGACAAGACAAAAAGTTAAATCGTCAACTCTCAATCAATTGGCTGCCCTGACTGTAGGCAGTAAGCCAGTTAGCCAGACATGCTAACGACTACATGATTTGGAATCAAAACTGTGTAGCCTTCAATTTTAGAAAATAAAACTGCCCACTGTATGTAGGCCTACAGCTGAATGAATGTTAGAGGATGAAATCAACATCACTGCTTTAATAAGAATATTTTTCTTGTATCAAAATATATCACATTATGGTTAAAAACATGAAAATATACATGCAAAATAATCAAATATTTAAATGTTGTCTATTATTATGTAAAGCATCAGACAACGTTGTTAGTTTTTAATACAAATTAGTGTGAAATCATTCACTTGGACAACATGACATGATCGTCCCAAAACAGTTCCACTGCTAATCAATATATGATTGTATTGATTTATTGTTCAGCCCTAATATTACAAACATTGTTCTGTATACATCAAATAATCATATACAGGCTATATTCCGGATATAACTACAGATGTAATCAATGTTACACAGTATTAGAGTGGCAGATGTGACGCACCTGTTCTGAATTTAACAATGGAAATGCCATGGTGAGATAGAGAAGATTTAAATAATGCATCACATTTTCCCTAGTGAGCGCACATCTTTGTGTGTGTGTGTGTGTGTGTGGAGGAATCCACCACCACATGTTCCACAGAGGAGGAACATACCACTGCATCTCATGGAGAGAGGGGATGTGGTGGTACATTCCTCCTCTTGGTCATCCAGCATGAGTCAAAAGTGTCCATTGGCATGTTGCACCCCCCCCCCCCCCCCCCCTCCCCCCCCCCCGCCCCCCGGTAGCTCACACACACACACACACACACACACACTCATATACCCTTCACCCTCAGCAGACCATGTACTGTTGTGGGGCATACTGCAGCCTGTCAGAGAGAGTCAGGACAAAACAGACATTTCCACAGACCGACACCAAGATGGACCCTACAGAGAAAATCCTGTCCTAAGAGGTGCAACCAGACTCTACAGATAAAAAACACTGATGAACTGCTAATGGCTGATTAATATGATGATGATGGCAGGTGGAAGGGTGTGTAGAGGGGTGGAGACCTGTGTCTGCCAGCTGAGTGGCGTTTCGGTTTTGAGTCAGCCCTGATATTTTTTACTGATATTTTGGCTTAGGGTTAATTAGGTGACTCAGCCTTGCTGCCAGTTTGTCGCAGTGACCACTCATGGTAATGCAACAAAAAAAAGATGTCTTCATAGATCACCAATATAAAAGAAACATATGTACAACTTGTGACAGGACCCTCTGAAAACAAGGTCAGTTCATACGCTGTATTGTAAACGTTTGATCCATGAATGTTGATTCCAGAGCTTAGACAGCGGGTTTAAGGTGTCTGTGGACCACTAACACTAATGCACATGTAACATGAAATTAAAAGCTAAAGACCTTTTGTGGCTCAGAAGTTTTGAAATGGACAGACACCGTCTTTGAGTCCAGAGTCCAGTTCTCATAATACATCTGCATCATATATACCTTCCCTGCTGCAGGTAATTAGCTGGAAGAGACCACTGAGGTCATAACTGCTTACATAAAGGCAACGTCATACATAAACAGAATACCAAGAATAAATATTTACATAAATACAGACTCTATGAATAATTCAATGACACATGCTCTTCTCGTCATTTACACACATACAGTGTGCTGTGCCGGTCATATCCACACATTACCACTAATGGATCATAGAAGCTAATGGAACAAAAAGTCTCTCATCTCATATAAATTCAGTTTGACAGTGGTGTTGGGGAAAAGAAGCAGGTGATGGTCTTTCAACAGGTGTCATGGACTTCATGATTACCTAGTCAGGAAATTTGTGGTCAGTCTCTGGGCACCGACTTCCTGTTTCTGACCCCATATGTGCTAATATAGCCCCAAAAAAAAGAGAGTTCCACACTGATGCCAAAATAAGAAACACTATGGTTTGCCTGTTGTGATGCTGATCAGAGGCTGGGCTGTGTCCTGCTTTAAGCACGGAGTGGGAAGATGCAGGGATGCAGTGTACACACAGCTGCGAGCTTGTCATCGTACATCTGATCAAACACAGTGTTACCAACTAACAGATTTAACTTTTGATGATCAGTCATTTCAGTTGTTTTATTCAAATGTAGAAAAAAAAAACCAATTCTGGCCAAAGCCTCAGAAGGTTTAACAAGTTTTTTCACTTAATTAGATAAAATATTTTTATTACTGGTACTGAGCATTTTGCAGAGAAAATGGTAAATCAGTAGACGTCATCAGTGAGATGCGTGTGCAGGCATGGGGCAGAAAACAACCCAGAGTCCATGAGCAATTCAACAAACTGCACAGATCACAAAGGTAATGAGTGAAAAATGTTCATTATCTTTAGAAGGAAACCGTCCTGTTGGCTCAGGGAGCAGACTCAGCTGTACTGTTACTGACCTTAAGGCTTTTAAATGACGGCTCTGCGTCTGTGACGTGCATTTAGAGTTTCAGTGTGGGACTCTGTGACAGAGGAGCACACTGTTCGCTTTGGGGTGGAAATGCATCATGCTGCTATGTTAATTTTCCAGACAAAGAAAAAAAAAACATTACACAGGCGTACACAGTGTGTTTTTATGATCCTGTGTAGCTGATCGGTAATACTGGTTGAAATCCTGTGGTGACACAGTTATCAGGAGAGAAGCTCTGACTGTTAACGCTGCAGTCATCACTAATATCAGTTATCTGAAAGGGGTTAGCAAACAGTCAGATAATAACAATAATTTTAATAATAATTAAAAGTAAATAAAAATGGAAATAATAAGAACTTGTTGCCAGTAAAGCTTTCAGATATCCAGCAGGAATCTAGAACAGACGTCCACAGCCAGCCTCCTTAAATTAGAACAAGCGGCACCTTTAAGATTGAGATGCATGTGTGCAGTCTGTCTGTCTGTCTGTCCGTCTTAAACAGGGTCCTCAGCAGTTTAGTGAGATGTTAACGGATTATTGATTATTGTGTTAAAGTGACCGCAGGATTCACAGAGAGGGATTTTCTCTCTTTGCCTTGTGCCTTAAAGTAAACACAGACTGTATTCCTTAAGGTCAGGGAGGAGCAGAAAGGGTCAGCGAGACGTTTGGACAGACTCTGGCTGCGGTGAGGATTGAACTAACGACCTTACGTCCACTAGGCGGTCTCACCGGCCATCTGGCCTTCATAAAGCCACTGGATTAGAGAGCAGCAAGTCGAGACTGGAACATCTGAACATCGCAAATGTTCAAGAATAACACAGTGGCGCCCATACTTACCCCAAACATACCATACTGCATGATTTATGCTGTTAGAGCAAGTTACTGTGGCATAGAAACATCTCAGTGCTTTTCTTTTTTTTGGGGGGTCTTTTTTTTTCCTCTGTATTTGAATAAATCTTCAGCCTTCTTCAACCTTTCTTCTTTGCTGGTAGACACTTCTATCTACACAACACACAAATATTCTGTTTACTGCTCCACTAACAGCAGCTGTGGCTGGATAGTATCAGAGGTAAACAGCTTAACCCGAATTAGAAGCAGAGAGTGGGTTACTCTGTCCACAGGAAAACAGAAAGCGACACACTATTGTTTTAGCTTCGTGTTGTGGATGTGAAACAATAGAATGGTTTAGGAGTGAAAATGCGGATTGCAGTATATAATTTGAGGGTGTCCCCAGCCAAAGGTTTGAAGCATTAAACTCAATTTAACCTCTGACCGATGGTTTCATGTATAAATTGAAATTCTTTTCATTGCTGCACCGGTGCTTTCAAGGACAACACAGTTGATCTGATTCCCATCAAAATCAATAGCTAGAGCAGGCGTGTTTATGATCCCTGTGTGAGAGAAAGACAAATAAAAAGAAAGACGCCCACTTGTGCGATGGAATAAGTGAGTGGGCTATAAAAAAGATGGCACCTCTCCCGATGTGTGTCTCTCCTCCTCCGTGGTCTCTTTCTCCTTCTTAATGAAGTGAGCAGCTTATTTCGCTCATAATTTCCCTGTAGCATCCATCGCTCTGCAGCTTTTCCTGAGCCTGGTTATTTGTCTCCCTGCTCCGGTCTCCGTTTTAACACCCACGCCCAGTTTTGGAGGTAGCAGTCTGAATTACTGCATTGTCAGGGTCGGAGGCTGTCAGACCACCTCTGTCACACTCTGCTTTTAATACATCCCTCCCTCCAAACAACATCGTATTAGTCTGGAACCTGTTTTACATAGACCAGCAGCACCAACACATGCATTTTCTCTACCACTCTATATTTTTAGCAGCCTTTCTCTCCTGTCTGCCTCACTCTCCCTTTCTCTGTTTGTTCTTTTCCTTTACTTGCTTTCCTTTAATCCAACTGCGCGCAGTAAAAATCCCATCTCCAATTCTGCTAATAGAATAAGCACGTTGACAAAAGTCATTTGTCAACGTGCTTAGTTTATTTATGAATTCATTCCATTTTAAAACACTTAACATCATTTGAATAAATAAATTTATTAATCCATATGTTTATTACTTTCTGGTTGAAAATCAATTAACAGAGTGCTTTATAGCCATTTATATGCCACCCATGGTCCTCCATACTGCCGACGAGCTAACGCTGCTAAAATCCAAAGTGCTCTCTCACACCTTCAGCTGTGCTGTGTGTTGTGATTGTCTCGGTTATAGATGGATGGTTTTTGGCAGCTTGAAAACTGATCTGATTTCTATTGACATGTTTTAGCCAGTGAGGTCATCCCATACAAACAGCAGCAGCCTCGTTTCATATTTGAGTGTGTGTGTGTGTGTGTGTGTGAGAGAGAGAGAGAGAGAGAGAGAGAGAGAGAGAGAGAGAGAGAGATAGTAATGGTTAATCTGAGGCTGTCTCAGTGCGGGGCCTTCCTCTGTGAGCTCTGAGCTGTAGCTATATTTAGAGAACCGCTCTCTGCTGTGGGGCAGCCGACAAAACACACACGTATGCACACTTGCACTCACACACATTTAAAGCACACAGCCGCTAAAAGGACACATACCGTACAAACAGAGAGAAGCACACCGGCAAATACACAGATCCACACCTATCGTGCACACTGTGTACTGTAGTGTCTTTGAATGAGCCTGTGTGTGTGTGTGAGCAATGTTCACAGTGTGTGTGTTAGTGTGTCTTGTCTGCTCTGTCATCAGACTTTCTAACAGTAGCCTGAGGAGGTGCAGCCCTAACATGTCCACCTCAACAACTGAACGGTTAAAAAAACATTGGTGGGGCTTAAATCAATATTACAATATAAATAATAATCAGTGGTTATGGCAGAGAATTCAGGAGGTCACTGCTCCCACCCAGGAAATAGTCAGGCACAAAAACCTCATCAGGCATTGCAACTTGCACTGCAACAACATCAGCATGTTTCCCAAAATGTCACAGTGCATATGACAGTGGTTCCCAAACTGTGGAAAAATGTGGGATGTAACTTAAGCAGACATTTTGACTTGTTGAACACAGGTGTAAATAATAACACACTAATTGCTGGGACAGAGCCAGTATTAGGGTCATTACTTCCACCTGTGCATTGACTTGTGTTTGGATTCCAAAGGGGAGCAAACAAGATATGACTGTGATCTGACTCCCCATAAAGTCAGGATGGTTGTAGTGAGTGGTTCATGGTGCACGTAGTGTTTGTGTTTCACTGTCCTGAAACCAAAGGGTCAGTCAAAGCCTTTGACATCCCACCAGTTATGGTGTTTGCAACTGTTCATCCAGTTTATCTTCTGTCAGTTTCAGTCGGTGACTGAGACAGTACCCTGTGGGATGCTAGTTGGATTGTACCATTCGTTGTTGTTATAGGTGGCAGTCTCTGTTGTTTACCTCGTTGTTGGTAAGTGCAACATTTTGTCTTCTCACAGCTGATTTTGCTGGACACAAACTGTAGGAGCTGTTTTTCGCTGTGTCGCTTTTTAAATGGTGCAGTTCAGGTTTTGATGCGTAGCTGCTGATTCTCTACATGACTGCGGACGGCTCTTTACTCCAGCTGAACGCGCTGATGTTCACTTCACAAACAGACAGTTTTGCAACAGGAAGTGAGAGTGGAAGATTAAAAAGCACTCTGCAGTGGACGGATAATTGATTGCTCACCGAAATAGCTGCCACAGCCATGTTTGGCAAAGCTAAACATGGCTGTGGCTGTTTAGCAGATTATATGTGTGATTAATGGTCCATATAATACTTTAAAAACTTTCTTGCAATGCATTTTTACCTCATAACAGTGTTGCTTAACAAGCCCAGTCAGTTTTGAATACCTGTTTTGATTGTGTCTTTTTTAATGGACTTTTTTTTTTAATGACATGAAAAGTATTTAATTAAATCTTCTTACAAGTTTTTTACAGTCTTTGATGAAGTGTCCCTAAACAACAGACACTCAGTTATAACAAATTAAATCTGACAGAGAGGCACCATCACAGCCCATGAAAAATTACAGCAGCGTGTGCCCCGAAACCTCCTTAATTTAATACCTTCTCTGCCGACTGCTGACAAATTACTTAGTGTGATTTGTTTAAATGGGAAAGCGAGTTGGCTCATATAGGAAGCTTATTAATTTCATAATGTGCTCAGTAAGGGCTGATGGCAAATAGCGAATGTGTGTCTGTTGGCTTCAATTGCCAAACAGGAACTAACCGAGAGCTTGGAAGTTGACTCTGAGTGTTTCCCACCATTCAGCTTGACCTTAATGTGTGGTCTTTATACATGTTATTGCATGAATTCCAAAACACAGCCCAAGGCCTGACAATGAACACAGAGCTGACAGAGTTATAACTGCAGGAGCTCGGCTCATATTTCACTCACTTGGATGGAAAAGTCAGACAACAGTGGTTTCAGATTGAATTACAGTGAAGTAAAAGCAGCAAATATGTCTGACATTGATTTTTCTGATTTTCTGGGATGGGATCACAAAGACAGATTGAGCAAATTGAGGTAGAGAAGCATTAGTTCACTGTGACTGAGCTTCTAAGTTTGTAGATCATCATTAGGTTTTTATTTCATTCATTTATTTTCCATTGTTTCCTAACACTGAATAAGCTGTGTGTTTATGTAGGGGTGGATCCATAATGGAAATGTTCCCATAATGGACTGTAATAACATTTTGCCAGTGCTTTCTATCCTTTGTAAGAACACACTCATCAAATTGCCTGGCAAAATATCCAATCACAGTTTCTGTTTTGGGTAAAATGGACGACGTCAGCTTTTGTGCTATCACCTGCTAACCTTATCATCCAGTGAGGTCCTTGGCTTCATTTGGCCTGATGTAACATTGTCAGACTATGACCTCAGGAGCTCAGTGGTCACCATTTTGACATATATATAAGGAAAACTGAAATGAAAATTAACCTGCTGGATCCTTCAGCTGCTGACTGCTAACTGCTGACTGCTTGTAAGGCCAAAACATTGAGCTGAAAGACACTAAAAAGCTCTGTAGAACAGTGGAGACCTGCTGAGTTGGGTGATAAATCCCTGTGGGTTTATCTCAGTGAGCGACCTCTTCACACAGTCATGTAGCCCATTGTTCTGTAGAACCATATATCTTAAGCCCTCAGCTCTGATGCAGCAGCGGCTTCATTACCCATCGATTGTCAGTGCAGACATCAGACTGGATACACCCCCCGAGGCACAGCAGGATGAATAATTTATCGGGATGCTTGGAATAAGAGGAATATTTAGAGTGAGCGAGGGGAGGCGCAGGGAGGGACCGCTTCTTTATCCTGCCACTCCCTGCCTCTGCAGTTTTAAACACAGCACACTGCCAAAGGAGAGCACTTTAATATATGGTACAGATATAGTATACTGAAGAGACAGGAGATTTGTTATAAGCTCAAGGGAGGGAAACATGATGATTAGTTATTGAAGAACAATAAAAAAAATATGTCCTTATTAATGATGTGGGCAGGAAATTTTATTCAGGGTTTTAAAATGATGACGAGCCATCAGAGAAATTTGGCTGGAGATAATTATGTTTGCTGAAATGAACACAGTAACTGATTAGATGAGGGCAACACAGTGAACTGAAATCATTTCACAGAAAGCTCTGGGACTGTTTTCTTTTTCTCCGGTCTTTTTCTAGAGGTCTGCTGGAAACAAACAGATGAAATTGAATGAAGAGGTGATGTTTTTTGTGTGTGGGCAACAAGGAGTTTTCAGAAGTAAACAGTACTTTATCTTTCATTACATTTAGAGACACTGCTGCACAAGAGCAGCTGTGAAAGAAATAAAAGAAACACCTGAGCCAACAGCAACTCAAAGGAACTGCTTAGCAATCCAGGCAATACAGAGACAGAGGCTGAAGTATGTATTTTCTCCAAGTAAATCAAAGAGACTGTTGAAGCCTTTTATCGCAGCACGCTTTTCTCAGAAGGCAAGAGCCTCTTGTAGATCTTTTTCATCATGGAGGAAAGGAAGGAAAGAGGAAAGGAAGCAATAAAAACAGAAGGATGAACAGAAAGAAGGGAGGATGATCTTAATGTCACAAGGTTCTGAAAATATTTCAGCTCTGAATTCACAGTCTAAAGAACTGGGATTTTGTTTCTCCATGCAAAATGTTTCCCAACTGGATACATCTAAAGGGGCTGCATGATGATTAGTAACGTAACAACGTTACTAATCATCGTTACTAATAACGTATTAGTAATTAGTAACAATAAGAAACGAGGAGTAAAATTTGATTTTTTTTTCTTTCCTTGAAGTTACACAGCTGGTGGAAGCAAAGTGTACCCTTCTGCTTTTCCTCATGTCTTTCAAAAGCTGTCAGAAGTAGCTCAGAGCTGATGTTCACATGACTACTTGTTACAAACTTGTATTTCTTCTGACATTGTTCCACTACCTGTGATGATTTGTCTGTTTGAGCATGCCAGATAATGCAGACTGATCCAGTCCTAGTGGTCATAGCAGTACAAATGTAGACAGAACATAAAGCTATAAGAGGATTGGTACTGGTATGAATCACTGCCCTCCCTATACTATAATGGAAATAAATTCTAATTCACAAAAATTGGATTTCAAAGTGTATAATCCATAATTGATTGATTTATCGATTGAAACATGCAATTAAATCACCCAAGGGCACATCGCCGTAAAAGTTCCCAGTATTCCCACTATGGTCACCTTGATGTCATTTCCCCTTTCATCCATGAGCAATAAACATTCGCCCATCAGAGCACAAAACCAACAGATTCATTTCTCTGTATCCACAGTAAGAAAGTTGGCACTTTGTCTCTAATGTGGGGAAGATGAACCTCATGATAAACACGGCACCTTATGTTTGGCATGGCATTCTGTGGATGGCATCACATCATCATATCGCTACCAGATTTGGGGTGTTAGCTTAGAACCTGAAAATGTTGAAACATGGCAGTTGGAAAAGAAAAACCATGAAGTGAAAGAATACAAAAAAAAAAAAAAAAAGCTTTGAGAAATGGTTTTGAATCCAAGCAAAGCAGACCCCAGCTCTGGCCTGCATGCACATGTCACCATCCCAGCTTGCAACTTGAATGCACCTGTCTTCAGCCACCACAGCTTCGCACCTCAGCCTCAGCGGCTTGCTGCTCTAAGTCCCCCCCCTCTGTCTCAAATGCTGTCTTCTGTCCTTCCTCTCTGCTTGCCTACGCTGGCGCCCACAAGGTCGTAATATTTTTCAAGGTATGTATGGATACACACTTGTTAAACTCTCAAAACGAGCTGCCATTTTCCTCTTCGTGTGGAAATATATCTTGCTGTTTCCGCCCGTTAGCATGCTAACTATCTGTGGCTCTCTGAGTGGAGAGGTGGTTGAATAGAGGATGTGCGTCACCGCTTTCAGCCCCCCTGCTGCAGGCCGGTTAGCTGGCTAGCACCTCAGGAGACAGGCGACCGGCACACATAGCGGCAACCCTAGACTGTCTGGCAACATTGCAACCCAGTCACTGAGCTGCAATGTCAAGCTGCTGACTGAATGGAAACACTAACGCTCATTAGCATCCATAAGTCAAATCCCCTGTCACACTACAACTTGCTCAGAATGCTTAGTCTCCGAAGCCCAGAACAAAATGGATTTGTTCCATCAGGAGCTCGCCATTTTGATTCAGGTGGCAGGTAGTCTGTTACACATTCACCCCAGTGAGGTAGATTGGTATAATAGCACATTAGCTACTACTATCTAAGATCCTGCATGTGAAATGAAGATAGACGTTTGAAGAGATCTGATAATTCTGCCATTTTAAGCAACAAATAAAACAGCTGGTGAAAAGTTACAGTTACAGTACTTTACAACAGTCCAATTCCTGAATCAGAAAATTAGGGCTCAGCACACTCAGGTTTATTTTTTATTCATTTAAACATCATGCCCTCTGGTTTTAAATAAACCATGTTATGAAACTTGATTTTCAGTGTTTTCTAGGTTACCCAGATGCTTTCTAGGGCAACCCATCGGTTTGCGGATACCCATGGAGATCTCTTATTTGTATTCTAACAATTTCCTGATGCTTTTACTCCTTACTCCTCTGTTTCCATATTGATTTTTGTGCCACTCTACTGTCCCTGATGAAAGCAATATTTCCCATCTCCATTACTACAAGATGTTTTCATCATGTATCACATTCATATTCTGTTTCACAAGGGGAATCGTTTTTCTCTCCCCACTTTCTGGCACGCGCTCTCTTTTCAACAGAAAATGGTTTTCTCTGATTGTCTGTAATTATATCTGAGACGTTTGCGAATGAATTTTGATGAGTCATAAATACACTGAAGATTTCGAATATTCCAGATACCTGCAACTGCATCTGGACTAATCAGAGCAGGTCTCAGTAAGACCTGTCTGTGGACTTTTGACCATTTGGCTGGCAATGCAATCAAATGTGAAAAATTCTAAATTTTTATTTTTTATATTAATAATAAATCAATATACTGAGTGTGAAGGGTAACTCTTAATGGCAAATTTACACATATATATCATGTGATGATGCAGTGGTTCCATTAACAACACACGGATACAGTTACCAGCTAGCTGGTAAACATTGTTGGAGAATTTAATTGCTAGAGACCCAGATATTTCCCTCAGGAGGCAGTGGAGAGCAACGCAGGACTAAAAGGAGTGAACACTGGACTTATAATCATCAAGTCTCTAGAACTACGACTCTAAATGAATGTTAATGTTCTATTCATTTCACATTCATCGTTAAAACTTTATAAAATGATTATTTGTCTGTGTGTTCACAGCTTGTTTCACGGCCCTAAACAAACATACAAAAAAATTTAATTTATTTAGCCTTAGTTTCTGTTCTGTGTGAGTAGTAGTACAACATATGATGCTGTTCAGGAATTCAGCAGCTATGACAAAATCTTCTTTGGGAAAATATATACGACTGCAGAAAAGAAAGGGAAAGAATCAAATCAGCTTCCAGAAGCTATTGAAAGGCAGCTGGACTTGCTGGAGATTCTTGAAGATGCTTCACCTCTCATCCAAAAGGCTGGCTCAGCTCTGGGAGAAGCCTTTCAGATGATAGCTTTTGGAAATACCATGACCTAGATGACTGAAAATCTTCACAGACAAATCATATCAGTTCTTTCCCTTTCATAAATATCACAAATGAAAGGCCCCTTTAAGACCTTCTGACACACTGGTCTTGCTCTGTTTCACCTGTGTCTGGCCAGACCACAGGGGTGTAGGTGATGTGGGCACGATGCCAGCACTGCAGTGTTTCTACCAGTTTGTCTCTCTGGCCCTAGTTTCTCAGTTCCTCTGTATCCACTGTCTTTCATTTTCGTATATATCAATACGTAGTTGGGTACAAAATATTACACAGTTTCAATTTTTATCCCTCTACCCCCTATTTCTCTCTCTGTCTGTCTGAACTTAATGCCTCAGGATTCAATGATCACTGTGATTTTATTTAATTTTTTTGCTGTCAGTAACAGAGGGTTGGCTTTATAGGCACATGTGATTAGGAAGAACTGAAAGTTCAACTTTTTTGACTCATCCAGCAACTGAACACAGTCCTGATGTTCTTTCCACAGAGAGTTTCTTGTACTTGTAGTTTGCTTTGCTTTCATCTTCTGTCCAGTTCATCCCAAACCAGTTCCATGTGGTTTAAGTCTACAGACTGTGCTGGTCTTCATCATGTGAACCTTCCGTCTGGTTCTGTTCTTCTAAAGTTTTGGGTCATTATCTTGCTGTAGGATGAAGCTCTGACCAACCAGTCTGTCTCCCTCTGTTACTGCCTTTTTCTCTCCTCTGATAGAAACATACAGTCCTACTTCCTGCAGCACAGTGCTGTTCTGATAAAGCATCAGAGGCTGTAGTAACAGTTTGTTCCAACACTGCCTTTTTCAGGCAGAGGGTTTGTAAGTCACCAACTAAAGTTTGGTCACCTCTAAGAAGTGTTTGCATTAATTTTCAAGTCTTCATTTCCTTCAGTTGCTGCAGGAAAATTGTAAGTTTCTTCATCCATATATATACAATTTCACCCATGAAACAGTTTTTAGTTCAAGTCACTAACACTTACCTACAGAGTGGCCACTAGAACAGCACACACCTACAAAACCTGAACTCCCTCATACAACTTTATGAGCCTTCTCGTTCACTATTATCTACAACTAGACGAGGAAGGACGTCTCAGTCTAAACTCTTCTCTTGTTTGGTCCTTTGATGGAGGAACAAGTTAGAAAACTTCAGGCGGCAGAATCCTTCTCTGTCTTGAGAAATCACTTGAAGACCCATCTCCTCTTAGAGTACTCACTCACCTAATATGATCTTTCTTTCTTTCTCTCGCTCTCTCTCACTTCTCTGGCTCTTTCTTGAAAAAAACATTGTCATTTGCCCTTACATGTTGCTGCATGCACCCGATGCAGCCTTGTTGCAGCTTGTATAAAGGTTGAACTATTTGTTGTAAAGCCTCTGACGGAACAAATGACTTAAAACCACCTGTGGTAGATTTACTTTTGCTGCCGTTAAAGCCTGTGATAAATCAGCAGGCTGTAAAGCCTGATTTACTGTCAGAGGCCCTGTCAGATCACTTAATGCAGTTACCATGGTTACCTCCTCGGGCTCGAGCTGCAGCGATGTGCATTGGAATTTCTCTATCTGCCGAAGCACGCGGGTGACTGTTGTACCTTTCTTCTCTGCTGCAGAGATGATTGTCCTGCCAAGGTTTTTCGATCTGTGTCGAAGTGAAAACGTGTCAGCGCGTCTTCGGCCTACAACGTCTCTTTGAGCAGGCTCAATCATTACAGGCTCCAATGAAATTCATGAATTTTATAATGGAAAATCAGAGTAAAAGCATGTGTACAGATTATAGAGAAGCATGACTTGATGCACAAGTGATTTCTGCTGCTTTATGTGCTTTATACCCAGGCTGAGTCTTATAAAGGTGAACAGTTTGGCTTCTTGCACAGGTTTTAGACATGAAACTATTCTGAATATCACTGCCAAACTGTCTATCTCTTACCGTCTGGTGATTACAGTGCTCAGAAAGCTATCGGCCGTATCACATCTTTGCCTCATCGCTTCCTTTGGTAACGCTGAGAGGTTGACTGTATTGATTCTTAACTCACTTTGGGATAAAAGGTCTGATGCAGTGATTAGTCTTCTCTAAGCCAGGCTGTAAGAAGAGGTGATATGTAAATATGATTGTGAACATAAAAAGAAATCTACTGTGACTTTATGCGAACAGTTTCCACACACACACATAGTAACACACCATTTTGCATAAAGATTTTCACCTTTCACCTTATAGACTCTATAGGTCCATCCCTCTTGCTAACTAGATCAGAGGCTAACTTATCGACAGAGGTGGGAGAAGTGTCCTGACCTTTTACTAAAACAAACTGACATACATTAATCTGCTCTGTATTCCATCCAAAAGCCATCTGCAGAAGCAATGTCAGTAAAATTAGATTGTTAATACTTATGCAGCGATGCGTAAGCAACATGTGACTTTTGTAGCTGCTCAAAGTGGAGCTGGTTTGAACTACTAATGTGTTAACCTAGGTAGTTTAGTCCAGTGGTTCCTGACCTTAAGGCCAGGCCCTTCCAGAGGCTCTCAATATGAATCTGATCCTTTAGTTTTTTAAACTGTTAACCATAACTACGACTTCTCTTTTAACATCCACATATATTTACTTCAGAAAGCATCTAACAGTACCATACCATACAATACAATACAATACAATGTATAAGGACTTTAATGCTGTAGTGAAATTCATGCCTTTTTCTACATTATCTCAGGTGTTCAACCAATATTTCACCTTAAAGATAAAACAATTTAGAACTGCAAAACTTTGGTAAAAGTGTGTTTTTTTGTAAAATTTTTTTCCCTATGATGTGATAATTCACAACATTCTTGCAGTAAATACATATTAAAACATGAAGTAAAAAAAATCTCTACTGGAATTTATCAGTCATTTTTAATGATCCCAATAACATTCTTCTCCTCCTCCTCTGTCTTTATCTTTGCAGACCATGCAAGCGGCGCGATGCCCGACAGATGAGCTGTCGCTGACTAATTGCGCCGTGGTGAGCGAGAAGGATCTGCAGTCAGGACAGTGAGTTGTCATTATCGCTCGTTCATCGTTGGCTTTGTCGATACACCATCCGCCCACCTTATCACCAACCAATCATTCATCCTGAAGGTCACAGTTAATAATCTGAGATGAGGCTGCGCTGACGTGCTGTGTCTGATTATTGTTATTACCTTTTGCTTTACATTGTAATAATGACAGTTAAAGCTGCAGGAATTTCACGTATAAAGTCACTCATCTTTTTAACCTGAGGTTTTTAGTTTATTTAGAAAGTCATGATTTCACACTTGAAGTCTAACAAGTTCTTATTTCCTGTAAATAAATCACGTGTGGGCCGTTTCTGATCTGATCCCTGATCAGTAAATTGCCAGTGAGTTAAAGCTGCAAGCAGCTGATGCTGAAAAACATGAATGCGTCATTTACTGTGCAACCCTAGTTGCATGTGCAGGTAATTTAAACACAGGAATGACAGACTCCGCTGGTACCAATGATATCGACTCTATAGATAGGCAATATAAATACATACATATACATACATGCATAGAATATTATTACTGCAGAAAAGACTACTGATAGTATAAAAATAGCTTTGATATAATGAAAATCTTGAGGATAGTAACTTCTAAAATCAGAGTTTCGGAAGAGTTTGTTTTCTTAGTGTCTGGTGTATTTGGTCCATGTCAGACAGTTCGAGGTTTATGTGAAATACAAGCTTCTCCAGTCTGTTTTGCTTCTCTGCAGCATGACAAGCATTCAGACACTTCAGATGTCATTGTGTTTCTGTTGCTCTTGTCTCTTTGTGTGCTGGTTTACAAAGGCAATGACACTGAGGTTGCAGCAAATGGAACATTTTTACTTACATACATACATATGATAATAAAAACATATTTTAAGTGTTAAATGCTGCCAGACACTCCTCATAGTATACATTTTGATGCACATATTAGTTTCACACAAATGTACCTGCACTGTAAAGACAAACATATAGAAACTATTCAGTAAACACGAGTTATCAAATAGTCTAGCATTTTTCCTGCTGCCTATGTACATAGATAAAAAATCGCCTGGGTTGTATTTACCACCCTCCAAAATCCTGTTTTTACAGTGTGTTTTAAAGTAGAAGCTACCTGGCAGGTCTCACAATAAATGTCTCATCTCATACAAGCTGTATTTTACTGCCATGGCAACTGCAGCCTTGTCTTTATGATTCAGTGCCACCAAACAGTGGAGTGGGTCTTGCAGTTCTGCCAACAGTTTGCTGTGCATGCTCTTCACAGTGAGACACTGGTCAGCAGGAATTTTTTTTGTTTTTTTTTTAGTTTGAAAACCAGTGCTCAGTTGGTGGAATCCAAAACAGAGCAAAACAGACTGTATATTATAGACTGTATATTGGTCTTACACTGGACTTACCTCCATATGAGACAGTAAAAAGTCAAATAAAAGAAACTGCTATTTACACAAGTTAGCAGCGTTACACTGCATATCGTGTGCCCCCCCAAAAATTAAATAAATAATTAAATTATAGAATATTTCATAATTAGCTCTCTTCTATTTCTGCAGACACGTGACTGTGAAGACAACACCCAACCACAAGTTTGTGTTTACAGTCAAAACCCACCACACTGTGGCACCTGGAAGTATCGCCTTCAGCCTGCCGCAGGTACCCATATACAAGCACACACACACACACACACACACACAAAAATGTTAATTAATTACTAGTGTTGGATCAGTGCTCACTCTTTCCTGAGGTTTCTTTCTCTTATCTCTCTTGTAGAGGAAATGGGCCGGTCTCTCCATTGGCCAGGAGGTGGAAGGTAAAATATCATCTGATCAGCTGCATCTCATGGTTAACTAGAAAAAAAAAAATCCTAGCTCTGTTGCTGTGATTGACCATTCATTAAGCCCTGCCCTACTGTGGACACACCTGTAGAGCTTTCCATTTTCCCATGATACACTTGCAGTTTACAGTGATAACAGTGACAAATTTACCGCTAGAAATTCAAAGTACTTTTTAAAACAATGGGTCCTTTGTTTCACTCAGACGTAGACAAAAGCTACGTGTTTCAGTTGGCCATGTGAAGAATTGTGGTTATCTGTAAGAGGTAAATTTGTCCCCTGTCTGTCCCCTCAGTGTCCAACTACAACTTTGACAAGTCCAAGCAGTGCATTGGCGCCATGACAATCGAAATTGACTTCTTGCAGAAGAAGAGCACCGACTCCTCTCCCTATGACTCAGACAAAATGGCTGCCGAATTCATCCAGCAGTTCAACAACCAGGCCTTCTCTGTCACCCAGCAGGTTTATATACACAGACAAGAAGGCGCACATTTGTTCTTCGGTCTTTGATTTTGCTCTGTAGGTTTTTTTTTTTTTATCTTCCTCTTGCTTCTCTGTCTCTCAGCTAGTGTTCAGTTTCTGCGACAAGCTGTTTGGCTTGATGGTGAAGGACATCGAGGCGATGGATGCCAGCATCCTTAAAGGAGAGCCTGCCTCTGGAAAGAAACAGAAGGTATATCACCTCTATATTGAGATTTATCATCAAAACCAGTACAACCAAACTTGTCACTGCTCAAATGCCTTTGTCATACGTGGGTTTTGTTGAAGTAGCTCTGGGTTATGTGCCTTAGTCTGTTCAGGATATATATATATATATATATATATATATATATATATATATATATATATATATATATATATATATATACAAACAAAAACAAACAGAACAAACAAAAAGTTATCAGAAATTAAATAAATATACTCTATATACATAAAAGTTGCAAAAATATACACAATCACAAAGAACAACAACAGAGAAAAACAATAATATAAAATAAAAACAATATAATTTTAATATTTTAGAATAACAAAAAATAAAAGAATAATATACAAATAAAATATAGAATACTAGAGAGCGAGAGAGCTCCTCTCTCAGTGTTTCTCTCTCTCTCTCTGAGAGAGATAGAAAGAGTTTTTGCTCTCCCTTCCCTCCTCAGTGAGAAAGAGAGTTTTTTCCTCTTTCTCTCAGAGAGTTTTTCTCTCTCTGAGAAAGTTTTTTTTCTTTCTTCCCTCCTCAGAGAGAAAGAGAGAGTTTTCTCTCTCTTTCTTTGTGTGTGTGTTAACAATAAATAATAATAAACAATAAATAATAATGGATTGATGGTCTGATTAATTATTTAAAATTATTAACTTAAATTTAAAATGATTAAGATAAAAGTTATAATGATATCTTCCATGATCTCTGCCTTTCATTTTCATACAGTAGTTCTTTAAGATATTAGTAGATATTTAACTAGAAAATATCTTCTTGAATCCACATCAGCAACTTGCCATTGAGGAAATATCTAAATTACAAGTAGGCAGGTTATAGGCCATGAATGAGGCAAAGTGGTAAATGCAGCTCCAGAGGTCACAACTGTAAGAGTCCAGATGGGTAAAATTAGAAACTGTGGATACATTACAGATAGCTGTTACTGTAGTATGACTGAGGTGTACCATGTTGGAAATAAAGCTCTTTATTCTGTATACTACGGTGGCAGAGAAAGGCCACGCAAATGCAAACGTCGCAACACAAATGCAAAAGCCTCACAATGGAAGTTAAGTCACAACTTACTTTCTGGCTACGAAGTGGAAGAGGAGAAGAAGGAAGTGAAAACTTCTTCAGAAACTTGCAATTGTTGCTGTCATTATGTGATTGTCACAAATGAACAATGCTAATAATTAATATTTGAATATTTATGTAGTCTGCCGTCTAACTTTGGACTGCTATGAAGCTTAATTATAAGTAAGTATCTGAAGAAGGTTGACAGAAGACTGTCAGGTTGATACTGAATGTTCCTACTGTCAATGATCCCTTCCAGTTCTGATGACATTCTTGCTGTGGCTCAGTTCTGGCACCTGTGGGATTTTATTGATCGCTCTGAACAAACACATTACCCCCACCCCTCAGCCCTCCCTCCCATAATTAAACCCCAATTATTACCTAACAGAGAACCAGCTTGAAACTTAATTGCTTTTGAGAAATGGTGCAGTCAGGTGTAGCTCCTAATAAATCAGTACACCTTATGTGTACCACACACCACCAGGATCATCTTGTGCCTTATGTAGCACACATATAGTAATACAACCATCTACCAACTAGTGTCACCACAACAGAGAAGAGCATTCCAGGATTTCAAGGCTAGAAAGACTGCCAATAATCACATACATGTTTTACTTGCTGCATTATTTATTTATTTATTTATTTATTTATTTATTTATTTTATTTGAACCACATTTCTTTCAGTGTCTGTGTTATTACTCTTCTGTATGTTGTTATTGCTGGATTTCTCTCTCGGTATTTTCTCTTGCATATATTTTGGCCTTAGGGGCCTCTGTGCATTGATATTCAAAACAAGGTGTCCTTGTGCGGCTAATGTTTTAATCAGGAGATGGAGGGAGATATTTCCACATCATCAGGAAATCTGAGGAAAAGATGGCCTTGTATTTGATATGTTTGATTTGAGGAGTGAGCTCTGGGTCACAGAGCGAGTGCAGAGGGACATGACTAATCACCACACAGGAACAGATCTTGCATTTTTGCAGCATTTATATCATTTTGTGTTTTTGTGATGTTATTCTTGCTGGACAGAGCACAGACTGGCTGTAACTCTGGTTTCTCTGACAGATCGACATTGGGCTGATGGTGGGCAACAGCCAGGTGATTTTTGAGAAGGCAGAGAATTCTTCCCTCACACTAGTCGGTATGTTCCTTCTTTCCCAAAACCTCAGAATCTGGATTTTAACAGGCTTAACTTTTTTACAAATATATGTGTGAAGGAGATCCATGTTGCACAACCATCAAACACAGGGTGCTGAGTGAACAAGAGCCATCATGTAGTGATCCCTTATCTGTTTTCTCCACAAGATGGCAGTAACAGTACATGGCCGTCTTCTCACACAAATATGTATGCTTCTCAAATCACCTCTGAAGAGTTCACACTCCTGTCTGGGTAAAGGCCAAGAAAGACCTGTTTTTATTTTATGCTTGTTAAGGTATAACTGACATGCTGCAGGATTTCCTTTCCACTTTTCCCTCTATATCAATCACAAACCTCTGAACCAGACCCTGAACCTTTTTACAAATGTCTTACTCTGCCCTCATGTGGTCACTGGTTTTAAAATGGTATCTCTGATATTTGCAGGCTAAGTTGCTTCCTTCTATATTTTAACAGGTAAAGCAAAGACCAAGGAGGCACGACAGACAATCATCAACCCAGACTGGAACTTTGAAAAGATGGGAATTGGAGGTCTGGACAAGGAATTCTCTGACATTTTCCGCAGAGCCTTTGCTTCCCGAGTCTTCCCTCCAGACATCGTGGAGCAGATGGGTGAGAAACCCTGTTCATCCTCACTCTTTTCATATTTTCCTCCATGCCGGACTGCATAGGTTTTTAAGTCTTGCTTTATGTCCACCGTCCTTTTATCAGATGATCATGAGACAAGCTCTCATTGTGTCTCTATTTCTAAATGTATCTATGAAATTTAAATTTATTTGTCTTCTTAAGACATATAATCAATGCAGTTCATTTAATTTAAAATGTTCAAACTTAATTATAGTAAAAATATATTTTATTGTATGGATCAGACATTTTTTGGATTACTTGACCTTGCAAGTTATTTTGTGCACTGTTTATTCCCTGTGGTAACAAAATGTAATATACAATAATGCAATACAGGAAACAGGGTTAGTCACAGTAACAGCAGCTTCTTCTCTCTCTCTCTCTCACACACACACACAGACAATAACATACAATGGTTTCATTGGCTTTATGATTCATTTTATTAACCTAGTTTCTTCTCCCTCTGGCTCTGAGCACATAAAACTATTTCATAACATAACAGACAATCATCTTTTCTCTTCCCTATGTCTTTTCCTCTCCTCTCCTCCCTCATCTCTGCTTTGTCTTCTGACTTCTTCCTTTATTTCCCTGCCTTCCATTTTTTTTTCTTCCTCTCTTTCTCTTCCCTCCCTGGCTTTCTTTGCTCCAGGCTGTAAGCACGTGAAGGGCATCTTGCTGTTCGGCCCCCCAGGCTGTGGTAAAACACTGATGGCCAGGCAGATTGGCAAGATGCTCAATGCCCGTGAGCCAAAGGTCGTCAACGGCCCAGAGATCCTCAACAAGTACGTGGGAGAGTCTGAGGCCAACATCCGCAAACTGTTCGCCGAGGCAGAGGACGAGCAGAAGAGGGTGAGAGAAGCTCAGCGTACTTTTCTTTATATTTAATTGAAAAAAAAAAAAAAAAAGGTGAAATTACCATTTTAAAACTCGACCTGTCTCCAGCTGGGAGCCAACAGCGGCCTCCATATCATCATCTTTGATGAGCTGGACGCCATCTGCAAGCAGAGAGGCACGGGTGCCAGCAGCACGGGCGTGCACGACACTGTGGTCAACCAGCTTCTGTCTAAGATTGACGGTGTGGAGCAGCTCAACAACATCCTGGTCATTGGTGAGTAGCATCAGAAACTGCACACATGACTGAAGAGAAAGGTCTGGACAGCAAAATTGGTGAAAACAACCAGATATCCTAAATTGCCCATATGTTCCACATAAGAGCAGATATATTCACTACTTTTTTACTCTTACTGTACTTTTTATTTTCCACTTTTATTTGCTGATCATTTTTTTATAATTGAAGTGACAAATGTCCTTTCCAAAAAGTGTCATATTGATTTGGGGTAAATATGATCACCAAATATGATCGTATGATCGATATGATGTTTACTGTCTGTGTGATATGTTCAGTTGCACCACGTAAGCTCAGTTTCCTCTGTTATTGGAAGCATCTGCACAGACATCACTATGAAATCACTATGAATTTCACACAGTGAATCAGTCTGTCAGTCTCTCAGTGTTTTTCTCTTTTTATCCAGGTATGACCAACAGACCTGACCTGATAGATGACGCCCTGATGAGGCCTGGCAGGTTTGAGGTCAAGATGGAAATTAGTGAGTATTAAACAAAAACTACGCTCACTCTTTCTTTGTTCAGCTCTGTCTTTTTTTCTTTAGTTAACACGTTTCTTATGATCTTTTACATTAATACATTTATCTTAAATAATGCTTTTAGTCTTTTCACCTTTAACATGTTCACCATCTCTCATTTCTTCCCTTCCATTCTTTCCTGTCAATTCTACCCTAATCTCTCGACCTCTCAATGCTCATTTCTTTCCTTCCCATACCCCTGTCCATCCTTTCCTTTCCCCTCCACCCTTCACCGCATCATCCTCTAACCAGGTCTGCCTGATGAGAAGGGCCGTGTGCAGATTCTGACCATCCACACCAACAAGATGCGAAGCTTCAATCTTCTGGCTACTGACGTCAACATCAAGGAGTTAGCAGTCGAGACCAAGAATTACAGCGGTGCAGAGCTGGAGGGGCTGGTCAGGGCCGCTCAGTCCACGGCCATGAACCGACATATCAAGGTCACTTGGCACTTTCAAGCTGGGGTCGGGTTGGGATGCCACTTTAGTAAGAAGCCAGCAAACAGTTTACAAAAATCAAGTCCTACATGTATGTTTCTGCTA
Source organism: Toxotes jaculatrix (assembly GCF_017976425.1). Taxonomy (NCBI): domain Eukaryota; kingdom Metazoa; phylum Chordata; class Actinopteri; family Toxotidae; genus Toxotes; species Toxotes jaculatrix. Next base: position 18,994,026 of record NC_054411.1, on the reverse strand, counting down.
TAACATTTTAAAAAATAAAAACAAATCATGCAAGCAGACCGTGACCCGTGCCTCGCAGGTCATAGCTGTCTGCCGGCAATCTAACCAACTCTAAAGCAACGATGGGAACCAGGGTGGTAAAATTTAAAAACATTTTAATCCATTGGAAAAAGCCAAATAATAAAATACATTTGTTTTTTTTTGTCAGTGTAAGTAAAGGTTTGTTTTTACATATTCACTTTTTCCCTGAGCTTTCAGCCACATCTCACAGCCTTCATCAGTATGTGGAATAAGCTAAGTGGCCAATGAGTTTGTTTATTTGTCATCATGTGGCTTAACTAAACTGTATGGCAAAGAAGCACGTCTGGTTCCTGATGAAAGATGTGAGATGTGGTTAAAAAGTCCTGGAGAAAAGGATTGTTTTGGATAATTTTTTAAATACTTAATATTTTATACCTTATATATATATTTTTGATAGTACTGAGGCACAAAATGCCCCATTAATGCAGTTTTAGTATAGTTGGATCACTGACTCTCTGCACATTCATATACAGAAATTTGAGAGGCGTTGAAAACCTGTAGACATAAGGCAAAGAAAACCTCAAACAATTTTTTCATAAAAAAGTGTATAATGTGAAAATACATACTACCATTGTCGGGTATGCCAGTGTCATTTTGACAAATTTGACTCTGAACTGTAGATATGCATATGTTAAGATTCAGAGACAGTTGCTGTTGTTAACTTGGCGTGGTTTTGATGCAGTTGTATGTGTATACTCCTTTCTAGGCTACATCTACAGTTGAGGTGGACATGGAGAGGGCAGAGAAGCTGCAGGTCACCAGAGCTGACTTCATGGGATCCCTCAACAATGACATTAAACCTGTGTGTACCAGTTCTTTTTTTTGTGTTCCTCACTGCACAACACAGCATAATCCTGTAATATGAAACAACAGGACGTGGTCGTTAACACTCCATCATGATTTCTTTTTTTCCAGGCATTTGGTACAAACCAGGAGGATTATGCCAGCTACATCATGAACGGCATCATCAAATGGGGAGACCCCGTCACCCATGTTCTGGATGATGGAGAGCTGCTGGTACAGCAGACAAAGAACAGCGATCGCACACCGCTGGTGGCTGTGCTATTGGAGGGTAAGCGATCAGAAACACACACACACGTGAAACACACAGTATAGGCAGCTGCTGTTGTTGTGAATGATAAAACAGTGTACTGGAATCAGCCTATTTGCACTTAAGTACGTAAACCAGCTTTCGCGGCACTGAATAGCTTCACATATATTCATACAAACACTCTCAGAAAGTAAATTGCACTCCTCCTTTCCTCTCGACACACACACACACACACAGGTCCACCCCACAGTGGTAAGACAGCCTTGGCAGCTAAGATTGCAGAGGACTCGCAGTTCCCCTTCATAAAGATCTGCTCTCCAGACAAGATGATTGGACACTCAGAGATCTCCAAGTGCCAGGCAATCAAAAAGGTAAGTGCCGCAGCCTTTAGCCTTTACAGAACACCAGCAAACAGTGAAGCATTTACATTCAGAACAACGGCTTATGGAACTATTTTATGTTTGATTTAATTTTTTTATCTAACTGCTCCTTCCCTTTCACCACCCACTCTTCTCGCTGTTTTCTTCCCATCCATTAATCCCTTCCTCTTTTCATTCTTCCCTCTTTCGCTCTGTTCCAGGTCTTTGATGATGCTTATAAGTCCCAGCTCAGCTGTGTGGTGGTGGATGATATTGAGCGTCTTCTGGACTACGTCCCTATCGGTCCTCGTTTCTCCAACTTGGTTCTTCAGGCTCTGCTGGTGCTGCTGAAGAAAGCTCCACCCAAGGTCAGAGTTCATCAGGAACCTTTATACATACTGTTACAATACTGCTGTCAACAAATCCCATGTAAAGACCAAATCCAACAGTTAATGGCTTCTGCTAACAAATGGTCGTCTTGTCGTGTATTTAGGGTCGGAAGCTGCTCATCATCGGCACCACCAGCAGGAAGGATGTGCTGCAGGAGATGGAGATGTTGGACGCCTTCAGCACCACCATCCACATTCCCAACATCTCTACTGGGGAACAGCTAGTTGATGCCTTGGAGGTACAAACACTACACTTTAATGTAGTCAAACATAAAACACATTTGGATGCAATGAAGGTTCACATGCTCACGATTGTACACTCATGTGATGAACTATAACACTTAAAATGTTAAGTCACACTGGATCTGTTTCTTCACCTTTCTAATGCCTTTGTTGTTTTTGCAGCTGCTGGGGAGCTTCACGGATAAAGAGCGGGCCAGCATCGCGCAGCAGCTCAAAGGAAAGCGAGTCTGGATCGGAATCAAGAAACTCCTCGTGCTCATCGAGATGTCGCTGCAGGTACAGGAGACTCACCAAAGCAGTGACCATAGAAACAGTTTCTAAACCACCAAGCAGGAGCTGTTTTCATGGGAAGAAAACAGGAAATGATGTGGTATTTGGGACTTCAGTTCAGTTTCAGTATCTCAAGCCACTTTACAGAGTGAGGTCAGAACTGTACAGTATTATCAACAGTTCCCACCATGAGCAAACACAGACTCAAGGCGGGCGACCATCTGCCTCGACGGGTTGGGTTGAGAGGACAGAAATGGGGGAGAGAGGAGAGAGACATGTTAGTTTTTTGTCCTGTATTTACCTACCTACTTTCTAGTCAAACAATATCAATAAAGATTATAATCATTTATTTCTTCGTGAGCTCTTTGAGAACATAAGAGAACAAGTGCAGACTGAGCGGCTGTCAGCATAGACTGAATTTAGAAAGGCTGTCAGTCAGTGTGAACACAAACCAGACCAGTACTATAATGGTCTCAGTCTCCCCACTGAGACCATTCTCCCCACCAGCACTTCAGTAATTCATCTAAATGTCTTTCAAGTCTGCTGAACTGCTGCAAAATGAGAAAAAAGTTTGTGCCAAATGCAAGAATTCAGTGGGTCAGTAAACATTTTTAAGATTTCAGAACAGCCTGCTTCCATCTCAAAGGAAGGACTGATGGAGGCAGACGGTTTCATGACACTGTCTTTGATCATGTCCACAGTCACGTCACTGGACAGCGAGGGATATTTAGCCACTGCTGTGCTGTAGACAGTGGAGCTCCATATTGACACCAGCTGTAGCTGCTGAGAGATTTCTGATGTGGCCCCACATTGACTTTTGCCTTTCATTTGAACTCCTGTTTGTCTCTACTGTCAACAAACTGTTCAGTCTCTGCTCTCTCTTTTCTGTTTCTAGATGGACCCGGATTACAGAGTGACCAAGTTCCTGTCTCTACTCAGAGACGAGGGGGCGTGAGTACAACCGCTCTGCACCAATCAGCTTTCATTTCACTGCCACTGTTTGCAGGCAGCCGCCATCAACTTAAAGCCTTTTCTGTTATTCTCATGCTTTTCCCTTTTTATGTTTCTCCCCTGTTATCCTGTCAGTTTGTTTTCTTTAGACCACTATGTGTTAATATCTTATTTCTACAAACATCACTGAGAGAATATAGGTTAGATTATATAGGTGTTCTCATTCCCCTATCAGTGCAGGAACAGGCTGACACTCAGTGACCTCTTCTCATCAACTCTTGACTTTAACAGTTTTATTTTGCAATCACCAGGTTGAATGAAGGAGATCAAATCAGAATTTAAGGTGTCCCTCGCTCTCTGTGTGCACTGGTAAGGTCAACAGCAAAGCAATGAGCCTAGCACCTGAAGGTTAGAAGAACAAAAGCGATAGCTAATAGCTACTTAGCTATTTGTATTTACACATTTGTTTTTCCCTTCTCCTGTAGAATTGTGATCGCAGTAGCACCTTCAAATAACCAGCCTTTGTTGAGTTTTAGTTGTGTATAGTACATTTTAGATTTAAAACATTTACACTGATTGTACAAATTTTTCATTTTGCACAATTCAGATTCAATATGAAATCAGCATTTAATTTGTAACTGGAAGGAAGTACATTACATTAGTTAAACAGTCTTGCTTAAAGTGTCTTTGTCCTTTGTCCTTCCATCTTCATCTCCACATCCCTTTTGTTAGCAAAATGGATTTTTACATGAAATTGTTAAGTTTTTTTACACTCAGTGTATCTTTCACAGTGTAAACCTGTTACCATTATCATTCATAATCTTCTAACATGACATTCCAAATGTCATGCAGCTGTTGAATTTTCACTTCCCCTCCACCTTTATTTTGTAGTCCCTAGCTGGTGCGACCCATTCTTAGCCGTCCTTGGTGGAAAGCTCAGAGTAGATGACTGGAGTGAAAACCTGCAGGGCCACAATTACATTTTTGTAACAGTATATTTGAATTTGGCAAGACAGCAAACCTGACATCCTTTACACAGGATGAGGAGGACAGACAGTGATGGTTCCTTGTGTTGTGTCTCTTCTCTTGTCATAGGCTGTTAAATCCTGCTCGTCGCTCTTTGTTTTGCTCCAGGCACGGCCCAGCATTGTGCTGGTGTTGTGTGAGTACACTGGAGTTTGTTGGGGGTTGCTGAGCAGGGCCCCTCTGAAATAGGAAGTTTACTCACAGGATACTGAAACACCATTTGCCTTTCCTCTTCTGATTCTTCCTTTTTCTAGTGACCGTAGCTTCTATGAGTAGAGGTGCTGGAAGACTGAAACAAGCATTTTGTCATCGACAAGCCACCCATGGGACAAAACGAGAAAGAGGCAAAGAAGAAGAAGAAGAAGAGATCTTCCTCCTTTCTATTCACCCACTGATCCATCTGTCTATCTATCTAAACACACACCTGGTCTAAGAGAGAAATATACAAATCCTTTTTATCTCAGCATGTTTCCATAGACAGCGTCACCGCATCACCATGCTCATACTCATCTTCACTGTCAACTGCTAACACAGCAAACTGGAGGTCATACTGTTACAGATCTGTTCTCTGTAAAAAAAAATATTGCAATAGATGATTGTAAAAAAGTGCAGTTTTGTGCATCAAGCATATAAATAACAACAAAAAAAAAGTCATGTATGTTTTTAGCTATAGTGTTTGATGTAATTGTTGCATATCTCTTGTCTAGCTGAAGGTAGTGATTGTCAGTACAACATGTATCTTCACAAACACAACCAGTATCAACAGAATAGATCTAAAAAGGACACAAATCCTGAAGCCATTTGACAATAAAGAATCTATGAAGGCTTTTAGTGAATATGTAGTGGCTGTAAAAAAAAAAGAAGCTGTTCCATGTGTAAATGTAATCCCTTTAAATATACAGTATGTTCATGTTCTGTAAATAGTATATATAGACAAAATGAAGTATATCATGGAAAATAATTTAAATGATCAGTCTCAAGTCTATTTGGTACTTTATCAGTATGAGTCTTCTTCCCTTTTGCTCTGGAGATGTTGACTTTACCAGGTTACTGTAATAGTGAAAGTAAATGTTGGGTTGTTGGCCTGTCTGTCTGTGTTGCGTACAGTACAGTTCAGTCTAGCTAGTGTAGCTTTGGCATCATCAGTGTTAAAAACAAAAAAATTAAAAAAAAAAAATCATTCCGCACTTTTACCATCGACTCATCAAACTTTTAGTACTTATCTCAGCGGTCCTTCGTTGGAACTTGAGCTCGTGTTCGCTCATGTGCATGTGTGGGGAACTAATTGCTGCATGTGACCAGTGAGTGTGTGGTGAAAGAACTGTGAGCATGTGTGTGTGTGTTTATGTTTGTGTGTGAGTGTGTGTGTGTGTGTGTGTGTGTGTGCCTCTGAGTCCAGGTTTAGACAGTCAGTGGTTAGCCCGTGGGGTTTTTTTCTCATGTCACGTGTTCAGTGCTTATTGTCCAAAGTTCTTGTTTTGTTCTGACCACTGTTGATGTATGTGTATGTGTGTGTGTGTGTGTGTGTGTGTGTGTGTGTGTGTGTGTATGTGTGTGTGTGTGTAAATATATATCAACATGCAGATGTATTATTGCAATAAAAAACACAGATGCACAAGAAAAAGACCCTTCCAGCATCTTTTCTGCTCACATCTATTTACTGCTAGATGCCCGTATGTATGCACCTGACAAATCTAAGTCCAGTATTCCCTCTCTTTTAGCTCTGTTTTTGGTCTCTACCAACTCCTGAGGGAAATATCTGGTTCTTTATCTGTTAAATGCTCCACTATGTTCACCAGATAGTAACTAACTGTGTCTGCCTGTTGTTTTGTGCTAGGTAGTGAATAGGGGGTTTTAGAGCTTTTTCACTGAACATTTCACATTTGCTTTACTAAAGTAGTAGTAGTAGTAGTAAAGTTTGCTAGGTAATATTATATTTTTTTCTCCAGCACATTTATTTGAAAGCCAAAGTTACTAGATTCATTGCACGTTCATGTTTTATCAGACTTTGTAAAATACAATATATTGATACTCATTAAACTAACATACAGTACGGTAAGTTTACTATATAGTTTCAGAGGTAGGAGTAGTATTGAGAGGCTTTATTTCAGTAAAGTTACATTTACCAGCAGGTGAAAATATTCCAATACAAGTAAAAGATGAGGCTATTTAGAGAGAAGCTATGTATAAAGTATTTCAGTATAAAAGAAGTGAAAGTTGGAATGTTATCTATGAAACTATAACTGTTACTGATGCCTTAACATGTATACATTTGTTTGGAGCTGATTCTAGTGACTGTATATACTGGTTTAATTTACTGTATAACAAAGCACTGACTTAAAAGTACAATATTGCTTCTGAAATGTACTGAACCAGCAAAATCCAGTTCATGGGCATCTTTTTTTTTTCTTTGCAATCTCATAAATAAAGTAATATCATAGGTCCTCATACGGACACAATGGCTCTCAGACACCCATCCATAGGGCCTCAGGGTCTTCTGAGGCTTTTGTTAAAATCACCTTACAAAAGCCCATTTCATTTCCAAAACCAGGATCAGCTGAGACAAATCAAGAACACACACCCTAACTGTCAGGACAAGACCCCCCAGTGGCAAAACATTGGATGACTCTACAAAAATCCAATAAAGGAGCTTCATAAGTAGATATACAGTAGAGCTCTTGTACATGTGGGAGCTCTGTATATCTACTCTTCACCACTCAGCTCAGCATAAGAACCACAAGATTTGAAATAAATATTAAAAATAAAGGATGCCTGAAAGGGAAGTGGCTCCCCAGGAAGTAAACAGCACATGGCTTCACTGTGCTAAAAAACAGAAAGATAAACCTTTATTATTAACATAGGAGTGATTAAACCAAGCCTCTGGCATCTATCATATCTACTCTGGTCTTCAGGGTTATGTTTCATACCATACCACAAGTGTTTATAATGGAGAACATGTGGGGGGAGGAGTGTTTTAATTTAATCAGCTCAGAGGAAAATAAAAATCTATGTATTAAGCCGTAAAATCTGTCAAATACAAAAATAAAGTCATATTCTGTTATGTCTAGCATGCATGAACTAAACTGTCAACCTCATTTAAGTGCAACAAATTGTTTAAGGTCTATGGTTTAAAGGGGCACTTGATTTCGTACTGCACTTCTGTATACAGCACATACTTCAAAGTACGGACTTAAATGTCCTGGGGCAAAGTCACAGAGATATCTAGGAGTCCTCAGTTCAGTTATTGCTTCCTTTCACCATCAGATTTACTGCCTCCAACTCTTTTCACATTGGCTTCTTAGCCCTGGGCGAACACTAAAGCCTGTCACAGAGGCTCTGGGCTAGATTTGTCCAGGACTTACGACAATCTTTGAATTAACAATTCATACTTGAAGACAGTGCCCGGGGTTACTGTCTGCACAACACTCATATTTATGCAACTTGTTCACATTTAACTGGACAATGATTTTCTTTAAAGCCCAATCTGCTGGAGTTTTCCATGGTGCCACCCAGATCACAAAAACATTTATCATCACAGCCGGTTTGTTGTAATAGACCACAGTTTGCAAGGCTTATCTTTGGCAGATGACAGCTAATCTATACGGTTCACACCTCTCTGTGCTCCATCATGACCCTCCTCCTGCTCCCAGATCCCTCCGCCCCTAGTTCATTCACAATCTACATTTTTTGTTCCTACCATTGTCGACTACTCTTTTTGTCTTACCAAAAACTGTGATGTGAAAAATGTCCAACACCTCCAACCCTTCACTTGGATGTTTGACATCCACTGTGCAGAATGATCTCTTTACAGAGTCTGACACTAGAAGACTGTTTTCACACTCGCCTGTTGAAGGGGACTAGTTTCTCTGTGATCAGTCTGAGTTTAACACATGGACATACAAACTGGACTCTCTCATCTCATATCCTCATGAGATGATTTCGAGTTGAAATTTGTCCAGAAAAACGCAGAAAGACATTTGCTTAAATTCAGCACTTACTTGTATCCCACCGCTTTTTAAGTGTTCCAGCGCAGTGCCCGTTCAGTGGGAGGGGCTGAAATGGAAATACAGACAGAGATTTAGAGTTAGATTTATAGTTTGATAATATAAATACTTTTTCCACCTCTCACTTTGCTTATGAATATTGTGGGTTAAAACATGTGACATTCCCCTTTAATTCTCCAGGCTCTCTTGATTATGCAACCCCCCTCCCCACAGTACTCCTCTCCGGCCGGTAGAGGGGGCTGCAGAGCCTGGTGATGAATCATTCCTGGCTGCAGCTCCGCTCTGACCCGCATTCACTCGTACTGTAGAGGCACGGGGGTGGGGGGAGAGGACCGAGCACGGGAAGGTAGTAAACGCTGTAGAGGTCCCCTGCAAGACCGTGACCATGGCTTTGGCAGTCCCGGGCAGACACGGCGCTCGCGTCTCCACACACCTGATAGCGGACTGAGAGAGGGGGGGACTACCACCGGGAGAGGCATTAGCTACGCCGTTTGAGACGGTAAACCAACTGCACTCGCTTTTTTTTTTTTTTTTTACACCTTGGTGTTTGTTCTGCGTTTTTTTTTCTTTTCTTCACGTGTTAATCCGCTCGTTCCTTGCTCGTGGACTTTAACGTTGACGCTACCGGTTTTAAAATATCAGCGTTGTCCAGCGTCGGTGAGTTTGTCCATTTATCGCAGTTATAGTATAAGCTAGTGAAGGCTGCTTTGTTGGGGTCGGCGGTGCAAGGTGAGTGCTGTCCTCACGTCAACCCGGCCGCTGAGCCGGCCTCATTATTACTCTACTGTACATACAGGTTAATGTAAGGAAGTCTGGGCAGGGTTGCTGTGCGCTCTGTGCGCATTTTACTCCGTGTGTCATTTTGAGAAAGTATGACTGCAGATTGACCTACATGACTGCCATGTGCTTCATACTCAGAGACCCGGGTCATGCAGGGCTCCAAAGTGCAAAGTTAGAGCGATATAATCATTGCAATAAGAAACGTGTGAACGTACACTTTGCCCTAAACGGTCTACGGTCTGGAAGTGTGAGAGAGGACACCTCAGAGGAAACCTGGAGGTACAGAGATTCGACTTTGTGCCAAGATGTTGGCAGGATATAGGCTATATGTGTGCACATGTAAGATGTGGCGCTCCCTGTGTGTGTGATTTACTGCGCAGCCACTGTTCACATTCCTTTGCTGTGACATATCCAAATAGGTCTGTGTGTGCTTCAAATGCTCCCGGAGACCTGATGTGAATCATGCATGTGTTGCAGGGCAGCGTGAAGTATGAAATGTGGTTATCAGCCTATAGGCTGAGGTATATCATGCATCCAGTAACATATAACACCAGTAACCTATGCACTGTGTGTGTGTGTAGGATAGGTTAGGGTTAGAAGAAGAACTGCAGTATTATTATTGTTTAGTTGCACAGTGAGGGCAACATCGTCTGCTTCGTTTGTTGACTAGCCAGATGTGATTGAATGATTTATTTAAGAGTAGTTTAAGATGCCCTGGGTTACAGCGAGGGCAAACATCAGAGCAGTTCAGTGTCCAGTGTTCACACTAAATGTCTACACAGCACGGTAATGGTAAAGGTTCTTCTTCCTCCGAGCGTGTGTCATGCATATGTTCATATGTCATATGACCCTCTGTCACTCCGCATTGTGTCTGTGAGCATGTAATATTCCTCATCTGGAAAAAAACAGGATACTTTTGACACAGCGTTGCCCATTTGTAATTGTTTTTTTTTTTTTTTTTTTGGTCTAAAATCTGCACATCTATTTATCATGCATATGACATTTTCAAATAAAGATGTCCAGAGAGGTAGACAAGAAGGAAAAAACTCTCATATAAGCATAACTGGGAATAAAACAGGAATGAAAATGAAAGCAAAAATGTAGTTTCCCCTGGAGTGCAGGAACCAGGTCTACGTAAAATTACACAGGAAGCGCTCTCTCAGCTGTTTATGAGACTTTCCCCCAGTAACCCAGTTATCATTCTGGTAGCCAGCCAGGCGTTTGTTTTTTTTATTATTATTATTAATTTTCAGCTACCTTTCCAAGATTTATTATTTTATTGGAAAGTAAGGAGATTTGTTTGCGTGGGCTTTATTTCTTTCTTCTCTCTGCTTATCTATTAAATCCTATTAAGCCAAATAATGCTAAAAATGCAAGTAATATGTGTTTAGGATGTATATGGTAACTGTCAGGACTTCACTAACGTCATTTAAAATAAAACTATGTATTACTATTACATTTATTATTCATATTAAATAAATCTCACTGAATGCTACTGGAATGAATCACAAACCAAAGAAAGTCCATATAAAAATAGTTTATGTATGCATATACATTCAAAGCCATAATCTGTGCCAGCAGCCAGACGTGACCTCTTTTGACGTCTGTCCCCCTCCCCTCCATTCCCATAGCCAGTTGCTGCAAGGCAGTGTCCTGGTTTTTCCGAGGTAGGCTGAGGCTTAATGTATAGCGAGCAGGGGAGGAGAGGTGGTGGGGAGGGCGAGAGGGAGACAGGAAAGAAAACCACTCCACCCCCCGTCCGCCTCAGTCTGAGGAAAATCAGTTACATAACAGGGGCTGTGGAGGCAGCCACTGCCCCAGTCCCTGAGCTCCCACGGCCTCCTTACGTCACACGAATGTAGACAGAGGGAGGAGGGGCTTAGAGTCATATATCCAGTTAGTCTGTACTGAGTTTGTACTTGAACAGGCCATCACAAGTTACCAGAGCTCAGAGTGGCATGTTCCCCACTAAAGTCCAGAACCCATAATAATTCAATTTACAGTGATATGAAACTGGGAAATCCTCACTGCTGAGAAGCTGAAACCAGGAAATGGTTGAGAGTTTAGCTTCATTTGTTGTCAGATGATATATATATTTTTTTTTTGCTGTGGTTGCAACTGTTACTTTATTGATTAATCTGCTGATTATTTCATGATTGATTTTTTTTTTTTAGTTTTGTTTAACCATGGTACTGACTTTCTATATCTATCTATATGCAGGGCTTTTAAACTGATCTTTTTCACAGTAAACATTATGACATATTACCTCAGGAAAAGCACAGGTCTGATTAATAACATCAATGAGGGCTGCATACCATTTAGTTTTACCTGTTCTCTGGCTCTTTCATTGTGAACACTGGCTCAGTGGCGTGGCGGACTGGAATCCTAAAATAGAACAGAACCATCTTCAGCGGCAGAGAAATTTCTTTTGCACTTAGTTGGTTTCACCGATACGCACAAGCTGCTTCTGAAGTAAGAAATAGATCTCAGTTAGTGGCGTTGGTGAATACCCTGCTAAACTGGAAACATGGTTATGAAAAGTGAGGCTGCAGTGGACTCAATAGATCTGCTCTTGTGTATCCATACTGTCAATACTGAGCCAGTTAGCAGAATTCTCCTGTCCACTCCCAGCTCAACAAGAAAACAGCTAGAGATACTACACCAAGGGACACTGTAAGTAGCATTTCAAGTTCAAAGACTTTAAATTAGCTTTCCGGAGTTAGATTTATATACATTAGACTGTAATCTGGGTGGCACAGAGGTGTGGTGGTTATTGCTGCCTCAACACGTCCTCTGTTGGAGCCCTCCAGCCACCTGGGGCGTACCTGTGTTAGGATAATTAGTGACTCTAAATTTCCCATATGTGTGGATGTACTGGAGTCGGCTCCTGCACGTCACGACTACGCACAGAATGAGCAAGTATAGATAACGGATAGATGGATGAAAAGAGATTAGAAATCTCTTTAATATTTCAAACTCAGTCTGTGTTTGATTGACATCTCCTTCTGTCTCCCGTTAGCTTTGTTGCACTTTGTATGGCGTGTGAGAGAGTACACCTTCATTATTCTAATAGTAACAGGGAGTCCAGTGACTTTGTGCGTTACTCTGAGTGCAGTGCTGCTCAGCCTTAAGCAGAGCTCTCTCCTCGCTTAGCCTGAAAAAAACACCTGTGTGGGTGTGCAGGGCCTTTTCAGCATATGACTCAGCAGGTATATATGATGAATGTAGGGAAATTCAGTGTGTCAGTGTAATTGTATGTACCAATAGTTGATTTTTGAGGCAGATACGTTTCCTGTTTTGTTTTTTTCATATTAATACATACCATAAACAAACAGACCAATTAGATCTATTTTTTAAAGAATTGTGATAGATACATCATAAGTAGAACATTTTATATGAACATAAACCTGTCTGTAGTCTCTAGTAGACAAATTGTGCACTCCTTTCTAAATGATCTCAGTCCTACCTTGGCATTTCTTCACTTCAGTTTCTCGCTACTTATTGTCATAGATACATATGTACTGATACATTTGGAACAAGCCATTATCAGCCGTCTAACTCTAGCTCTGACTTTCTCAGATAATCAAATAGAGAATAAACTACTATCAAGAAAAAAAAAAGAGAGTTCAGTAAGTTCTCTTAGTCATCAATGTTTTCTGTTGTGTGAGAGTTAAAACCCTTCATTGTTTTGTCTTAGTTTTCCAACAAAGCTGTTTGAATTGAATGGAATAATATGTGATCTCTGCTGAAACAATTCTAAACTGCGTATCTATGTGTCTTGGATTGTTGGTTGGACAAACTCAGATGTGTCTGTGAGCGCCTTTTTACTAATTTTAAACCAGCTACATGTTTGGTCAACATTGAAAATAATACAAAAGTACAATATCCTATCCCCTGGGCATTGTGATGGAATTTTCCCCTATTTTCTGCTATTTTACAGACCACTCAATCGATTAAATGGGAAAATAACGGAAAGATTAACCATTAATAAAACTCTATACATGACCAGGCAACTGTGAGAAGAAAGAAGAGGCAGAGAAAGAAAGAAAGGAATGGGAAAGATGTTTGAGGACTGCCAGAGAGAGAGAGAGAGAGAGAGAGAGAGAGAGAGAGAGAGAGAGAGAGAAAAGTTACCACATGGTGGATGAACATAGTGTACAAAGTGCCTGATTGACAGCTCTTAAATGTGCTCATATATACACATACTCACATGCACAGACACAGGATATTATAGAAGAGCCTAAGGGGTCCCTCCTTGGTGCTAGTTTCTGTGGAACGTTCTGTTCTTTTCCGTGCAGGCTGTTCAATTAGTGTCAAACACCAGAGCAAGAGATGCATCTCCCGCACAGAAAATTAAATATCTATCAGTCAGTAACAACAATCCTCCTTCCATCTGAGAGATAATAACGTAGAAAGGTCTTAAATCAGGGTTGAGAATCTCCAGAAGTCTCCTGACGTAGTTTTAGGACCATGACATAGTGCTGTAATTGGGTTTGAGTTTTAATACCAGAACATGTTGTGTTACTTGTGTGTTTTAGAGGAATATGCAGTAAAAACAGGACACAGTAACAGTTGGAGTCACATATGGAAAGAGTTTGTGCAAGTGTTTTTTTTTGCAGTGGGTTAGTGCAAATACATGTGTTTAGGGAGCAAACAGAACACATTGATGGATACCAGAGTAGGGCAGAGTAATTATAAGATAATTAAAATGTTAGAAATTGTTAGGGTTTCATGGTTTAACTTGAAACAGCAGGAAAAAAAAGTGTTTAACTTGCATCGCTCTGTTAAAGACAACAAAGTGGAACAGTTTCTCCTTCAGGCAGGAGGTGGATCGTTTGTCAGGACCTGATTAGCTTTTTACCTCCAAGCTCGAGATGTCTGTCTGTTTGTAAACACTTCCTGTGTTTCTGATTTGGGTCTTGTTTTTTTTTTTTGCATATTTTTAACTATGATATTATTTTTATCAGCTATGCTAGAATCCAGTCGGTCCACCACTTTGGTGTTGACTGAAACATGTAACCAAGAAGTGGATAGATTGCCACGGCATTCATGTCCCCCTCAGGATGATTTGGAATCAATCAAAACAACAGACAACAAAAACCAGATCGAAATTGCCTTGCGACAGTTTGTCTTTTAGCTGTCGTGGTTGTGAAATCATTTTTTATAAATGTCTTATCTAAGCCCTGCCTTTTAATTAACCAGACAGCAGCAGCCATAGCTGTAAATATCAAAAACCACATCATCTTTTTCACCCCTCATGAGTTTGCACTCCTGCAATCATTTATTTCCTCATCCACGTGCCTCATGTAGTGTCACAGACGCTGCTGCTCAGGCTTTGATTGAACGGATCTCCCTCCATCCTGGCTCTGTTGCTGTGCAGTTTCCCTCTTACTTTCAGTAGCACCTCTCAGGAGGCTTGTATTGTTTCAGAGGATAAGAGGAAAGACCAAAAAAAAAAGCCCTGCTTTAGTGGGATGAGAAAAAGATTTTATAACAAGCTCTCACCTCTCACCAGGGAGGATCCTCTCTCACACACATACGTAAACAGAGAGTAGAAGCAGATCCATGCACTATGCAGCACACGTACATGCACTCTCCGTCCTGCAGAGAAGGGAACCAAGACTTGGCGTCAGGAGTGGCCGCAACAGGAAGTGGTCCAGGGATTACATTAAAAGGATGGACTCCCTGCTCAGGATGAACTGCTTCAGAGAGGTTGAGCTCTTTGCTCCTCCTCTCAGGGGGTTTCAACAATCTTGTACAGTGAAGCTCACACAGTGACTTTTGAAAGGATCTTTTTCTGGCGTCTAGCTGTTCTCAACATCTGAGAGAGATAGGAAAGAGAGAGAGAGAGGGAGAGAGAGAAAGAGATGGAGATGTTGTGCAGGGAATTCAGATCAAGACCGAAGGAGAATGACATAAGGGAAGCACCGCACAGTAAAGGTCATGTTCCAGATATGTATCCACAATGCTGGAGGCATTTGGCGTGGCCCTCTTACTCCTGAAAGCCTGCACCAGAGAGGAAATGCAAGGCTGGTTCTAATGGATTTCATCCGTCGCACATCAGCAGGGTTGTTTCCCCCTCTTAACCAGTAACCTCTGAACATTACATTATCAACTCCCTGCCCACGGGAGCCTGCAAAACACCTGAATAGCTTTATTTATCAGGGATCATAAGGGGGGTACTGGTACCCAAAACCAGAGGTTTGGTACCTGGGGTTTAGGTAACAGACAAATCAGGGCGATACCACTGAAAATGGATTAGCTCGTTTGATTGTTTCTGTCACCTAGCTTCAGGTTGCCATGGAGTTTGTCCCACGTTGTTGTCAAATAAAACTCTCAGTGATGTTTTAATGATATTCCTCTCTGATTCTCTTCCATTAGGGTGGCAATGGTTAATTTGTTATTACATTGATGAACCTGTTGATCATTCTCTGACTAAGCAAACATTTGGTTTGTGGGGAGCCTAATTTTATTGTTTTTAGTCAATGAAATGTGAGAAAATAGTGGAAAAAATAGAAAAAATACCCATTTCATTTTGCCTGAGCCCAAGTTCATTGAAATTGCTTGTTTTGTTGACATCACTGTGAAAGTCTTGCAGGTTTGGTCATCTATATAGACATAGTTATAGATATATATAAATGGTTCAACTTTGACCTACCATACTTGCCCTAGTTGTGGCTGCAGTTTTCATTTGCAGCGAAGGACTATTACCAACATTAGGTGTGGTTTCACTTCCAAATGAAGTGGTTTAGCTAATTTGGCTAAACAGCTGGCAGTGAAGTTTCTCACCCTGACAGACTTTGTTTTAGTGATGTTGTTGTGACCTCAGATCTCAGCTAGTACTTTGGTGTGTACAGCATACACTGATGAAGTTTGGACCTATATTTGATAAACTTTCATTTACTATTATTTATTCTATAAAATGTTAGAAAAAAAAGAATGTCCATGATAACATTTTCAGTTCAGTCCAGAATCCTAAATTAGTTATATAAGTTAAGTTTACAGTCATATAAAACAGAGATAACTCACATCTGAGAAGGTTGAAGCAGCCAATGTTTGGAATAGTTGCCTAATATATGACTTAAATGATGATTCAGTTTCTGTTGATTGTCTGATTACCTTTATAACTGATAAATTAGCCAATCAGCACTTCATTACATTTTTGTAGAGTGAACCATTTGTATCCAGTCTTGCATCCAGTGTCAGTTTTTTTCAGATTTTCTGACGTCATATATTTTAGAGTAAAATGTGTTTTGTAACAGTCTGAGAGCAGAGGAGAGTGTTTTCTCTGTGTTTGACGATTAGTGTGAGTGAAGGAAACTTAAGGCAGCTTAAGGTGGAAACCCGTCTGTGAGACAGCCAGCAGTCGGGCTAGACTCTACATAGGAAGTGAATGGTGTGGAAACGGCACATAACTGATAACGAAGGTCAGCTTTGGGTCAGCGTGATGTTTAGTTGTTTTTTGTTTTTTTTTTTAGTCCTGGTGCAGGCTGGTGGCTTCGTGTGGCTTGTCACCTAGGCTACATCATGAACACCCACTGCTTCACAGGTTAGTAGATTAAGTGTGTTCTCGGTTTTCATTAAGCTCACCGGGTCAAAGCGGGCAGTGGGTATTCAAGTGAAAGGCTTGGGGTTGTGAAATTCTACCTGATATCAGAGCCATGTGATTTGACTTGAGGCAAGAGTTGACCCACTTATAAAGAATCTGAACATTCAGATCGGGGGCTGATTTGATTTGATTTTTTTTTTTTCTTTTCATATAAACTAAATTAGCTTAACAAGTATATCAAAGACGCACACACGCAAACACAAAACACACACAGTGCTGGTCTAAGAGTTCTGCAGCTTCACATAATCTAATACAAACCGATTTCAATCTCAAAGAGCTGGTGTCCCCTGCTGAGTTTAAAATGATAATGAGGCAGGATCAATAAGGAGCCGTCCAGCCTTTGTGAAGTCCAGGCTAATAGGTTTGACCTCTGAACTTGATGCTAATGAAATCTTGCCTCTAGGTGCTAAAGGCGGATTTGACTGTGCCTCTTTTTTAATTTAATTGTAATTATATTCCTATAAATAACACCAAAGGTGTGTATTTGTGGTCTACGTAGCATTAAAGGTGGTTGGTTTGTACCAAGCATACAACCCGTTAGCCCCGCAGGCTGATTGGACAAGCTGCTTCGTGGCCCTCAGTCCAGGAGTTGTTGTTTCAGAGCTTTGAAGGTGATAAGGTTAAAACAGAGGTCATATGATCTACTTAACAGTTTAACTCGGACATTCTGACCACATTCTGGGCCTAGTAGTCTGCCTACTAGCAAGAAAGCGTTCTGATATAATAGATAATTGTCTGGTCCTAGCCACAAGGGCGGAAATAAAACCTGCAAACCACTATTAATTAGACATTTTATTCAATGTCAAAATGTCACATTTTTAATGTCTTACTTTACCAAACCTTTCAAAAAAAAATCATAAGTTTATTTTTCCATGTCGTTTCAGAGTTTCTAGGCTGGTAAACCAACCGACCATCTAATTTCAATGAAGAGGCTCTGCCATCCGATGATTGTGTCAGTGAAGAAGACTGGCCTCTCTCTTCAGGTTGGTTCTCCTCTTTTCATCTTCTTAGCTGATTCCAGCGACGGTGGTGTCGAGCAGTAAGCAAACCCTGTTGTCTCTCCACCCCAAATAAATTCACCAAAAGCAGCTAATGCTCCAGTGTAGCGTGCGTCCCCTTCATTACTGCACACATGGTCTTCAGTGTGCAGATCTTAACAGGGTGTAAAATTGTATTAAAGTGATTTGCATAATCGTGAAGAAGTCCTAAAACTGTGCTACTTTATGGAAATTAAAGTTAAATAAAGAAGTGAAAATGACATGCATTCACACACACATACGTCTGCACACGTATAAATCCTCTGCACTGTCACATGATACAGCTAATTTCACATACCTTCTGTTAGACTGTTTATTGCAGGCAGACAGTGTAAGTGAGATCAGTCAGTGAGATGACTGTGTCACACCTGCAGGGTTAGAGCACGCAGCAACAAGGTAAGACAAGAACAAGAGAGAGGATGTTCTTCAGAGCCGGTGCGGAGGAGAAGCCTTTGGGCTTTTTGCAGTGAAAAGATCTTATAGATAGGCCTTTTTAATTAGATACTAAGACACACATTGGCATGAGCTTATTAGCCTTTTTGGTGTTTTGAGAGAACTATTTAGTAACAATTCATGTCTTGCAGTGAAATGTGCATTTGTGCTCTTATACTATACATTACTTTTGCTGCATTACTTCTTCTTTTAGTTTATCCATGTGAAATGAAAAAAAAAACAAACAAATCCCTTACTGACCTCTATTCAGGGTTTGAGCCTCAGTGTCCATGGCAACGATGCCCCCTTTAAAACCTGAAGTGTCACATCACTAGGACCTCAGTTACACTTTGAGTGCATCACATCAGTGTTTTAATCACTGGACTGATGGTGGACGTTGAGGACAGAGCAGCGGCTCGTCCCCATCGCACTCTGACACTGTACCGTTAGCTAATGTTAGCATCCAAAGTGTAGACTGAGAGCTGTCCGCTGCATCAGCTTAGATGACGTCTGATATCTACAGCTTCAGCTGCCACACACCACTCACCAGCAGTTTGTCATTATGACCATAAGTGGAAAACTACATAGCAGCCACCTCTAACTATACTGCAACAATCATGAGAAGGTAATTTTAGGTATCCTGAAAAATAAATGAGTCTAATATAAAATGTGTAATTTAATATGTCGAGCAGCATATGTTACCTGAATATAATTTTGTAATACTCCCTGGGTGTACAATTTCCCTGTATTGTTGTATTGTCCCTTTTGGATTGAGCGGTGACCGCTGAGAAAATGACTGATGGGCAGTAATCCAGTAACACCATATGAGCCAGTCATTCATAAAACCGTATCATCCTATGATTGGCCTATATTATGTTTTACATGAGCAGCAAAGGATTTGTACCCTTCCCCACAATTTAGAAATTAGCTGTTCAGTGGAAGAAGTGTGTGTGTGTGTGTGTGTGTGTGGGTGTTGACTGTAAAGTGGTACCACCCCTGCTGTTATAGAAATGTACCAACAATGGATAATGGTTGTATGGCTTTATTGCCCCCGCTGAGTGACTGTGGAAAAAGCAGAGAGATTAGTGCGGCAGCAGGAGTCGTACATTTGCGCTCTTGATGCCCTGATGTGACGCAACATGACAGGATGTATTGTGACACGATGGAGGACATAATGGGAATTTGATATAACTTTACGTCTCACGCAGCCCAAATTCTTTTCACACTCGTGAGTCCCCCTTCATGCACATTTGCAACACATGTTCAGTTCTTCGGTCATGGCTGTGTTCACACCGTCCTGATTTCCTCACATGCAACATCTGAATCGGTGCGAGCAGCCCAAAAAAAAAAAAAAAAAAGACTGGATGGAGCTGCACATCATGTGCTGCTTGTATTTGGATTTTTTTTTGAGTAATGCCAAACCCTGCAGCAGCTCAGCTGTGCAAGTGTTAGTGGTGGATCACGCTTTGTGCAGAAATTGATGCATTGTGTGTTGTTACTGACCGCACTGACTGCCCCTCCAAGTTGCACTAGGACTGACTGAACAAAGATAAAACTGGAATGACTGGCTGATATTGACGGGGTTAAGGTACGGTCATGTCATACTCAGTGCTGAAAAAGGATGTAACGATGATGGTAATGAATAAATATTTTGAGCACAGCAATCGCAGATAATAAACAGTGGATCAGAGAGATGCTGCAAGTTAAGGTAAATGATAATATGGTTGTCTGGGTGGAGTCTGATTCTTAATCCTTTCAAAGTCCTTATCAGATCTAAGTAGTTGCAACTGTCAACATTTAGTTACTAATATCTGCAACTGTGATCTCCAGTCGTCTTCTCTTAATTGAGAGGACAGAGACTAATACTGGAGGCCCTGAATCAAAACTGAATCAAAAGCCTGGTTTAAATTCTTGATATAATTTGAATGAAAGTTTAACTGTGATGATTTCTCTAGAGGAGAGCCACCAGTCTAATGGTCAGGTTGAAGTACAGAAACACAGAGTTCTTTCGTTGGTTGTGGAGTGGTGATGAGAGTTCCTTTTTTTGTTTTCCCTCCCTCATAATATTTGTCTATCACAGATCACAGAGCTTACAAACAGCACATTAACCAGACAACGGCCAAACATTCATTTTAGCCGTTTCGGAATGTGATGTTAATTATCTGCAGTAATCTGCACTGATGGTTGTCATTTTATCCGGTGGAGGTGGTGATTAGCACCGGCTAAAAACCAGAAGGCTGTTTTCTCACTGTGTTGTACATTTGTCTTAGCTAATTAAAAAGAGTAACGGTAGATAAAAGGTTGGGTATGAGATCCATTAGCATCAAAGCTAAACAAACGCAGGTCAGCAGTGCATCGGTGTTTAATTGACCAGCGATGCAGATTTACAGGCTGGAGTGTAATAAAGCACTAAAAGCATCCTTGAATTTGTCAGTTACACACACTTCAATTTAACTGAAGAGACTGAGCAAATAATCGAAATGTGACAGTATGTTTGCTGATCAGTCCGCTGGGAGATGATAATAATAATAATGATAATCTTTGGCCACCTCATGGTTCGATTCAGAATCAGTTCTCAATTCAAAACTGATTTTGATTGACTGAATAGAAAGACAGGGTTTATTTTTAGACTCTAACTCTTATGCACAGTGGTGCTGTTGGAAAAACAGCTCTCCATTGTTGTGTTAACACTTATTAACGTTATGTTTCCAGCAGTCGAGAACAGACTCTCTCTGCTGTTTGTATAGTTGTACCATTTGTACCTGAAACACTGTGTTATGGACTGACTTATTTCCTTGGTCTGTTCAGAGTTCATTGCTGCTCTGTGGCTAATGTTAGTCTCTGGCTGTGAAGGTTCCATGGATTCACAAAATACCTTTGTCTTGCAGAGCTAATTATTAAATTAATAAATTCAAAATGCACCTAAACACTTTTTTCACTTTTTTTTTTTAAGATGAATTACATGATCCGTCTGGGTGTTTCACTGTGGTGTCGAGACTGACTTCTGCCTTTTTTTGAGTCAGAATCATTGAAAAATCTGATGTATCTTATGTAAATTGATTTTCCCACTCACCTAGGGCTGCAACTAATGATTTTTTTTCATTTTTGGTTAATCTACCAATTATTGTCTAGATTGTAAAATGCCAGCAAATAGTGAAAAATCCCCATAATAATTTCCCACAGATCAACTGAATCATTATCTAAAAAAATGTAATATGGCCATTACTTCAGAAATTAAGATGTCAAAGTGCAGTATGAGGAGAGTCTACCATAAAATTACAAGGTCAGCTTTGTAAAGATAATTTCTGGTTTCAGAAAACCGATGCAATCTGAAATATTATCTCACACTGGCTTCTGTTGTTGGTTGTCAGAGTTTTTCTGTGGTAAGAAAAAAACGTGTATCCATCAGTTCATGGTGAGTTCAGGACTGCCTTTATGGGTCAGCGGGTGTTGAATCCTTTCAGAGCCACTGAACATGTACTGTAAGATGCAGACACTTCCCTCAGCCTAAATTATAGAGTCCTTTAACTGTTGCATTAATAATTTTGGTCACAGACCTTTAATGAACATGCAAGTACGCGGCAGACCCAGAGGATGCATTAACCTACATAACAGCTGAGAAGATATGTCGTTATAGGCCCTTTAGTTTTCTAGTTTTCGTTTAGGGTTTTTTTTTTTTTTCTCGTAAAGGTTATGGAAGGTTCTACAGCTGTTAAAACACTCACACGCTTTCTCACACTCAGATCAGTCACACAGTGTGTTAGAAACCCTGCCGGTCAGAGAAAGTGTGGCGCAGGGTGAATGTGATGATTGACTTAAAGGCACGTTTTTTTTTTGTTGCCACCCATGCTGCCCCAGAACTCTACGTAGTTACCAACAAACCCCTCTAATGGCCCACTAATGGAGGAACTTCCTGTCTAGCCCAAACCTTCCTCTGCCTGCCTCCTTCCCTCTGGCTTTCCTCTGTTTTACTTTCTTTACACGTATCCTGGACTCACATCGTTAAATCAGAGTGTTGTTGCCTGCTGTGTGCTTCCACTGCAAGGTAATATAGGTGCTGTGTAATATAGATCTGTCTCAGAACCCACACTTAGCTCTGAGCCCTTAAGTGCATGGTCACACACCAGGAAGTAGGAGGCAGTGTAGTGTATCCCACTGAAGAATAACCACACACTATAATCTTAGCCCACACTTGATGCACACTTACCGTCATACCTAGGCATAGAGGAAACAATTGATTGGACTACAATATTGTTATATGAATTGATTCTGATCTGATGCACAGAAATAGATTTTTGTACATCAATAGCGTGTTGACACCAGAAGGCGAGCAGCTTAACTTTAACCTAACGATTCGCTCTGCAAGACGAAAGCAAAGCATGTTGTATATATGTGATACACAATCACCAAAAGACTAATCACAAAGGCAAAGTTTACCAAACTCCAGCACTATCCAACACACACCACAGCTGTTCACAGGTACCATTCAGAATAACTCTCTCACACACACACTGGCTTCAGCGGCAGTTATCACAGGACAGACTCAGTGAAAGGCTGCTTCCACCGAGCACTTACTGGTTACACATCCACCTCCTGAGCTGGATTCAGCAGCAGTTTAATTTCAGTCCACGCCGAATGTTCCTCGGATGCATTTACGCTGGACTTTTCAGCGATCGTATAACTGTCGGATCTGCAAAGACGTATGAAGGGACTCTGTATAAAAAGGGTCTCAGTTGTGGAAAAACGTGAAACATCTGTTTTATTCGCATCCACCAAGGCAGCTACAGCAGAACCTCCACATATGGTGATCATGAAAAAAAATTCCCAAATTGGCGTCATTGTGGATTTTCATCCATAAAAATTATATAATACACATTAGGTAGGTAAACATGTTTCTGTACGTATAACTGCATGTAAAGACTTAATTACCACAGGATGGTCTAACTAACCAAATATGTCCCAGTGTGCTCTAAGAAACCGCATGTTTACAGTCTCAGTCATAGTGTATAGTAATAGCGCAGATATTGAAACTGATCCTATCTCTTTGGACCCAGAAGCAGGAAGTGAGTGACTCCACGAGAGATTGTGGAAGTTAATCCATGGTGTTATTCACAGAGAGCTCCAAAGAATGCATCAGCAATCTGTGTGAAATCTCTCTGAACAGTATTCTTTGATATTTGCCGATGGGATTTTAGTTGAGTCAGTCACATGAGCTCCAGTATTCTACAAAGAAAAAAAAAATCCCTGCTATTTTCATTGCAGTTGTAAAAAAAAAGAAATCCAAAGAGAGAGTGATGCCTACAAAGTGTTCGATTTATTTTCAGTCTTGTTCACAGACGAGATCAGAGCCACAGATGAAGCCACAGATAAAAGGGCCCAAGGGTGACATCGTCATTCGCAGTGCATTGTTTCCGACGAGCAGTGATTTATCTTCAGCCGCAGCTGCGCATCAGAATATCCAGTGTTAACAAGGGGAGACATAGCTGGTTTCCCAGCATGCTTTGGATTTGGGACGTCCAGCCATGGGTTATTATGAGCCTTTAAGCGCTTTCAGCTGTACCCAGGGCTGTGCGATGTGACAATATACATCATGTGATTATAGAAAAAAAAAGCTATAGTTTCACATTAAGCTGTATCGTTTATTTCCTTGAGTCGAAGTCACACTCTTTACAGGAATATTTTTTATCATTTGGATAACGCTTTGACTTCTTCAGCACGGTCAGGAGAAGGACTACGACCAGCCAGAAGGTCAAGCGGTTAAATCATCTTCTGAACAGCAGAGGAAACTGTTTTATTTATCAGGAATACAGTGCAGTAAAATCTGACTGACTAACATGTAGGACTATGAAAACATTGGCTGTGATGATTAATTCATTCAGTTTTGAAATAAAATGAGTAGCATATTTAAAAAAAAAACAGTTGCTGTCATAAAGGTTAGAAGAAGAAGTTAGACACAAGATTTTACAGCCACACTAGCGACTCTGTGAGACTCAGGCTCAGCAGTGCATCATGGAGGAAGAGACGTGGGGCGAAGATACTGTGTGAGGTGAAAGGAACAGGTGCACGGTCTTCTATAAATAACAGACAGCTAGCTATTATAGTTTAATGCACGGTCAGTGAATAAGGTACATGATGGCAGTGCAATTTGTACTGAAAACTTGCACTCCTTCTCTGAGTCATAACTCCATCCAACTCAAGTCGAACAAAGTCAAAAACACACGTTTTTAGATTCAGTGCGACTTACCCTTCCTGAAAATGTCAATATATATATGATCCCCTCTAATCCTCCATAAATCTGCTTAGAAGTCATAGGAAAAAGACGCTCCTCATGCCTCCAGAACTTACCTGAGAATCACCACGTCTTTAAGTTACCTGCACACACTGCTAATTTCTATTTGATGTCAGTCTGCGAGAGTCAGTGCTTTTACTCTACAAGACACATTCAGCCATTCATACAGCACTTTAACTATCACACACACATTCACACACTGATGCGCACATCAGGGGTAGTTTGGGGTCCAGCATCTTGCCCAAGGACACTTTGACACGTGGACTGGAGGAGCCAGGGAACACATAAATGATCTACAGTCACAAGAGACTTGAAGACAGGGTAAAAGAAAGGTTGATCCACTCCGACTCCAGGAAGAGTCCTGGTGGTTCCAAGCTTCTTGCGTTTCACAATTATTGAGGCTACAGTGCTCCTTGGAAGACTCAGAGCTTTAGAAGAGAGTTTACACCCTTGTCCATTTTATTGCAAAGATCTACAGCGAGTTCCTTAGACGTCATGGCTTATTTATTGTCCTGACATGCAGTGTAAATTGTGGGAACTTTCACCATCTCAGCTGAGTCGTCTGTCATTTCAAAGCCTTTTTGACATTTACCTCACTGCTTTCTCACTTCTCACCGCTTCTTTGTTACATCCCCACACAAACGTGTGTATATGTGTGTACCTGTGGATGGAGGGGTGGACATGTGTTCGTCTTTATGGGTGCCAGCATCTTTTGTTTGTTTGCGAGTGAATTCCATTTGTTGTTTGCGCTCATCAGACTCATCATGTCATAGTTTGTTCCTCTCTGACGAGGCATGATTGGGCCGCTGAATGCTTTGTGGTCATCTGTTGTTGTGTTCTGGGCCTTATTTACAAAACCATAAAGTGCTGCCGGGTAGGTTGGGATAATCTGGTGTGAGGCCCAGATAATACGGGGTGGGCCGCGAGACAAGTAAACCCTTGTTCCCATCTGAGCGTCCCCCGAAAACCACCACCACCTCCCCCCTTTTTGTCCCCGAGTCTTTCATCTACTGTATCTCCCTGTTTTGTTGCATGCTGCATGATTGATTTGAATGTCAAAACCCCAGCTGACAGCTGACCGCAGGACGAACCCATCGTCAGGTCGGGGTCAAAGGTGGCGTTGCCTTGGCGCTGCGACATCTGTGTGATGACCCATTTTGAGTACTCCAAGGTTTTTTTTTTTTTATTCTCAGTCAGATGATGTGGCACTGACTATGTAGCCAAAGCCTTTCGTGGTAACTCACAGTGTTTGGTTGTGATGTCCTGAGCTGATCCGGAGAATCTGGGCCAATTAAGGCATTTTTAATCCTCAGTATGAGCTGTGTAAAGCCCAATCAATTCCCAGGTTTTGGTTTATTGTAGCCCTTTGTGCTCAGGATCAGGGAGCATGCCTCTGCACTCTGTGAAACCATGTGTGAAAAATCGGATATTGAATGCAGTTTAAACTGTGATTATGTCTGTGAATTAAACTGAGTGCTTGCATTCGTGGGCTACATGTTATTAAACATTTACTAAGCTGAATTACATTCCTTTGTTTCTGCAGGAAAATAATCAGATGAAAGCTGACGTTAAGAGCGTTGAAAACAGCTGGTGTATCGATAAAAACAAATTGCGACAAAGTAAAATGAAAACAGACTCTGAGAATAAGCTTTGACGTAAATGAAGCACGTTACTTCAACATCACGTGTCACTGTGTTGACCGACTCTTAATATTCACATAAAAGAAGTAGATATATATTTTTTTGCTTTTATTTATGCTGTGGATTTACTTATCCTGACAACACTCAGAGAGCTGATATTATACAATTCTTTGTTCGGTCAGGGAACACGTGGAGACAACACTGGAGACATATTGCTGTGTTTAGTGCAACATGCATCCTGCGTAACCCCTGATCATCATCTTCCTAATGTTGCGTGACAAGCCTGTTTTGTGTGTACAGAATGCATGTGACATGCTTGACAAATATACTTCCATCATGTACTGCTGGTCACGGGAACTCATGTAGATTTAACTTGTACGTTCTTTTTCGTAGGAGAGACACCTTTCAAGTATCCTGTCTTTCAAGTTCAAATATACACACACACACACACACACAACCCACCTGTCCTCAGGCAAGACTGCACAGTGTAGACATGAACATCATTTTGGGTTTGACTTCTGAAACCATTTTCCCGCCGATGTTTTGCAGGAGTCCTGTACTTTTTGTTTTGTCCTGTGGGTTCTTGACTAAGTTTAGCTTCGTGTCATAACCAGCAACCTCAATGGCCTCAATAGTATGTACACCATGACTTGTTTTGGGAGTGAAACCTCTTATGCAACTTGATTATGTACAGTAGTCTTTCATCTGAGTTGCTCCATGTATCGCCTGCAGTTGACTATTCATTCCCTCTTGACAAGTGATAACCGTGGCATTTCTATCTTCTGACTGAGTTTTTAGTATTTCCAACTCACCATACCATAACCCTGTTTGGCTACACTTTTACCACAGGACTACACACACCAGTTCAGCTGTGTGGAAAAATTCACAGTTTGATAAACCTGCAGAGCTATGATTGGACCACCGCTGTTTGGGGGAGGGGTTTAGAAAAGTTAACTAAAGTTTTTAACCACATTTAACTGCATTTAGTTGAAATAGTTAAAACCACTGATTGTGTCTTGTGACGTGCTGAACGTGTTGCTGGTGTTTCGGTCAGTGTGTGCTATGGGCTGTGAGTGAAATCGGACATGTCGCAGTGCCACTGCTGCAGGGAGAGCTGCAACCCTTGCGGGAATGTAGAACAACACTCTGTGTAAAGATTGCAGAGCAGCAGAACTAATAAGTGTCTGCCCAGAAGACTGGGCATAGACTTGCTAAGTGGGTCACTGGCCTCTCAAAAAGACAGACAAATGCATGTGATCTGTTGCTGAATAGGATTTTTCAGAGAGTGGGGGGGGGTGGTTGAAAGAGAGTCGACATAACAGGAGCTGGAGAAGTGGACATGTGACCACAGCAGTTCGATTTGCCCACAGTGGGACTGGGACAGTCTGGGTGGGGAAAGGGAAAGACTTTCATCACTCAGTGTCCAATGGCTGCTGAAGAGGAAAGAGCACATTTAGCTGTTAAATGTTGTCTCTGAACCAGTGGATGGAGTGATGGCATTTAAATCAGAGGTGCTGTGCTGCTGCTGAGCCTCTGCTGAAGATTCTGAGGAGGGATTAGTCTGCGACTGCCAGTCTACCAGCTAATCAGTGCATTGAATAAATGACAGCAGAGCTATGAGAGCTATCGCTGCGGTGTTAGAGTACATTTTAATGAATAGGTAATGAGACTAATGACTGTGACTGTTCCTGTTTGCCTTCAGCTCACTTTTTCCAAAATGATAATTGGAATTGCAAATGGCGTGTACGGGAACACCATGTCATCTACAGTCGGATTTTTAATACAGGATGTTTTTATGGCCACAGATTTCCAGTTTTTGAAGGCTGAGTAAATTCAAACCATGCTGCAGATGGTGCTTCTGTGGGGTGAATGCAGTGGATTCTAGCGCTACGATTTAAATTAAAAAAAAAAAAGAAAAAATTAGAGAGAGAGAGAGAGAGTTTTGGCCATAGCTGTGGCACTCCTGTGCTCCACAAGGCTCCATGAACTTCTTTTTTCCATTTTCATCTTTTTGGTTTATGTTTTTATTTATAAAAACTTTTCAGAGATCAAGCAGTGTGGCATCAGCCGGTGTTTCCCTTTGTAAATGTTGGTTGAAGCAGCGTTCACACTGTCATAATTCATCATAAATAATCTCAGCACATCTTAACAATTGAACGGCTTTAAGACCTCCTCTTCTTTTTCCTTCCCTCAAATGTCCCACTCCACTTCCACTTTTCCTACTTATTTATCTGACTATTGTGGGATTGTAATTGTAATTTGTCTGCCAAATAAAAAACTTTATCCAGGCAGGAAAAGTCTTCATATGAAGAAACAAAGACAGCATTTTCTACATATAGCTGTTAGCCGTTCCCCGTGTATGTGGCTGATGTTGTGTTTTTTTTTTCACATTAAAGCTTAGGCCGCTCCACTTTGAAATAACAATTTAAAACATTCCCCACAGTGGTGAATAACGTGACACTCTCTCTTAGCTATTAGCTTTGCTGTCTAATGAAAAGGAGTGGATGGAGCGGAACTGAAAGCGTAATGGCTCAAGCAGCCTTGATCAAAACCATACTGAGCACTCAAGAGGATCACTGCCACACTGTACCAGGCACAGTACTTAAGGGCAGTTATCATCATGTGATGCGTCTAAAGTAAATTGCTTCATCTGAAGAGCTTTAGTCAAATTTGATCCAAAATAACACGCACAAACTGGGAGTTGATGAGAGAAATACCGAGATGATTCAAAGGCATTTTTGTGCTTTTGACCACAAAAAGCACAAAAGAACAGAGACATTTTCCTGTGCATTTTTAATGATATTAATAAATAATCATCTGTTAGCGTTTTTTTCTCAACCTTTTTCTTTTGATAATTTTTTTCCCCTCATTTTTCTCTCTGCTGTTTTTCCATCTCCCCACATTTTATCTCCCCATCCGCTGAGCAACCATCGGTTTATCCCTCATCACTCTTTAACCACATCCTCTCTGGCTCTGAAAGCTGTAGGATTTGTGTGTGTGTGTGTGTGTGTGTGTGTGTGTGTGTAGGCTAATGTATGGACGTGTGTGTTTGTTGCATAAATGGGGGAGTTGTTCTGCCTCTGAGTGCCTGAAAAGCATAGTGGTACTTTTTTTTTTTCCCTTTTTGGCAGATTGCACAGGGTTCAGTTTTCATGACTTTCATATGGTTGCTATGCAACCATAGGAAGACGTCTCCAGCTAAGCCATATACATAGCTTTTCACACCTCCACTCTCTGCTCCTCCTCCCCATCCTCTCCCACTTCGCTCTCGTTCTTATTCCTCGTTCCACTCAGCTTCTGCCTGCTTCTCCTCCTCCCCTGTGCATCTTTCTCCATCACTTTTTCTGCCTGCTTTTTCCCCTTCAAATCATCTGTCCATACTTTGTCTCTTCTGACCCCCACCCCATCATCTCATCTGTCCACCATGCTGCTGCCCCCCGCCCTCCTCTGTGTCCTGGTCTTGGTTCAGCTGCTGGCAAAGCTTAGAGCATTCAAGGTCATCTCCGTACTGTGCTCTCAGTCTGACAAGTGGGCTGATGTGTGTGTGCGATAGTTGGGAGAATTCTTCGCAGTATACACACCCATTTGCACACCCATACACTGTGTGTGTGTGTGTGTGTGTGTGTGTGTGTGTGTGTGTCCATCCACGTGTGCAAATAATAGCTTCTGTGTGTGCAGTGAGTGTATGTCCTGGGTTCCTTCATGCACCTTCCTGTATGTCTGTAACTATATCTGTGTGTGTGTGTCCTCATGTGGCCTGCTTGTATGTGTCCCTCTGAGATCATGTGTTATAGGTGGTGTTACAGGAGGCAGCTGTCTGTCTGTCTGTCTGTCACTTCACCCAGCAAATATTGACCCTGGTCTGTGACATAGATATCCAGTGTGTGTGGAGAGATGTGTTATTATAGAAGATAATTAGCGCTTGGATACACAGGATATCGTCAGCTGTCTTCCAGCGAGTCAAACGTACAGTAATCAACCCCCAGTTGTGCATCCATATGTGTACATATACACACAGTGAACAGGTTTTACAATGAATGACAATAGATGTAAATCAGTGAAGTCACCTTCTGTTACAGGAAACATACAGATGGATGAATCAGTTAATTGACTACTGACAAAATGTTTCCGAAAACAAATAACGGTTATGATAAAAGAAGAACATTTAGAAGGAGAACATCTTTTAATTGATAATTTAGCCTGCTTGATGGGATCGAATGGTAGAAAACAGAATAATAATAAGTGAGTCAGCCTTTGAAATAATAACATTAGCTTCCGTTAGCTCAGCATCCAAAGTTCAGACTGTCAACAGAGTTATTTTGAACGACATAGTGATGTGTCGGTCGCGAATGAAACGGCTCTTAGAGCCGGCCCTTTGAAGTGAACGACGGGAGCCGGCTCCTGATTGGGAGCCATGGTTTTTTGTTTTTTTGTCCCCCCCAGCCCCCCCCCCCCCCCCCCCCCCCCATTTTCTCTCCCCTCTCTTTTTTTTCTTCAAGCCGCACTTAATTGGTCAATATGTGTTTGCGGCCTGTGTTTGCACTGAGTAGAGGGGGGAGGGGCGGTAGTTACACTCGCAGCAGCAGTAACACAAGACAACAGGAAAGCAGGAGGGGCAGAGAGATAGAGAGCCAGGGGCTACAAGAAAAGACAACAACAACGCATTAGAAAGGTATAGTTAAGAAAATGAGTGACACCACTAAAAAGAATCAAAATCTGGAACCATTTCAATTATATTGATAGTACAAAGGCAGAGTGTAGCGTCTGCAAGAAAAGAATTTCATATAGAGCCGGCTCCACAAACAACCTGCACAGGCACCTGAGAACTGTTTGTTTAAAATTTGTTTAAAAGAAAAAAGCTGAAAGTTTAATATTGTTAAAATTTGAATTGTAAGTCATTTTTTTGTATTTTTAATAATTTATTTTTTCTGTGGAGTAAATAAATAAAGGCATATTTATATAAGAAACATATATAAATAAGTCTTCTGCAGACTGTAATGAGTCCTGAGGACCAACTGAATAAAAACAAAAACATTAATACCAGTTATCAGTGTTCATGGTCTTTGTTATGCTCTGTTCTCTGGGTATAAAAGACATTTCCACATAATTGGCCGTAATCTAAACAAATGCAGGTGAAGTAAAAATTGATTTCCATTTAAGCTGCTTCCTTCTGTCCCAAAGCAAACAGCACAAACCCTCCTGCTTAATACTTGAATGTCACACTGGACTATATTTCCCAGTTTTCTTTCTCAGGATATTTTACATTTGCAAGCTGTTTAATCTGGTTGTAAAGCTTTTAAATATTAAATCAGGTCCACAGGGGATGTGTGGGATGTGTGCATTAATCAAGTCTTTAACTTTTTCATTAAAGCTCCTGTTTTGTAGCAGAGACATCCTTTGCTTGCATAACATTACTGTAGAACTCAGATTATAACCAGCCTGACTTGTCCCACTGCTGAACTTGTTGCTCCTCATCCTGACTGGACTGATAATAAGAGTCCACGCCGTCCTACGGATCGTCTTTCTGTTCTCATCGTTAAACCTTACTCAGCTTCTTCTCATCAGAACACTCAGAGCCTCCAGTCTCAGTTGGCTCAGACCGCTCAGGTTTCATAACCTACATACCGATTCCCCTCTTTTTTATTTACACAACCAGCGTGTGTCATATTGCACATATTTCAGAGTCACATGGTTTCTGAATTGCACTGAGTGTGTCTGATTGAACCTCACAGCAGGAGACCAAGTCCACACTGAACAGGCTTGACATGAATGGAATATTAATTCATGCGTATGATGGATATCTTTGGCTTTGCTTCTAATATATGTGTCTTCATCATTTCCAGTGTTGAGGAGACTTGTTTGAAATTCTGTTTTTTTAATTTTAGATATATTTGCCTGTAAGGGTGTGACAGACTGTGTGTGGTTTCCATTTTCTTATACATAATTTCTAAGACAGCAGTGACCCCTACTCTTTCCACCTTAGACCAATTCTAGACGGCAGCCAGTGACATTTTCCCACAGAATGTGCCATTCAGATTCAGTCTGTCTACTGAGTGTTTTCATTTAATTGGGAGCAGAGAAAGGAGAAGAGAGTGAGCATGAAAAATGTCATGGTATCCGCCGTCAGGCAGACAGACTTGATAGCCCTCTCCGTTTAGGTTCCATTTTGCCATCCAGGATCTTCAGGGTTTTATGGAAGATAACGAGACTAGATTTTATAACTACAGTCAGTTAGCTGCTGGCATGTGTTACCGATAAGTGCTGCGCTTAACTATTTTCTTGGAGCCCTACATTGACTTGGCCTTTCATTTCAAACCCTATATAATACACTTATAATAGTCCTATAGTATGTTATGAGGACTTAAGAGTTATATAATGGACTTTATTGACTCTGCAGTGGACTAAAGATGAGGATTATTTTTTTATTTTTTATTTTTTTGCATTACTTTTTCTCCCTTTGGAAGGTGAAAAGCACACAGGTACTGTGGCAATTTCAGCTAAAATGAAATGAGTTAAGTTCAATGTTATTTAATTTAACCCAGCATCACTGCTTCTGTGGTTTTGCCTAATTACCATCTTGCAACATCTGTTTTTCTTTTCAGTTTTTTAGCATTTAGTTTATGGGTCTGTTACCTCTTTCTAATTCACTCATCATTTCTCACACACTTCCTGGTAAGAGCCATGTAGTTTCTATTCAGTTTTAAACAGGACTAAGATAATGTTCAGAAACTGTAATTTTGTTGTGTTGATTATAAAATCTGTTGTTAATTCCTGGAGGCATTTTCCTGAAAAGACCTGTGTCATTTAAACCCGTGAAAACAATCATTCAAGATAAGAGATAAGATACACCTTTATTAGTCCCACAGTGGGGAAATTTCATCCGTCACAGCAGCAAGGAGACAGATTCAGGCACCCAGAATATAAAAAAAAAAAAAAACCTGAAAGATTTATGATTCAATTAATGTTGTAAACTCTTTTTGTTGAATGGTATATTTGCCAACTGCACACTGAACATGTTTGCATGCACTATTAAAGAGTGTAGTCTTGATTATGTTGGACTGTCCCAGGTAAACACTGTGTGTGTTTTACCTTCTCTATAGTTAGCGCCACATAAAATAGTCCTTTCCAGGAATCTTGGGAGGGAATTATTAGGAAATAGTTGGAATTTACAGACCTATAAAATAAAGCGTTTACTTCCTTTGCTTCAGTGTCGTAAGTCTCTCTTGCACTTTATATGTTGTTTTACTGCCCAAATGACTGAATGACTGTCTGAAATCCACATACTAATTCCCACAATGCCTCTGATGAGGCGTCCTTTCCGGGTTTGACTCATGGCTTAACTATAATATTTAAAAATTTTCAACATTAACACTTGAAATTCTCATTAAATACTGTACTTAAATACTGTTGGATTCAATATCATACTCTCCCTGATGTTGCTGCTCTGTTTGCACTCTGTTTTAATAATGTCCTATAAATAAAGGATAACAGCTTTCAAGGGTGAGAATGCTCTAGTTAGACATGAATGCTGTCAGAGAAAGATTCATTACACACCCACTTTGGGAACACCGCACCCAAGCCGACATGAAAACAGAGCTGAGGTGTTTTATCAGCCCACCGCAACGCTTTACCGCCATCAAACTGTAGAACACAATGTTTTGCTGAACAGGCTTCACCAGTTCCATAGGATCACATGCCCCTGTCTCATTGCTCTGCCCTATGGATTCGTATGTATTGTATAACTGCTCTGCCACCACAGCTCTCTGCAGAGCCGCACTCTGACTAACAAGCAAAGGATTCCAATTTTACAGCCCAGCTACTTACCAAATTAAAAAATGCACATCTGA
Source organism: Toxotes jaculatrix (assembly GCF_017976425.1). Lineage (NCBI taxonomy): Eukaryota > Metazoa > Chordata > Actinopteri > Toxotidae > Toxotes > Toxotes jaculatrix. The sequence continues at coordinate 18,960,039 of NC_054411.1, read as the reverse complement.
AAGAGAGGCTTCAAAGCAAGGAAAGACATTTTCAGTTTCAGTTTAGAGATTATGGTCTTATCTTTTTTTTTATAGCCTTTCAGAACAAATGTGTGTCTTGTCTTAGTAAATACTGCTAAAAAATATTTTATTCAGCATGGTGCGACTGGTGCAGAGTTGTGTTGCATCCTTCTTGCTGCTCTCTTTCACTCACTCACACACACACACACACATGCACACACAGTTGGCTGAGTACCAGCAGTTGTCTCTGCAGAGTGTGTGTAGGCGGGGGTGGTGAGTGTTTTCTAGGCTTCAGATCCATCCACATCCAAAAATCGTAAAAGAGTCATGACAAAAAAAAAGAAGAAAAACCCTAGATACGGTATGACCTCATCACTACCTGCTGCCAAATACTGAGACCAAGCCTCAGCCAAGTGACTCTGCTCACTAGACACACACACACACTCATGCACACTGTTCCAGGTCAGTGTGCCAGTCTCTTAGTAGTAGAGGACAAGTCAGCAGGTTCAGAGACAATAAAAACAACACTGTGATAGTTTATTGATGGCTGGAATAACTCCCCTGTTCGGTTTCCTGCCTCGTCTCCGAGGTCAAAGTTCAGGGTCAGATACAGAATAATGACAAGCAGTCAGCTCACTCACTCCCATTCATCAGTATACAGTAAAAATGCTGAATAAATGTTTTTATTGTGCTATAAAATGATACATACTGTAATATAGGATTTAATTTCTGTTGTGCCACTGTGTGGCTCACTGATGTGTCTTCAGTAGTTTGAGGACCACGGTGGAGCTCTGTCAGGATTTAGACAGACACACAATACTTCTTAGTACAGTCAGTTAATTGTTGTTTTTCCTTTTTATTTGAAGAGAAATGGGAATGACATGCCTCAAAGGCCCTGAATTCAGGTCCTGGACCTGGATGCACCTTTTCGACAGCTAAATGGTTGTTCATTTTGGCGACGGCAGCCAGTTTATCAGCCATCAACTCGAGGTTTCTTTTACGTCCTGATGCTCGTGCAGTATTTCTGGCACAACAGTGATAACAGCCTGTACTGTAAATCTGTCACTGTAACTGATGGGGGCTGGAAGTCATTTTCCCTCCGGTTACAGAATGATTCATATTATATGAAATAGCTCTTTCTTCTCATCCCGCTCTCTCTTCTTCCGTCTTCCTTCATGATATTAATCTTGATGTCTCTTTCATTGGCTGTTTCCTGCTGTTGGTTAATTAGACCTGCTGCTGAGGTCTCCTTTGTTTGCCTCGGAGACTCCTGTGTATCAGGAAGAAGAGGCTATTAGTGTGTTTGTTGTTATTTGCCACAGCGTAGCAGTCAGGGGATGGGAATGAGGACAGATGGGCTTATGTGCTAACCTCAACTTATTGCAATATAGTTACCAAGGTAACTTACTGTACAGGAGTTATATAGGATGCCTTCACACCCTCAGCTGAGGGTTTCAGCAGGCTTTTGTTAGTGTTTGTGTGTCTGCTTATGTGTGGGTGGCAGTTAAGGTCAGAGGATTGGCCAGAGGTGGCACGCCCCCCCCTGGAATTTGATTGGACACTCCTTGTGCCATCCTAACCAGAGTCAAAAGGTGCTAGGAAAGTATATGTGTATGTGTGTGTGTATACACATACAGAACTGACTATATGAAACAACAACACAACACACCTGTGTATTATATTAAAAGATTATTTAAAATGTTTATTTGGGATTCACAGACAGGGTGAACTGTTAATAAGGCCCATTTTCTTGACTTCAGTCTTCACTGCGCCCCCGTCCCCACCACCACATCTCAGTTTAACCAAGTGTGTGAGTTCTGTGTGAGTGTGTTTGTGAAGACAGCTTGAGGCTCAGTCAGGCAGACGGAAAGTATTCTGATTTTTAAAAAAAAAAAAGAAGAAGAAGTAGCAGTGATCTGTGTCATAAAAAAACCTGCTCATAAAATGGACAACAGGCCTTGACTCACATTGTTGACCACTTACAGGATGGTGAAGCCTCCGCTTGTGTGTGTGTGTGTGTGTGTGTATATATGTGTCTGTGTGTGGGTCCTCAGCATGACCCTAACACGTGTTTGCCTTTATGAGAAAGACAGTCACACAAAGAGAATTATGCGTGTCTGTCAGAAACCCAACCCAAGAGCGGCTTGCACAGATGGAGGAAGATTAACGGGGAATGTGTGTGTGTATGTGTACGTGTTTGTGTGTCTGTACATTGTGTACATTCAAATGTGGCTTCTCAACAATAGATTTTCCACCCAGTAGCTGCTCTGCATACTGAACATGTGAACAAGTACTGTAGCTTTTGTTATTGCAGGATGAAAACAAAGGTTTTGCCACAATTAACTTTCTAAGAGTTTTTTTTTTTTTTGTCTTGAATGAAACAGGTGAAGAAAAGTTTTGCCAGGTGAAAAAAACCCCTTCATGTTCTGTTTTGTTACATAACTTGCTGTTAGGACGTTGTATAACAAAGTATTTATTGCTCTATTACAATAAACAAAATCCGTTTTGCCCAAAAAAAAAAAAAAAAATCATTTTCACCTGACAAAACCTTACTGTCTTACAGTTTACTTTAAAAAAAATTAAGAAACTTTAGCAAGATTATCCTGGCAAAACCTTTTTTCTCACCTGTTCTTCGGTCATAAACATGGGAGAGACCACAACTTAGATCAGACTTATAAAATGTATCACCAGAATTTTTATTACTGTTTTTTGAATTAGGATTTGCTCCAGATATTCAGGGTCCCTGTGTGATAAATTAGAAAGACCTTGGTGATCCCCTGACCTTTCCTCTAATGCCACCATGACTTATGGTATTTTTGCTATTTACTGAAACATCTTAATACAAATATTAGACAGGCTGCTGGAAAGGTTTGTTCAGATATGTTTGATCCCCAAAGGATGAATACTAATAACTATTTTTCTATTTGCAAACATTTTGTTTTTATATCTGCAAAACTAATGACATGAACCTCAGCTGTATTGTTGTTTTTATTGCTAATAAGCACCTGTAAACTGAAATTGGGAACATGCTAAACATCAGCATGTTAGCATGTTAGCTGATGTGACTGTGGCTCAAAGGACCGCTGTAAACCCTTAGTCTTGTTTATGGTCATATACTGTGCATTTTGGAACGTACTGAAAACCCCATTAGATGAGAAAATTCCTAATATGGGAAGACGGTGGGGGGCCACAGGACCTGTTATTGGAATCCTTCCCTTGGATCCCAATAACAATACTACTAATAATATAATAATGTGCTGTAGTCATATCCTAACCTGTCGTTTTTGTTTTTTATTTTCCGTAGGTGGAGCCCCTGAAGAAACCTCCTCCTACATGTTAAGAGGCAGAGCCAAGCATCGACCTTTTCAGATGATCACAGGCAAACCACCAGCACTCCCCTTTCTCAAAAGGCATAAGACAGAAAAGTATACTCGAGATTGACAGAGCACAGTTTCACCTCCCACTGTCCTCTCCTGTTCCTCTGATTCAATCAGAGAAGACCGTCTTCAGCCGTCTACCTCCCAGAGAAATAGAAAAGGAAGAAACAGCAGTTTAATCATTTGTTCTCGGTTCCTCTTTTTCTTCTCTTCATGCAACATTTCTCCATTTACCTCAGGGAATTTTTTCTCCCACTGCCTACACCTACCTCCTCCACCGAAACAGCCAAGCCAGTGACTGGAGCACAGTGCAAAAACACACCTGTGACCTCTCACTGCTGTTACCGTGACAACCTGTATTGCCTCTCAAGCTCTCCCCACTGCAATCGTGATGACCAGCAATAACCTTGGACCTCTTACCACCTGCCAGCTCAGACCCGCTCACTGCCTAAATTGTACAGATCCACACTTGTAGCCTGGACCTTGGGCGAGGCAGCTACACACTCACAACAGCCTCACCCTTCTATACAACATACCTGGCAACAAAATACCTCAGCAGACACAGCTTCTAGATAGATGCTCAGTCAATGAATCGAAAAAAGGGAGCTTTTCAGTGACTGCATTTACTACCCTGGTGCTCAGTCTACCCAGCAGGCAACACTTGCTTCAATCTACCCAGTAGGCAACCCACTCCGGCATCTTCCCATTTGCCTTAGAGGCAGGAGTATAGCAACAGTAGCCAGGGAGGCCTCCAGAGAAGCAGAGAGAGAGAGAGAGACTCAGGAGTACCACTTGGCAGGAAACTTCACTATCATTTTCTCCTCAGCAAAGTCACATCATACGTGAGCCCCGTGATATAAGCAGTAGTTACAAATCCGAAATTGCCCAAGAAGTGTTCGAAGATCACAGACAACACTCAGAAGTTCCCCCCTTTGCCTCGAGCTTCCTCTTTAACACCCAGAGAAGTAAAGCTACCCACGGAGCGGGAGAAGTTCTTGGAGGCAAAACCACTGAGAATAAAAACTTACCTGACAGCAACGAGGAAAGGAGGGGGGAAGAGCACTACGAGGGAAGAGAAGAATGCAATGGTGAGTTGTGTTTTCTTATTTTCTCTACTTGTTTATCAGCGTGTTTTCATTCATTCCGTTTTTCCTCTCCTCAGTAACACGAGGCTCTGCGGGGGGGGGCGGGGTAAAGAATGCCTCAGTAATATAATGGGGATGATTAATATCCACATATTTCACCGCTCGCTTGCACCATCGCTTGCCATTTTATTCTAATGATAAAAGAAAAACACTTTTAGTTTTCATAGTTTTCATTTCTTTACTGACATTTAACTGGCATTTCGGCCTTATTAGATGATACAGAGTGGAGACAGACAGGGTATTAAGAGAGATGGGATGAACACTGTGCAGTAAAGGTCATTAACTGAATTTGAACTCTCCCACAACATACATCTTAGCAGAGAAGTTGGCTCAGAAAACGAGTCTCGGTGACGTTAGTAGCTTGAAGCAGCTGCTGAGTGAAATGTAAATGTAACATCAGTATTTGAAACTTAATGCTTCGGCTGTTGCGTGTAAGCGGTTGTCAAGGTTTGGTTTTACAGCTATACTAAAATAGTGTTTTTCTTATGTTGAAATATGGATCAAGAGTAAAGTCAAAAGAAAAAAGTTCTGTCAACAAAAACTTTCTAAACTCTAAACTTGTGTAAACCTGGTGAATCACCTGTTTACAATGATCCACGTCCACAAGGATATCCATCCAGTCTGAGGTCTGCCCGTGTGTCAGGGACGGTCCACGAACCAAACGAAAAGGAAGACAAAGTAACATTCAAGGCAACTCAGTAAGAGACTGATGTAGCTGCAGACAACAGTATCTGCAACTGATTAAGTTGTTCATGACTCAACATTTTTGTTGTGACACTATAGTGATATATTGTGTTGAGTCCTTCCAACGATACACACCAGCTAGTAAACACCAAGCCTGACAAACACCGGTACCTGAGACTGGTAGTAACACAGAGGAATGGCTATAGAGGACTCCTCTGAAGCTGATACTGGTTCCTGATTGGTCAAACTGTAAACCTAGTGGGACCATGCGACATGTATCTGAACTGGTTTAGATTACATGATGTGCAAAGTTGACCTCAAGCCAAGGATCTCAAAGTTGAAAACTTGAAAACTGATGTGTGTTTTTCTCTACCAATCACGTGTTAGCCAACCAATCAGTCACCAGTCTGGACCACACACTCTCATAACTGCCTGGATAGAAATTGAAAAGGAGATGAGGACATTTCCATGAAGAACATCAGGGCAGATCATAGTATCGTGTTCATTTATTATAAATGTTGAACAGCCTTACTCACTCATAAGAAGATTGTTGAGATCCATGCATGGAGATAATGCACAGGACTCCTGCTGCATGATAACTCCTTTGAAATTCATGAAGAGTTACAAATTAGAGGTGGGAGTTAGAGCTTGGAAAAGAGAGAAAATGATGTGGGAGGGAGGACGGACACGCCTCCACCGACAACGTCCAAGCCTCACCTCAGACACCCTCTGTCCTCTCCCTCCACCCCCTCCCCACCTCCGTCATTCAGAGGGAGTCACACATGTACTACCCTCCATCATTGGTAGTCTCCTCACATCATAGCGCCATAACTTGTTCCCGCCCTCTGGTTCATGTTGCCATGGCAACGCACAGCCTGCCTCTACCACCTGTGACTCAGATACCCAGTAATGTATAGAACGCAGAGCCTGCATCAGCCAATCAGATCACTGGCTTGTTTGTGTGCCAATGCAAGGCACAAGCACTTTGTGTTTTTGTGTGTGTGTCTGTGTGTGTGTGTGTGTGTAGTTCTCTGGTCCAGTTGTGTTTAGAGATGTTGAACTGCTTTGACCAATCAGATGACATTGGTGAAGACAGTGTTTGTGGTCATGTACACTGCTAAGTGGCCCAGTTGTTCTGCTTTGACATTAAAGGGCATATGGGGCCGACAGAAGCTGGATGAGATCTAATTATCTCGTGTGTGTGTGTGTGTGTGTGTACAGGTACATGAAACTGCTTTGAATGAGTCATCCTTGGGCTCTCTGAGACTATCGCTGCAATCATGCTGAGTGTGTACTTGTGTGAATTTGTGGACGGGATTTTTCCACCCGACAAATCTCAGTGATATAAATCAGAAGCCTGAAACTCATTTCTTTACAGACATGACTTTCCACAGGCGAGAATGAAAAACACTCTTTCCATAGAAATCTTTTTTTTTTTATGTATAATACAGTCACACTCACTCTGTCTTCAGTAGTTGTCTGTCACCAGAGACGGACTCGCTGCACTAAAGTCCTGGACACATGGAAAAACTGTGGTTTATCACAAAATAGTTCCAGCAAAACTCTGTAAAACCACAAAGTGTATTTTTTTTTTTACATTGTGATTTGTATTTGGATTAACCAAACATGTTATAGTGTGTTAATAATTAAACTTTATTAGTCCTGCCTGATTTTACTATGGAGAGAGCCAGGCCAGCTCGTGTGTGCAGATCAAATTCCTTATGCCTCTGCAGCACCAGCATAGACTCTTATAATCCATAAAGATTTCTAACTGTTTTGTATTCAGGCCTGTTTCAACACACCACTGTTTGTTGTTGTTGTTGTAGCACTGCTGATGTGTCATTTTTTTTTCCTTGGGTTGTACTTGTATAATGAATCGAGTCTCATTACCTACTTAATTGGTGGTTGCACACTGGGCATTTTGAGATCTTTTTAGCACTCCCTTGCTTGTTTTTCTCTCCTCACTCTCATTTGTTGCCAGGAAACAAGAACTTAAAGTATGTACAGTCTTTTTGTCAGGTACATATTGTAAATAAAAAATAGTACATTCTTATTGTAAAACCATCTGTATTCAAAGTCCCTGGCAGGTTGGCTGTTCCCAGCATCTTGGAGAACTTGCCACGGTTCCTCTGTGGATTTAGGCTGGTTCAGTTGCTTCTGTCTCTTCGTGTAATCCCAGACTGACTCCATGATGTAATTTGATATTGGTATTATTGTTGGAACAGTGCCTACAAAAACTATCCGCCTCCCCCCTGGAAGTGTTCATGTGTTACTGTCTTACAGCACTGAGTCATAGTAGATTTAATGTGGCTTTTCTGACACTGATCAGCGCTGAGTCTCTGTGGATAGATCTCTGTTAGCTTTACTGCTATGTTCCCCCATTGTTCTTTGCAAAACCGTTCAAGCTCTGTCAGGTTGCATGGGGACTCATGGGTGAACAGCCTTTTTTTTTAACTCCATCCAAAAATTCCCAGTTGGATTAAATATGGCTGTGCCATAGTTTTTCCGGGCTAAGGAAAGTTTCCTCTGATTTGGACTCTCTGGCTCTCTGGTGGTCGGCACTGTCAAGACAGATTGCTAGTGGTTAATGGCACAAATTCACAGGTCAAAGTTAATTGAAGTTGAACTGTATGTAGAACCTTCACATGGATTAGTTTTCCCCTCCTCTGCTTTTCCCCAATTCCATTAGAATGAACCAATTTTGCCACAAAAACCAACTGATCCCTGTTGTGTCCAGGCCTTGAAACCAGCCGGCTGCATCCGTGGTGACCTCAGTAAACCTACTTTGTTAAACATGAATACATTAACAGAAGAGTGGAAGTGAGAGGCTCTGTACATCTCTCATATATGAACACATAATATCCATTGTTTTGCAAAAATATCTCACTTTAAGGAAAACAAAGCGAGAGTTATGTCCATTAAAACACTGACATGAGCTTGAGGCGGACCGTGCATAGTCGGTGCCTGAGAATCTGAGCAGCAACAAGGATTCTGCAGCAGAACGACTCTCCACCCAGCCAACACAACGACACTCAAACTGCACAACATGCAACAGTCCATGCAACAGTTTATAAAAGCAGCTCAATGCACTTGTATGGATGTTACTGCTCAGCTGGTAGCCACACAGATTATGCATTAATCAGCCAATCATACTGAGCGTGAATGAGATGGCTGACGGCAATCAAACGATGTGCCTGAGACTCAAGTGCTGAAGTGCCTGAACGAATGCAGAGCTCCAGTTAATAATACTCACACTGACAGTGAGTGGCAGAGTGCAAATAAGCTGAGCTGCTTTGGGTTTACTTCTCACACAGTGTCTGCACAGGCTGTGAGGTGAAAGCTGCTGCTGCTGCAGCGGCTGCAGTCCTCCTCCTGAGTCTGCACAGGATACGTTCAGGCACTGTATTCAGGGTAGGTCGCCTGTGTTGAGGGACAAAGTTTATTAGCTCATCTGAATGTTGGAACTTAATGTTCATAATGTGCTTTGCATCCTCTGTAGATGAACCATATTAGTGCTGCAGTCTGGAAAGTCTTTATCATTTGAACCTGCACAGCAGCCATTTTCCTCTTCACCAGGAACTTTTGTGAGCTGACAAGCCTGGATTCCAAACTAACTGCGTTAGTTGAAACGTGGAGGTGAAAAGGCGATCTGGTATTTTACCATAAAAATGACCCTTCAAGGTCAGACAGGTCAGTTACGTGGTAGCATTATCCTGAGAAACAGGAGCAGACTGGTGTCGCTGGGGTCCTCGCCTGACCTGTCCTTCTGTCCCTGTCCTTCCTGTGGAGATGTCCCTGTTTATATCCAGCTATTCGGGGTCGATTAGTCAATCATCTGGCTGCTGATTCCTTTAGTGTCCCCCCTCCCAACCCCCCCGCCAGTGTCCTTATGTATGACACACGTCAACCTGCTGCCTTCAATCAAAGCAGTGTAGGCATATGAGGACATGTATGCGACCACTGACACATATACAGCACAGACTTAATGTACATACCTGTACTAACAGGTGTGCTCATGGCTTATTCTGGATAGAACCTGATATTACTGTATATGGGCATGATGGCAGTTATTGGTATTAACATGGATGTGAGCCAGTGAGCAACTGCAGTACAGGAATTTAACATTGCTTCTCATCATTGACTGTTTGCTAACTCCCCCCTCAGTCACTGTTGCTACGCCTTCTCTTCCGGCATGGCTCATATGCAGAGAGAATGATGGCAGATTTACCATTTATTATTATGTTTAGTCATTTCTGAAACAGTGAGTCCTTAGATGTCAGAGGAAAAACAGGCTCTTTCATCTCCGGTTTGGTTTCACTGGGTAAAATCGTAACTGTCGCTGGCAGCTGTAGCTACTTAGCTAATTAGACTAAAGTAAGCTCCAAAACTTGGCTGTAAATGTGTGTGACCCGGCTGACGTGTTAATGTTTCCAGCCGACTCACTTTAAAACCAAAGTCCTGTAAAAGGAATCTTAAATATGCATGTGATGCCTAAATACATGGTGTTGTGATAAAAGAGAGCGGCGGGGCTGAGTGAGGAGGAACATCACTCTGAGGGCGGAGATGATTCACTCTGAACCAGTCGCATCACTGAGATGACAACAACATCTCAACAAAGGGAGGCTTCTGCAGGAAATGACATCATCGTTGTCTGGATGTTGGCGTAAGGTCGGCGAAGCTTTTTATACGACTGCATCAATGCGGTGCTTTTTCAATTTCATTTCTTTCAAATGTGATACAAAAGCATTTGCACCATCGTAATGTGTATTTCAAGATTAAACACTAAAGACACAGTTGGAAAGGAGGCAAAGACAAGGATTAATGAACCGCTATGATCCGACCCAGCGACCTCCCTCTGAAACAACAGAATATCAAAGTTATGGCGGGCCAGTCTGACATGTGTAATACTGTGTTAGGTTACTTTCTAACAGCCTGTGTGTGATTTGCACGAGATTGTACAAAAGATTAAAGTAGCAATTGCATAAATATTCACAGCATTAGAAGATCTTGTTAGAAGCTACTCTGTTCTCTAGTTCTGTAAAGAGATTTGATGCACTATAATGATTATTTCAATAGTTCATGTTGAGATGAAAAGACAGTGTGAGCATCATACGACCCTCTCCTCTCCTCTCCTCTCCTCTGGAGGTGGTCCAGCAACAGGCTCAGCGGTTTAATAAGAGTTTAATAATGAAACACAGATGTAAATATTTAACACTGGAGTTGGTGTGTATCTTTTAAAACAGAGAGGGGCTTTGAAGCTCGTGTTAGAGTAGGAAAACACCCCGTTCCTCACACTTTTCCTGTGGAGTTTTTGGGTTTAGAAAGATACCACCTTCCAAAAGGATCCCGTTACTCATCCGGTTTTCTACCATACGTTTTCAGTGTTCTTCCAAAAAATTAGAGTTCATTTAAAAACATCCTCATCAGTCATCAAATCACCAAACCCCCAGGCCACTCTCCACATTACTCTTAATTTATCTGTACACAACCTCATGGCATAGTAGAAGATTTCAGTTTTTTCCCTCCCTTTACAAAAAGTTGCTGTCTGTTCTTCTAAATTATGACAAATAACTTCAACAAACTTTTAATTTGCAGGATCTGGATAATCCATCACAATTAACATGGGCTTACATTTTCTCTCTTCGTCTTTATTGAGCAGCAATGAAAATTTCCAGATCACAAATTTAAATCTCATATCTGATATATTTCTTGTAACTTGCTTGAAGTCCTTGCTAGTCTGAATGGCAGCTAATTTCAAATTAAGTGTAACACCGTGAAGTTAAGGCTTTTGAAAGGCAAGTCCAAAAAAAAAAAGAAAATCAAAAAAACATCTCATTACATCCATTACAGGTTACAAAATGATAAAGGGTCAAATTAAGCCCTGACTTCTGAAGCCAGAGTTAGTCTCCTGTCCTGCTGTGAATCTGTCTTATCATGGTTGTACACTTTGGTTGTAGAAAGATGTTCTCATCATCACACACAAACCTGCCCAGCTCCTGGTAGTGTATTTACGTACAGTTAACTGGCTCTGGTTTAAAGTGATCATCGGAATTTGAAGTGATAAACTCCTGTAATGTGATTAGTTTGAGGCGTACCTAACCAGAAACACACAGTGTCTGGTGGTGAGGTCTTCACACACACACAGCACGCTATTTTCAACATCACATTCTCACATGTGCATTATAATAATACAACTTGGGTTCAAAATGAGCTAAGCAGCCCTTTAATTGACCCTTGTGGGAACCCGTAGCAGTGACAGAAAGGTGCTGATAACAAAGATGAATATTGAAAACAGTTTGACCGACAGCTCACTGCAGAAAACAAAACAAACCCTTAAAGATGAAGAAATAACATGAAAAAAAAAACAAAGAAAAAGCAACGAGCTTGAAAATAACCGGTTGTGTTGCTCTTCTTACATATTTATGAGCTAACAGATGTTTGCAGTTTACGATCTGTAAATCTGCAGGGCAGTGCCAGGCCGTATGTGCTGGATGTGCAAATGAGGTATGAAAATAAGTAGGAATGATTTTACAGCATATGGAGACTGTAGGAAAGTGTATGCAAATTTAGGGCCAAGACAGAGCGCATTGTTTCTCAGTAAAACCCGTGCGCGTTCACCTAAGGGATCCACTGAATTTTCATACACATATATCTATATTATTGAAATTAGATTGAAAAGTTACAGTGTTTTACCCTCTGTGGTTTTACTTCAGTACTGAAAACCAAGAACAGGTGGCCAAGTGTTAGAATGGCAGCAAGAGTACAGAAGTTATTATCTGCACGTCATCTTTTCAGCAATTTTCTTTCGACGTATTTACACTCTGTAATTACCTCCTTTGTATAGTATTTTTCATTGTCCCTGTGCTGGATGCAAATTGCCCGTGCACACAAGGAATTCGCAGGAAATGGGGCAGCGTGGGATCCAGCTTTACCGCTTGTAATTTTATCCCGAGAAAAAGACGCATTCGAGAAGTAAGGGGCTTTAACCAGACACTGCTTTTTGTAAGAGTCACAACAGGTGATGCTGGAAGACACTGTTTCAATCCTGAACACTAACTGGTTACTGTAGCTGTCAGATGAATGTAGTGGAGTAGAGGTTTGAAGTAGCATAAAACAGAAATACTCAGGTACTAAAAACCTGTACAGGGTTTTCCAGAGAAGCAGCACGTAGTATAATTCAGCAGCTGGGAGAGTACGGCATCTCTCGGTGCCCATGTTGATGAATGTTTCTTTCATAAGGTTGAGAGTGACTGCTTCCCGCTGTTTAGCTGTTTATTTACACCCTCCCACTTAATGCAGAGAGCCCTTCACACTGTGAGCGTGACTTCGTACAGGGTGACCCTCCATGATGAAGAGCCTTTCTTTTCCTTTTTTTTTTTTTAGCCTGTCATGTGTTGCTTTAGCTGACACAGTAGCAGATGTTGGCATAACCTCAGCCATGTATACAGTATATGCCTGCGTGTCCTGTTGTTAAAACGCAGGCGTGTTCTTGCGCCTCTTTTATTATTTTTTTTTTCCTTAAAAAAATAATTTTATTCACATTTTTACTCAACAAAAGAAGCAGCTAAACCAACTATGAAGACGTATCTATTTTACTAATTATGAAATACAATGTGTGACCTCCTGGGTGCTTGCAGGTCATTGAATGAAACTGCATTATAGTTCATTTGTCTGTCTCTCGTGATTGTTTAGTTATTATTCACTGGCAAAAACTAACATTTTGTCATAGCTCTTGATATTACAGGTAACGTTTTATTTAGTTTTAGCCTCATTTGCTGTGGGGTGAAAAAAAAAACGTTGCCAGCAGAATCATCTTCAGGTGCAGGTGATGTATTTTCAGTCTGACTGGTAAGAGTTTAGGACGGGGACAGCGAGAAAATGTAAAAGTTTAAATAGCCGGGAAGAGATAAACAGAGTGAGGACGAGAGAGAGAGAGAGAGGCAAAGGTTATAAAACAGAAGCCCACATCCATCTAGACGCTGACAGGCCGCAGGATTCAGAGGTGGGATACGAATTTGCTCCAGGTTTATTTCCCATTTCCAATTCCCACTGCGTTTTCAGAATGGCTTAAAGTGATAATATCAGATATGAGATTGGATTGGTGAGGAGCTGAGAGAGGAATTACAGGTCATATATAAGGAAAGGATTAGAAGAGGAAGGGGTTTTCAGAGGGAGGAAGGCTGGACTGGAGGTTATTAAGTCCGTCCAATAACAGAATCGTCGCAGCTTTTATCCCCGCCACCGACACTGTGTCCTCAGGGTCAGAGCACTGTTTATCCTCAGCCGCAAAACTCCTAAAGAAGATTCTGTTAGAGATACAGCTCAGAAAATGTGAGGTGGCAGGAGCACAACAGCATGAAGACTTTTTTTTTTCCCTAACACCAGCAGGTGTTAGGGAAAGTTGAGACTGTTACATGATCTCTTCTCAGCTGCAGTAGCTGTTCCAGCTATTCTACTATTTTTTTTAATTGTGATTAATTACACTGAAGACCTCCTACCACCTTTTTCTCTGCATGAAAGCCAGAAATGACCAGTGTCCTCTGCCGCCTCAGGTTTGCATCATTTCATCAGAATAGAAATATAAAGACCTGCGCAGAAGGAAAATGTCTTTGAGTCCTGAGCATTATCTACTTTTCAAGCTGCACCAGTCACAGGGTTAGAGCAGCCTCTCTGTGACCTGAGAGGCAAAACCCAGGGCCGAAAACAGGCCGCAAAGCACTCACCTCTGCTCTAGAGGTTTCATTTTGAACTCGATGGAAGCGAACATCAAGATTTGTGTTTGTAAAATGACTTTTAAATGAGGAAAAGAAACTCAAAGTGTAAAAGTGCAGTGAAAAAGTGAAAAGTGAAAAGAAATCACAGTGAGGTGACGGTGTTGAATTAATCATCATCATAATTCCAGTCAGCCCTTTTTTTTTTTTTTTTCTCCTTTCCATTGTTCTTTGCTTTGCCAACGAGACTGGGCATCAGATTATGATTGTTCCTACATGTTTCCAGCAGCAGGGTCAATTATGCAGCTGCAGCAGGGCTGAAGCTTCTGCTGAATGAATAACATCAACAGTGGACAGAGGGAGATGTGGGGGAGCGCAGTCGTTCTAACACATCCACATCAACAGGAGAGGGGAGGCGAACGGAAGGTCAGCCATGGCAGACATTCTTGGCTGCCCTCACACTGGCTGATCATTAGAGAGGGAGAGAACAAGGAGGATGAAGGGGATGGAGACAAACAAGGAGAGGTGGAGGATGAGAGACTGCAGGGATATGGAGACAGAGGGGAGAGAAAACTATAGAGCGTTGATTTCAGAAGGTCAGTCTTTGTTTTTATGTTGCCTCAGTCTGTGTGAAGCTCGTTTATACCATTAAGGAAAAGACTAAAGGAAAATAAATTTGAATTTTAACTGTAAGGAACATGGTTATTGTTTTTGTTTCTTTATTGTTTGACTTCGTGGGAATATGCCAGTGTTCACTCTAATGTGTCTCCCTGCGTCCTCAGTCCTACGCGTGTGTGTTACAGCACGGCCTTAAACTCTGCTCAGTCTGCTTTAACAGAAAAAATGGAGGCTTTTGTGTAACGCTGTTCATCTATGTCGCAGCTATTAAGTTAGAAAATAAGGGTCATCCATAGATGCAGTTTTTAAACTTTTTAATTTGATTAAATGTCCGTTGCGTTCGCATGCAAAGCTTGTGCTGATACGATTCACCGATTAGTCAGCTAGCAGAACATTCATTCTCAGTAGGTCATCTCTGTAGCTGCTCTGAAGCTTTCAGTCTGCCACATGGTCTTCCTCAGCAGTCAAGGAATTGCAGATGTTGAAATTTCAAGCAGTTGAAAAAACTGGAACCTCAAGTTTAAAGTTATTTATCAAGCAAAAGTGCCAAACATTTTGTTTTTTCTATATTATTCCAACATAAATGAAATAACTCTGAGTCATGAACCACAGATCGGACACAGAAGGACTAGTTTTTGATGTTTTATAGACTAAATGATCAGCAGATTAATGTATAATGAACTTAACCTTTAACTACAGCCTTAGTACAAGGACACCAGAAAGTCACACTCGTCTGCGTGATACAGGTTCTTCCTTAGACCCACAGAAGTCTCTCTGTAAAGCTGCAGCGTCATGTGGGATAATTCTTTACATTCTTCTAATCTGTGGGGATGAGCAGATGGGGTGGGGGGTTGGCGGGGGGGTGGTTACCGCATCCGGACGTCTGAGATTAGAATCAGGACCAGGGTCAGTGCCCTCGACAGCCTGCGTGTTTCCATCCACAGTTATTTGTCCTGAGAGAGTTGGAGTGTCGGCTTAAAAAGTTACTTAACACTCAGTTCACTTTCGTTCGGAGTTAGTCAATCACATGCACAGTCACTTCATTACATTCTTCGCTGATCCTGGTGCTGTCTTATAGAAGATGCAAATGAATGCACCTTTCCATCCACTGCTGTTGAGATAAACAGCTGGTGGCACTAATTGTCTCGTCGGGTGCCACTAAACCATTGCAGAAGAAGACGGCACAAGGTGACGTACTTAAAGGAGCTTCAGTTCAACCTCAGTCGGCATGGAAACATGATGAAAATACTGTCTTTATGTTTGTTTTGTGTATTAGTTGTGGTGCATTTGTGTGGTACCTTGGAGGTGTTGTTCAGGATCCAAATGCTTTTTTTTTTAATGAATTTGTTTAGTGGTGTGTTTAAGGTAAAACAAGGTTTTAGGTTGATATTTAACCATCATCTGACTTTCAACTTCAAGAAAGAAAAAAAGCTTCAAATATGTCCTTTGTGTGCTGAAGCTAATTTATTCCTAAATTGGCCAATTTTACAGAAATAAACTGAAACCACATTTTATTGCTCACAAATGACATTTACTGTACAGTACTTATTTTATCGTCCTCCCTCACGTCAGTTTAAGTTTAAGTTTTTTTTAATGTGGCAAAGAGACAAATTGGTAGACATTGCTCCCTAAGTGTAACCCAAACCTCTAAAGTGCAGGCCAGAAGGATATATATGCGTGCTAACTCATTAGTGCATACACAGTTGTGTGCAGACACCCACAAACATAAAGCCACATAAATGCACTCATATATGCACACTGAGAAATGCACACATGAGTGTGCACATGCAAGCACACACACATCTACACACACACACACACTCTCCCATTGCTCAGTAATTGCAGACGCTGGCAGAAGAACAGCAACCATACATAGTCAATGAGAGTGGGGAAAACAATGAACAGAGCAGATGATTGCTGTAAATAAAAGAATGAAAGTGGAGCGAGGGAGGAACGGAGGAGGACATGATGCTGCTGGCACAGAGCGAGACGGGGAATGGAAAGAACGAGGGCAAAAATATAGGAAAGAGGAAAGAGATCGAGGAAGGGGGAGAACGGAGCCTGAAATGAGGAGGGAGGACCTGCATTTGGAATCAAGTTTCCCTATCCCCCCCTTTTTTTTTTTCATTTGTGTCAGTTTGAAATATTGATAAGTAAATTTAGACTAAAGGTTTCACCACATGCACCGAGCTGTTTGGCAGAAGAAGGAACTTTTTATTTAAACAAAGCGTCAGAGGGACTGTGGTAATTCCATCAGGTGGAGGGAGAGCATGAGGGGATGACGGGAGGAATAAAAAGGCTGACAGCTGCAGTAATTTCAAAATGACCTTCAGACACTTTACTGTGATCTTCTCTCTCTGGACTGTCTATTTTTTTAGCACGGTGTTCCACTCTGCTGTTTCTTAATGCTTAGAAAGTGTACATACGTCATGTACGCATTTCTGGAATCCACGTAGTCTTTCCAGTGAGAGTCATCAGACTGTGACTTGACGCGTAGATTCACCAAAAAACATAAGTAAATATAGGGTAAAATGCAGAGCTCAGGTACAGCTCATCAGCTCCATGGCAACATCGCACTCTCATGCCAACTGGGCAAACACAAGCTGACAAGCTGCTGCTAAATTGACCTTGGATCATTTTGTCAAACTATTGTTTCCAAGGTTCTTGACCATTAACTTTGATGTTTAAACCCAGCATTTTTGGTTTGACCTCTGTGGGAGCTGTGAAGCTACATTAACTTGTGTCACCTTATAAAGTTGGCATGGGGAACCGGTCACGTTTACACAGTCATTCAGAGCAGCATTAGCATTCTGTTGCAGTTGTGCTTTTGTTTTCCTGATCAATGTGAGTCCTGCACTGTGGGGATCTCCACTGACACCTGTCATATATATATATATATATATATATATATAAATTTTTTTTTTTTTTTTTTTTTAGGTGGTGCACAACAGTGTCTTTCAATTGGTCCACCACTTTGGTTCAAACTGAAATATCTTATTAAATAATCTTATGGCATCAGCATGTTGGTATTGTCATTCTGTCATCCATAGATTTTGCATCATGGATGTGGTTAGCATGCTGAAATTAGCATTTAGCTCAAAATGCCATCATCATCATCATCATCACCATGACATGTCTTCCCTGTGCTGTGTGTCCCACGTCTGGTTAAAGAAACAGGGTGGGGACTTTCCAACAGTCATTAACTTTTTGCACGGATGTAATCATCTTAGCCCAGGACATCCTAATCGTTTTACCCTGGCTTGGCTCACTAAGTCCTGCTTCCAGCCCCATGCAGCCCGCTGATCTGTCAGATCTTAGCTCCCGATATCATGCAGCAGCTGATGTGGTTCTGCATGCCATGTTTGGCCAGGATACACATCAGCTAATATGGACCGTATACGGTAGTCACAACTCCAGCCGTATCACAGATCGTTCCTGAATCTACCGTGTGCTGACAACTTGGGGAAACTGATGAAGATCATGTGATATGATTGAAAGCTTCAGAAGGGCTTGTAAATGGATATATTGTTTTGTTTGGTATAAATTGGGTATTTCAATGGACACAGGTGAACAGATGGATGATTTTTCTTTTGCTCTTTGACTTAACTGGACTTTTACAGTGTGTAGAAATGTTAACCTTTATGGCAAAAGAAGTCCTGCTTGTTGGGAAAGAAGGAATATCATTGTGTTATGAATTTTATTATGGACCAAGAACATGCACATGTTATAGATGCAATAGGTTTTAGTGGAATGAGACACAGTCAGTGTTGTGCATCTTCTTAGGCGGCCACACGTGCGTTTTGTGTGCACTGTTTTTCTGCTGGTATTGCTGAGCCTCAGAAGGGAATATGGAGAAAGTGCGAGCGATAGAGTGGGAGAAAGTACAGAGATAGTTGATTTGGAAGGAACAGAGAGGAAGAGTTGGGGGCGGGGGGGGGGGGGGGGGGGGGACGGTGCAGACAGTCAGATTTGATCATGCTGTGCTGCTTCTTCTCGTCATCTAATCAGCTTGGACAGCCTCCAGAACCTCCCTGCTCTGAGACAGACTAGAGTGCGTTTGTGTGTCCGTTCATTCAAGGGTGTTTTTTTAAGCTTTAGCACACGCTGCTTATTCTACACATGATGGAGAGAATATGCTTCACTGTGTGTGTGTGTGTGTGTGTGTGTTTGGTGGTTAAGTGGACAGCAAGTAATCATGTTTGTGTGTCTTTTGTAATACTTATGTATGATCTCTTAAGTGCCAAGTCCTATTTCAGGACAGACATGGTACAGTATGTACACAGCTGAGTGTATGTACTGATCTGTATGTCGTCACTGACCCACTGGCCCACACAATGTTCATACCAACTGTGCATCTGTTTGTGCGTGTGGGTGTGTCTGCGACTTGCTCGGCACCTCCTGCCTCCTAAAACGATTTTTTTTTTTTCTATTTCCTGGCTTCCTGAAATTTCAGCGTTTTCCTTTTTTTTTCTCATTTTGTTTTAAGTGCTCATAGCAGTTTGGAAAACCAAAGTTCCAAATGTAGTTGCACAAATACAACAAAAGCAGAAAATAGTTACAAAACAGGAAAGAAACAAAATACACAGCGAAATCTGCAAACACAAATGAACACTATCAGACAGGAACGGTCTCACAGTGACACTGTCAGTGACACTAAAAGAACATGACCAAAGAACGCAGTCTTCACATTTCCTCCAGTTTCACAGTTTTATTATTCTCATCATTATTCATTTTGGGGCTTAAAAATTATGTGTAGATAATTTCTAAGTATTCATATGAGTAATGGTATGAGCATTCTCAGATATATTTCAGTGCACTTTTGATGCATAAGTTTTTCTAGCTCAAATTTGTATTTATTTTTCACATGTATAACACTGTCGTGCTCCATTGTAGCAAAAGCCTGATATAATTTTGACAATAATTTACTGTTAGAAATGTCTGTATTGTTTTATTTCATATGTTTATTGTAGTTTTATAAATCCGAATCGTAAAAGAGCTTTTCAGATCCTGGAAACACTCAAACTAAAATTCATGAGAGAAGTCACTGAATTTGTCACAAATTGCAAACAAATCACAAATATCCAACTTTTTTTCATGTTATTGTTCGATGCCAGTATTCGTACAACTACAATTTACTGTAAATGGACTGTTACTGGTTCATAAGTGTGTCACAAGGGTATGAGGTCCAGCTGATCCCTCACACTCTGATGCCATCTACTGTCACAGCTGGAGAAGTGGAGCTCAGCTGACTGAGACCCAAATCAAGGAATTTAATCTATAGACAAGTACAGTGTTGCATGTGTAGCTTGATGTAGCTCATACCTCTGCCACTGAACTCCACGGTCATCCAAACAACAACTGAAAACACATAGAATAGCCATAGAGTGGCACTGGGTGCCGTTAGTACTACTAAAATTAACTACCAGCAATTTTCATAATCAGGTGTTTAATAATAAATAATTTCAGTCATTTATTAAGCAAAAACACCAAGTGACTGGTTTCAGCTTCCTAAATGTAGGCATGGTCAATAACAAGTAATTGTTTTCACTATTGATTAATGTGTCGACCATTTGCTCCATTATTTTTCCGATAAATCGTAATGTAATCGTAATCAAATGTCAAAAAAATAGTGAAAAAGCACACCACACCTCCCCAGACCCCAAGAGGAGGTCTTCAAATGTCTTGGTCTCTTCTAACAAAAGTCAAACTCAAAAATATTCAGATTATCGTGATTTATGTCGATGAAAAGTAACAGATCCTCTCATTACAGAAGCTGAAACCAGAACATTTCTTGCACATTTTTGTACTATTTTTACATAAAAATAATCAATCACCATTTATGTTTTCCATTATTTTCCATGAATTAATTTTGATATACTGTTTCATATAATTGTTTATTGAATATCTTTGGGCTTTCGTCTGGTGGACAAGAATCAGAATCAGCCACTCTTTATAAGCAGCTATATTCAAGTTATGTTCAGTGGTCATGCTCAGTGCAGTGAGGACAGCCTGTCAAAGGTAGTCTCTCTGCAGGATCCAGGTCAGCTCGGGTCACATTTAAATCCAGATCACCAGTGTTGTGGTGACTCTGGTGCCCTCATCTGGCACTCTCTGCTCCTCACAGGGTGATATGCATGCAGCAGGGGTGGGCCAAACGTGATGGGTTTGTGGTTTTATTCATGCACAGAGACTGAAAGGTGTCTTTATCATTAGTTATATTACAATAAAGTTTTATCATAGCGTTACAGCTGAAAGTAACAGTGGTCATGAATTGCTCTATAAATGGATCATCAGTCAGGCCCAAACTATGAATAGACTAATATTTTAATCTCTGCAAAGTGTCCATGCTGTGAGCAGGATAATCTACTCAGAACCTTTCAGTCACTGAAGCAAGACAGTTAATAATGATTAATAATAATTATGAGTGCATGACTTCTGTCAAACTTTAGAAAAAACATTGCTGCTAACACGTGTTAACAGCCTGTCGTCTGATGAGAGCCAAAATGTTCAGCCTGTCAGAAGAAGCTCAGGCTGTTCTCTTTGATTTTGGTTTGATTTGATGTCAGTGATCAGGATGCCAGAGGCCTGAAAGTTTCTCACATCCCCTCCACCCAGTCGGTCAGAATCTGCCATTCTCTGTGGTCATGGTATAAAGACAAATATCGATTATCACAGACGGGGTGGTCAGGTGTTTTCCGCTCGACGCTGATGTCGTTTTACGTTGCAGTGTAAATCACTGTGAAGTGCTTCATACGTCATGGCATGGACAGAGCTTGCAGCAGCCACTAGATGGCAGAGCAAGCAGGATTTTTACTGGGCATGTACTTACTCTTTAATGTTTAAATATTGTTATTGGTATAAGCCCCCAAAAAATCTAGTATCACACTACGAGTACTGTAGTTGTAGTATCGTTGTTGCTGTAACAGTAATAGAAGAAGTACAGACAGGATTATAGTAGTTGTACACCAGCAGTCACTACTGAACTCACAGTCAGGGACTGTCTTCCACATTACGTACATTTATTGTACTTGTATGTTACTGAAAGGTGCAAAATGCAAAAATATGTCTCCATGACATCCTGTACACTTCTGTAAGGCAACATAGCTCAAAAATACCTGGTAGCTTTGTTCTTCATAAATTCTAGTACAATAATGAAACTCTGTTCTAGCTGTTTTTGTTGGCCTCCAGTTTTAAAGGTGTCCACAGAATGTTTTCTTGTAAATAAAAAAAAAAAACATACACACAAAAAAACGCTTATATTGAAGACTTCTTTACTAAACATATTGACCTGATGGTGCAGGGGTTCATTAACAGTTGTTAAACACTTCATCTGAACGTTGTTGACATTTTGCTTCACCTCACGTTGAAGTCTGGGGTTTCACCGAAGTCAGTGTCCTATGGGGACCATGCAAAGTGGACAGCAATCCATTCAATAATTGTAAAGATATTTCAGTCTGGACCAAAGTGTTACAATCAAAAGTCCAGTCAACTGACCTGCCTACCAACGGATCAACACACACTGCTGTTCCTGGAGCCATATCAAAAATGCATCCTACTCTCCCTCCACCTTCTGTCTTTTAGGCCAGTATAAGGTTATTTATTCATCTGAATGTTTCACAGTTTAAACTGTCCATGTATCCAAACCACTTTGCAGACAAATATACCACAAAGAGAGAATAAAAAGGTGACAAAACGCTCATGAAAATTGTGGAGTACAATTGATCCTAAATTCCTTTCAGAGAACTTGTAAGTAGCTTATAGTAAATTAGATTTGGCCGGAGTCCGTTTCCTCTAATAGATCCAGGATTGTAGTGGTGACCAGAGCACAGTGAACACAGAGGCTGTATTGTAGAAGAATGGCGAGTCTCTATGAAGTCTGTTCAAACATTTAACGAGGAAATTAAATGAATCGGGTTAAAGGGTCAGACCCTGACTGTCGTACCTTTAAGTTAAGCTAATGTTTCAGTTTTTAGCAGGGGGAGAAAGATTTCTCAGTCTGAACTGAAGAAATCCCTTCAGAGCAGATCAAAATTAAGCAACATCTAT
Source organism: Toxotes jaculatrix (assembly GCF_017976425.1). NCBI lineage: Eukaryota > Metazoa > Chordata > Actinopteri > Toxotidae > Toxotes > Toxotes jaculatrix. The sequence continues at coordinate 18,937,458 of NC_054411.1, read as the reverse complement.
AAATATAGCCAAGACATTTGAGTCTAACAAATGAACTCAAGAAGTCCCATCTATTAGCTGCACTGCTTATCCTCTGAGGGTAGCAGGGGGCTGGCGCCAGTCCCAGTTGAAATTGGGAGAGAGGTGGTCGCCAGTCTATCGCTGGGCTACTCATAAAGTCTTGTCTATTAAATTTGTAAGCCTGTTCACAAACTAGCCACTTGGTCAGATGTGTGGAGGATGAAAAATATAAAATAAAAAAGAATTAAAAAACATACACAATTGAGGAAATAAATGCATAAATAATTTAATATTGAATAATAAAAATATAGAAAAATATAGAAAAATAAATGTATAAAGAAATGTTTAAATAAAGTTCATAAATACATGTCCTAAAGACATTCCCATCAGTCTCAGCTGTACTATAGCTACAAACATGCCAAACTAGATATCAGCATGTTAGCACTGCAATTGCAAGCACGTAGACTAGCATAGCTGCAGCCTCTTGTTCTTATAGCGATGTTTCATAAGCAGATCTGATCTGAAATAGAACATAAAATGTTTTTTTTTTTTTTTGTTTGTTTTTGTTTTTGTTTTTTTTAATCAGTTCCAGGTCTTTAAAAGTTCAAAAGCTGTATGCACATTTCTGGAAAAGAAAACCTGGAAAAGTACAGTTGAGTTGTGATGCATGAACATCAGAACACTTCATGTAATATTACCTTCACTCATTTTTATTTTACATCATTTCATGTGACAGAACCACATGAAATAGTAGTAGCTGTAGTAATTTTTTATGGACCCCAAGAGGACAAGCATTTTCGTTGGTGACAGCTAATGGGGATTCAAGTAAATAATCTATGCAGTCCCACCATGAAAAGCTTTGCTCTGATGGTCTTCTTCTCCACCAAGGCAACTTGTGACTGTGCAATTAAATGAACACACACTGAAAACAAATAAATGTCCTAGAATAAAATCTAGAAAAGCATTGCACAAGTTTTAATGTACAGAAACTCTGAGTATTGACATGGTTGCATGTAAATATACAGGATTGACATGGAGCATTTACATGATAAACATAGAAACCATATATGAAATGTTATACAATGGTGTGTTTTCAAAATGTAATGTAATATTTTGTTGGACAAATGTTAATGTCACTAAGTGTCCATCTCTTACTGTGTCTTCTTTCTCTGTCTTTCTTTCTTTTACTTCCCCTGATGTCCTTCCCACCGTGCTCCTCCCAGCCAGTCGCCACCCAGATTCTCAAATGGCTGTCTGTTGAAGGGGCCGCTGGCGAATGCTGAGCAGGCTGGCGAGGTCGGGGTCCGCCTCATTGTCCTGTGATTGGCCGCTGGACGGTACTGAGGCTGAATGGAGCCAATGTCCAACAAGCAGGATAGCAACTCGTCAGAGGGGGACGAAAAAGGGTGAGACAGAGGATTTGTGTGTGTGTGTGTGTTGAATGGAATGTGATGGATTCTTATGACAGCATTACCCTGCCATCCACAAGCGCAAATGAGATCCACTTGCGCAGATGTAGAGGATCCGTGTGTGTGCAGGCATATTTTCACAGCACTCACAAGCAATATTTGAGCCTGTGAGGAGGAAACCATGCTTTGAGATAATAACTCAGTGTCATTACTGATTGTATGATGTAACTGTTGGTCACCAGTGGATGGTACATTCGCCTGTTTTTCTTTTCTTATCCCTGACCCCCTTCTTTTATTTAGACTGCTTGTCCAACTGGCTGTCAGTCTCCACTGAAGTTGAAAAAAGTTTCAGAGAGGTAAATTACTCTTTTTTTTTTCTCAGTCAGCCCAGTTTATCTGAAGATATATACTTTTATAATTGTACACATTTAAGTCAAGTCAGTTTTATATATATATATATATAGCTCTCAGGCCACTTTTCATGTAGAAGTGGTTTGTCCAACTGCTGTTGCCGTACCTATCTGCTCAACCAGTTAAATTAAGAGTGACTGAGTCCATCCACTTACTGTCAAAAAGAAAATGCACTGGTGAGCGAGCAGGTTAAAGTTTTATGAGCAGCAAATCAGTGACAGTAGTTGTGCGTCCATTGTTAACAGTCACTCGTTCCTTTCGTGTTCTGCCGGTGCTCAAAGCATGGTTTCCCCCTCACTGCAAAATCGCTACTGAGATGTTCTGCGCACTAGTGCTGTGAAAGGGCTCGTGAAAAATAATATGCGTGCGCTGCTCCTCAGCATCCACACGCGTGGATCTCGTATGCGCTTGAGGATTTTGGCAGTATAATGCTGTCATAGATTGTACTGCCTCTGTGTGTGTGTGTGTATGTGGTCATCTTTGATGTAAACATGAAAGGAAAGCACAGATTAACAGTGATTTGACAGAACTGACAGATGAAAGAATAGCTGCAGGCATAGATGGATGGATTGATGGATGGATGAAAGATGGAGAGGTGTACCAACTCAATACATGTTTGAATAATTTGAGTTCTCACATTCCTGTAGCGAGCACCTCATACCATTCAGCCGTGTTTGTAGAAGTATGGATCAATCCAGCATGATGCCTTAATGAAAGGAAGAATAGAATATGAGCGATTTTATTAATAACAGATGAGTGGTTGTGCAGCACAAGCTATATAAATAAATAAAGAAAAGGATGCAGTCTGGCTGGATGGTGGGTGGGGGGGGCAGACAGGGGTGAGGGCTATGGTGTATTTAGTGTATTTTTGGGAGAGGTAAAAGGAAAGGCAGAACAGTGCGTCACGCTGCCATCTGTGCCCTCGCTGTTTCTCCGGCACGTGCAGTCTCACACACACACAGTCAGACACACACACACACACACACACACACACAGAGTCAGACACACACATTCTGCCTTCACCCCTTCATTACATAAATTCGCAGAGGCTGGGTTCAGAGCCAACAAGTAAAACCCCTCATTATCCATCCAGGATGTGAGAATATGGAGCCCCAAAGTGCTGCATATTAGATAAATAATTATGATACGAATACTCACTAATAATCATCATAAGATTAAATTGTGTAAAATATATAAATAAAACAATCATTTGTGAAACAATTTAATAATTCAAACTCTGCTCATTATTATTATTATAGATTTTTTTTTAATCATTCTCGATTTTCACAATAACCCACTCGAGTTATTATGGAATTCATTGATTTAGTTTTTCCCCAATAACGCTTGAATTTCATGACGAGTTTTATTTCACAATGTCACATTCCAACCACCTCCTCAGCTAGCAAGCTCAACAACAACTACCACATTCTTCAGAATTGTGTTTAATTGTAGTATCAGCACCATCTAGAAATTGTACGGGGGTTACCAATCATAGAAACAATATGTTGTCTTTTTTTTTTACCCGGTAACACATCAAAGTTTTTTTTAATCCTTTATGTTGGATGTTGATTTATCTTGGGCACCAACAGTTCCACACTGATACTAAAACGTCATATGAAACTTCTGTATGACTATTGTTGATAATATTGATGCTGTATTGGTTGCGTTGGAATGCAGTGTGTACGGCTGCTGTTGTTGTTTTTACAAATTTTTTTTGGGGGGGGGGGGGGGGGGGGGGTCGTGTGTTTAATCACTAATACAAAACACATTTCATTTTTCTCTGCCTCAAAACCTGAAGGCCACTATGGCACAGAGTTCACTGTGCACATTAACTCTTCAGATAGAAAGAACAATATCAGTCCTTTGCTCTGACCTTATAACCTTTCACCTGACATTATCAGCCGGCCTGAAGCTTTTGGTTTTCTCCTGATGTATTATTATTCAAACCAAAGCATGCTGCATCCATATTCATGCTTTCAGCAAAGAGAGAGAGGCATTGATTTTTGATGACAGTTTGACCTTTGGTGTACCCATCACCATGGTTACCTCATGTGAGTAGTTTACGATGTAGCCAACACAAGGTTAAATAGCATCTACCTTGGGAGATAATTGAGCTTTGGCAGAGGCCTCTGTAGTTTGAGTGTGTGTGAGCAGATGGGTTTGTATTATTGAACATGTATGTGTATGTCTTTGTGTGTATGAAGGTGCATCCATCTGCTTTCTGCCAGCAGAGATGTTTGTGTATGTGCATGTTTATGCAGCTATAGGTGTGTGTGTGTGTGTGTGTGTGTGTGTGTGTGTGTGTGTGTGTGTGTGTGTGTGTGTGTGTGTGTGTGTGTGGATTAGTGGAGTGGAGAGAGCTGGATTAGGAGCAGTGAGGGCAGATGGAGCCACAGAAAGCAGAGGACAGCTCAGGACACCTCAATATGTGACATCAACAGGGGATTGTCGCTTTGTGTTTGTGCGCATGTGCGTGTGTCTGTGTGAGAAGGCACACAGACACACACACACATACATAGTGTCACTGAGCATGCACGTGTTCTTGTGAGCGCTGCCTCATGCCCTGACCCCTCCCTTCTGTGATATCTGAGTCACAGAGCATTCTGGGTAGAGACACACACACACACACACTCACTCACATTCATCCAAACAGAGACATTGCAAAACTTCATATAGCCTGGAGAAGGTGATGCAGAAATAGAAATTGGTGTGTGCGAGCATGTGTGTGTTTAAAATTAACTGCGGTGTGAAGCCTCTGAATATTTTACGACACAGTTGACTTTCACAATTGTAATTCAATTGACAACTAAATAGAAGGGTTGTAGCTGTGTTTGTGTGAGTGGGTGTGTGTGTGTGTGTAATCATGGAAGTATGTCTTATGTATTTATTTATGTATGTCTGTTAAAGTGCTGGTAACAGCTTTTATTTCATGTTGGAAATGAGATGGTTGCATTTCTCTGTGCTTAGAATATCCCCCATATATTTATAAATACTAATCACTGACTTCAGGGCGCCACTGTGCATCAGACTTGGTTTAACAGAGCAGAATTGAGGGAACACTGCTGATCATGAGAGCAATATCTAAACCAAATCCTTTAAAATTCATCATGGAGTTCACACCAATTTAGATTTCAACATTCCTGAGTGTCAAAATGAAAATGAGATGAGTAGCATTATGTATTAAATAGGGTTAATAAAAAGGATGTGTACATAAAAGTATAGTACTGAGCTGTAATGAGCTGAAATCATTAAAACGTTGAAACAAAATTAAATGGAAACACAGAATAGAAAAAAAACAAAACAGATCACACCACTTTGGATTTTGGACACTTTGAAGTTATTTTGGAGCTGTGAAAACAGTCAACTCACAGCGAAAGAGCAAAATTACAGCGTGGTGCTTCCTTCTCTATCATACGATCTTTGGCTGACACCAGTCTGTAAATAGCTAACTAGACATTAGTTATGATGAACACGGTTCACTTTGCCCGTTAGTAAGCTACTTTTGGCATTAAATTTATAGCTGATGGAATCTGCCATGGGTGACATTTTGAGTGATGTAAGTAGCACTATGTGCACTATGTACAATATGAATGTTTTGTACAGTACTCTTTGCTGAGAGAAAAAGACAAGAAAGACTCAATGGAGATTAGATAGAGTTTAAAGAAACCTGAAACCTGCTTCTAATTGGAAACAGATCTCAACAGCAGTCTCAACAACTACTGGATGGATTGCCATAAAATTCTGTGCAGATGTTCATGGTTCCCAGATGATGAATCGTGAGTAAAATAACTCAACAGCTTTGTATGGTTTGCATGAAATTTGGCACAATGACTAACTTTGTCACAAGTGCAAAGAAGGTGTGATCAAAGCTTCTGTAGAGTTTGGTATCTGTTAACATGTAAACTGGATTATTAACTACAATAACCGAAGAAAGCAGCCTGTCATTTCCATGATCAGATTGAAAGGTAAATCCATTCAGGTTTGGCAACATATCAACAACTGCCCTTTGCTGAGGTCAGATCTATTCAAGCATTTATTCAAGATCAGTAAAACTTTATGGATTTCTTGCCGGTCTACTGAAGCAGCGGCCCACCAGGATTTGTCCCAGTATGCCCAACGGCCAGGTCGATGATGGCATAGGGGAGGGGGGGGACCAAAGAGTGAACTTCCTTGTTTCTTACAATAAGGGTGGACACACAAACTTTCTGTTAATCCACTGCATTCTATTTGTTTGGACTGTGTATTTGACAGTTGTCCAGTTCTTAGACATTTCCCCTTCAAAGAGCCAGAACACATCATTCTTTTTGCTGCTCTTGTTGGAAACAGGCGTTGATGGTGGCAGATGCTCAGTGCTCTTATGCTTTCATACCCCTACAGGCAGTCAGACGCATAAGTTTGGTTGAACATCTACATAGGGTAGCCATGGTGACGTTGCATTACATCGCATTATTTTTTTCAGCTCTTCTTATATACATTTAACTCGAGTGTAAAAGTCACTTCAAGCCAGTATATTTATGCACTGATTTCTTTTTTTTTCCCACCGACAAATATCTGTTTGTTTGTTTGTTTGTTTGTCAGGGAGAGCACACAGTAATTAACATCAATACCATGTAAATGCGCTACATTTAGCCAAAGGGCAGATTTTTTTTAACAAAAAGTAGGAAAAAAAATCAAAGTGCATGTAAGAGGGTGTAGCATAAAATGTGTGGAAAACTGATAAAAAACAATTACAAAACATGTTAGTGTAGATTTTTTTCAGAAACTTAATGACTATGCTACAAATGACATGGCTCTGTATCTAAAATGAACAAATAGGCTTTTCCCTCCTCTGCTCCTCCTTCAAAATTCTTCCTCTCTTTGCGAGGCCTTCTCCTCAGGTAACCTCTCAGCAGCAAACACAACAACAGCTGTGTATTAATTCACAAGCCTCTCGGCCATTTGACCTGCTAAAGTGTGTATGTGGCAATGCGCAAATAATGAAGTAAGCAATGGGCGATTTTTGTACCGAGGTGTGAATAAATCTACGCTAAGTGTTTCCCGATGTTTCCCGCACCTTAATTGAAGACAGAGAGATGTTTGCGTCTCTGAATTGTTGCCAGTTTTCTAAGCAGATTTGCTGTGAAAGCGTGTAACAGCCTCAAAATGTGTCATAGTGTTCATTTTAATGAAGGGAGTTAATTAAAAGAGCTGTGGATAAATATCACTTTAGACTGGAGGTCGTTAGGTGGATCTGAATCTTGAGTGGCTGTTAAAGTCACGTGCTTCACGCGTGTCATGATGAATTTTGTTGCACTTTGTCACATTTTCTTTTTTATTGACACCAACTTTCTCACCACATGACCATACCTGACTGCCCAACATCTGACACACACACACACACTCTGTATCCATGCTAACCCTGTCACCCTTCGTGTGACAGCAGTGTGATGTAACACGGTCCGTGGTTGCAGGCAGGGTTTCTCTTCAGTGAAATTTATTGCTGTGATATCATCTGATTTCCCTGTCAGTTATTCAAAACATGAGAGCGTGGGTATCCTTTGAACCTTGAACTTTTTTTTTCTATTTCCTCTTGGGCTTCCTCTATGCTATGTTTGGACCGACGACTGCGAGCAAGGCCACGCTCGTCCTTCGTCACCGTGACGCTCACCAACAGCCAGATAACCTCTGCTTTAACATCAGTAAGACCGAGCAGGTGGTGGTGGTGGATTACAGGCGAGCATTCCTCCATTAGCGGAAGCAGACAGGGAGAGTTAGCGCTTTTAAGTTCTTGGGTGTGCAGGGCACAGAGAACCTGTCATGGGATCCACGCTCAGGAACTGCGGTTAAGAAGGCACAGCTGTGAATCTATTATCTCAGGCAGCCCAGGAAGTTTGGCTCAGGCCAACAGAATTTCAGGATTTTCTACAGCTGTACCATGGAGAACATCCCGAGTGGCTGCAGTGTCTGGGACGGTATCACAACTCTAGTTTGCAATGCAGGCTTTCTGTTCAAAATGTCTCATAACCAGGCTTGATGATTTCATCAGCTCGTTTTTTTTTTCTTTTCAAAAGAAAAGCTCCTTCCGTTCCCTAGAAGATGTTATACAGCTGTTTTCACCTACTACAAAAGCTACTGTAAGCCAACTAAAAGACCACCTAAGCTGTAACACTGAGATGTCTCCTTAAGTCAAAAGAAAGATTGTAAAGGATTACTATATATACTATACTAAATCTACTAAACTATTTTTATTTACACATTACGGGAAGATGCACTTATTTGCCTCCTTGCTGAGAGTGAAATGATAAGATTGATACTAATACACAGCTGTATGCACTATAAATATGAATATTATATTAAATATTAGCTTAGGATAAAGACAGGAAACCAAAACTCATTAACTTAAGTGTCTCTGACTGTGGAGTTTCCACTACTACTCAGCACTCATTATTATGATCATTGTCATCGCTGTTATTATTAATGATATTGCTACACCTATTACAACCGGTCTGACAGTGCCGGAATACAACAGCACATCCAGCTGTTCATGCTCTCTCTCTGTCTCTCTGTCTCTCTCTCTCTCTCTCTCTCTCTCTCTCTCTCTCTCCTCTCTTCCCCTCTCTCACCCATTCCTCCTGTCTCAGCCCAGCCGGCTGAGGCAGCCTCCTGCCCACCCTGAATCCGGTTCTGTCGGAGGAGTTTTTCTTCTCCACTGTCGCCAAGAGTTTGCTCATGGCAGGAACTGCTGGGTCTCTCCCTGTAATATTGTAAGGTCCTGACCTTCCTCTGTGAAGTGCCTTGAAGTAATGTACGTTCTGATTGGGCGATATATATAAATACAGTTGAACATGCATCAGCATGTTACTTCTCATTTGTTCAATCCATAGAAAAAAAATGTTACATAAATATGTTATATAATACATAATATAATAATATGTTATCTCCGAACCAGTTGTGAGTTTTGTTTGTGAAGCCTTCTTTTCACTTGGGTCCAAAATTTCACTATATATACGAGTCCCTTGGGAGACAAGGGGAGGATAAAAAGATCGTAGAAGAACAAAGCTTGAACATATTCCCTGAGGACTACGCACAAAAGTCAGTATTTACATTCAATCTTTGAATAGTTTGAGTGTCTGCACTCGATATGTAGATTGTACTTTGTTGTAGAACATATTTGTGTATTTGTAATCCACTGAGTCTGGCTGTTCTTCTCTTTCTTTTTTTTTTTTTTTTAACCTCTAGGAAATAATTGTCTGGACACCAGCGCTGATAGTGACATAACATGTCTGTGTGTGTGTGTGTGTGTGTGTGTGTGTGTGTGTGTGTGTGTGTGTGTGTGTGTGTGTGTGTGTGTGTGTGTGTGTGTGTGTGTGTGTGTGTGTGTGTGTGTGTGTGTGTGTGTGTGTAAACCACCAGGGGAGAAAGCGACTCTATGAACCCTTTCAAAATCACTGAGGTCAGACCCCCACATGACCAACCTTTTCATTTGCTAACGCTGCTGACACTCATCACAGCCACGGCTTTTCAGCTTTTATGCATTACCTACAACAGCCATGTGATTTTGACAGGACACTGAACCATTGAACCATCTCTCTGAAAAGAGCCTTGAGCTAAAAACCGGAAATCTAAACGTAAAAGCAGCACCTCTGGTTTCTGTTCTTTAAAACCGAATTTTCAATGCTGCTCCCTTTGCTCTTCAGTCAGCGTAACGCGTCTGACAGATAGCTGACGCTGTGGAATTTACCTGGAGGTGTTACTAAAACTGTTTGGTTGTGGTCTGACAAAAAGGTGACATTGTCAGTAAAATGGAGGAGATGGAACTAAGGGGGGGGGGGGGGTGGGGGGGGGGGGGTTAGTGGAATTAAAGAAGATGACAAAGAAACAGAAGCCAAATGAAAGGAAAGGAAGTATTCACTTAAATAAACATGACACATTCTCTGACAGTTCAGATATTCTTCAGAAATCTATAGTTATACGTTCTAAAATGGATTTAGGATTATTTCTTTATATATTTTTTTTTTTTTTAATAATTGCACTCTTAACATCAGACGCTCTGTGATCTGCAACCAATGCAGAAAGAAGGGATGAGCAGAAGAGAGGATGAAATGTTGAGCAAATCTAATGCTAACAGGATTAACAATTACAAGTCTGTTTACAGCATGTTGACCTGTTGCTCTACTATTATCCCTTCCTGAAGAGACAAGAACTTTTACTTTGCAGTGACACTTTTTCATCATGCCCCCCCCCCCCCCCCCCCCCCCCCCCCCCCCCCCCCCCGTGAATAATGCCACTGTACTGTACTGATGCCTTCACATTCCCCCTTGCCTTTGCAGTTCCAGCTAAGCTAAATATAAATGTCTAATAGCATTTTGCCTTTGATTATATTTTGATATTACTTAATATTTCAAGTCATATGTTAAGCAGAGGTAGCATTTGTTGTTTCACTTCATTCGTAGCTGGTTGGCTGGGCTCCATTCAAAGTACAAAACTGTGTATGGAAAAGTTTCAACTCAGTTGCAGAGGAAAACAGGTCACTGGCCTTGCCAGCTATAACAGGTGACCAGCTTTCCCTCTGAGTAACCACTATATCATCAAGCATCTGGCCCCATCTGTTTCACACAAACACACAAATGTTGCTTACCCATTGTCTTTAAAAATTCAACTCAGTGTATGTTTCCCTCAGTACAACAGGAGTCACGTTTATCTCACCTATTTTTCCTTTTTTTTTGATCTGTGTTTAGCTACTGTCAGTCAAACCTAACATTTCCTGCACAGGTACTTCACATCACAGTCCTGCCGGCAGCTGAAAGGGCATAATCCCTCCCCGCTATATTAGGCTTTTAAAGTGAAATGGCTGCAGGAAGTTTGAATTGACGGCAGCTTAACAGTTATTTTAAAAATAAAAAAGTGAATGTAAATCATTTGTGCAGTATTTCTGTTAAAAAAGAGAAAGTCGGAGCAGTGAAGTGGTCAACATGACACAACTCTGTTGATATAGTGATGGAATAAGTGCTGTGGAAATGCATGTTAATCTAAATTTACCATGTTTGCCATTATAGTACAGGTAATCTTTACCCCGCCCTTATTAGCAACCAGCCCAGTCAGCTATTATTGGAACGCTTGTACTTGGCCGTTTACAGTGTTGAAGGGTGCTTAAATTGCTGCATAGCTTGTATACCTCAGATGAACTGCTCCTTAAGGTAGTTTTGTGTCCAGCTGTAACTGTTGCCTTCACAGTAACTGGTTATGATCACGCGTGGTGCAAAGAGAGATCATAGAGCAGTCTAATTCAATTGATGAGATATCTAGCATCTCCGTGTCCTCATAAGACTTCACTGAGCTGTACTGAAGAGACCGCATCAGCCTGCTGTTATGTAATCAAGTTAGCATTAAAGCCTAAGTGAGTTTGGATGTAGAGTGGCAAGGTTTTCTTTTTCTTTTGAGTTTTCTAAAAAGCAAAGCGAAAACAGCAAAATAGAAGCGAGGCGGAAGCGAAAAGGGCACGGATGGAGAAAATGACAAGCGGAACAAAATATCAGCGGTGGTGACAGGTGACAGAGACGGAGGGACGGCGATGGAAGAACAGAGAAAGAGGAGAAGTGAGCGGGTCGGCCAGTTAGGAGAAGAGAGGCAAACTGAACGCAGTAAAACATTTAGGACAGGAAGTGATAGAGAGCGCATGGGGTTGAACAAGGTAGACCGGAGCATGACGAGGTGTGTTGTGATAACAGAGCATGTCACCGGAGGGTGGAGGGAGAAGGGAGGGGAGGGGGGGTATACACATGCACACACAGACAGAGAGAGTTAGACAGGGAGGTGGCAGGGGAGGCTGGACGAGAGCAACTAGGAGGGAGGGAGAGAAAGAGGGAGGGAGGGAGGGGGAGTGAGGGGAATAAACAGAGTAGCCATTCCTCCCAGCAGCCAGTCAGAGGCAGAGAGCCACTGTTGCCTCTGATAGCAGCAGCTCCAGGTCCTGCTCCACTTCACTGTATCTTCACTGGGATCTACTTGAGCGTCCAGGTTTGGGTGTAAATTAGGCTGAATGGGACACGTGTACTGACTCAACAAGACCACTGCTGGGTTACATTCTCTTCTCCTGCTATTCCTGCAAAGACAGCATCATGCATATCTTACAGCCATACTGCATCAACAGGTCGGTGTGTTTGTGTGAATTCATTTCTGAGTGTATTTATGTGTGTTGGCAGTGGGGTGGGGGGTGGCACTGCTGGCATTTGCCTCCCGTACCGCAGATAAAGTCCTGTGTTAGGAAAGTGTAGTTAATAATGGCTGGCCTCTCTCTCAGTCTCTATTACTGTCATCGCTGTTTGTTTTTTTTGTTTTTTGTTTTTTGTTTTTTTACACATTTATTAGTCTGGAGTTGAACACAGTAGTCCGCAAATTGGATTTCCAGTGATTATCACATTAAAGTGCTTTCATCTATTCAAATCTGTGGACTTATCAAATAGAACAAATAATCTTGTTATTCACATGATCCTTGAATAACTTTTGTGCTTTTTGCTGGTAATTAGTTGGGAAACTCCCTGAAGTTGTACATTATGTTCATTGTTCATTTGATGACATAATGGAAATTTAAAACGATGCCTTATCAGTGCGGTAGGAGGGTCTATAGCCTGACAGCTGATGTAAATGTGCCCCTTTTGTTTTGGTTTTTTATTGTAGGGGAGGTGATATCACTTGTCAGTGCACGTGAGTGATTCTATAAACCACGCTAACTTAACCAAGCTTTTGTCTGAGCTACGCCCCCCTCACCACCCCCACCACCACCACAGCATCTTCCATCTGATGATCTTTCAGCTGATGCCCTCAGGACGGAGCTATAGACCGGCTCCTGTGTCTGTCTTTGCAACCACAGCATTTGTTGCAACTGTAACACAGGGTGTTCCCAGGGGTCATGTATTCATCGGCACTGTTTGTCAAGTTGTTGTTTTTTTTTTTTTTTGGAAATATAGCACCATTCAAAGAAACACATTTTGACACTGTCAAAATAGCTGCATGATAATTGTGTAAGAAATTGATTGAATAAGCTCAAACGAAAACTGCAGACGTCAGAGTGATTGGCAAGGCAGACAAGTGTACCTGAAAACATTACGAAGTCACCCTGACGGGGTGTGTGCAGCCAACTCATGAAGCTTACATTAGGTTAATTAGCTAGCTAAAGCTGATACAATCTGATAGAGATAATTAGGGTTTCAGACGACAAAACTGACGGTCACTGGCTGGAAATGAGAAGCCTGCGTTTGCCAACCTCTGATCTGAAATCAAGGAACCACTGTTTTGCTAATGATTATGAGTGAGTGGTAAATCTGCCACGTTACCACTGTAAGCTGCATATGTGCTGTACAAGTGTCTGATGGACGTAAACAAAATCCCCATGGAGTCTTAATGTTTCTCCATGTCTGCTGGATAAAAAGGAAACACTTAGCAAGCAGTTACAATAAAAAACATGATATGAAAGTTTTAATAACACGTCAGATGTTGTGTTTTCAGGTTGTTCAGCTGCCGCCCCCAACTGGCCAAGCATGAACGAATGCAACAATACAGGATGTTGTACAGAGCACATTTTATTCACGTTTACTACTTAACACTAGAGACGCAGACAGTGTTGTAGTGTGTTTTATTTTTACTCACTATATATCTGTTTTGACTTAGGGCTCACAGCCAAATAATTATTTCAGGTGCTGTGTTTGCATAAGTGAACACTAGGCTTGATGATATTTACCTGCCCATTACCATCCTATACATTTCTTTTTATGTTTGTAATAGATGCAGAAATAATAATGTAGCTTTTTCTGTTGTCACACACACACACACAGTGATCCCCAACCAGAGTAGACGGTTTCCCACCGTGTTAGTGCCTGACCATGTGCACAGCAATAAAATTAATAAGTTTGCTCGACCGTGAAAAGCTGCAAGGACCGAGAGAGAGAGACGTCAGAGGATTTTTTTTTTTTTTTTTTTTTTTTGGGTGGAAGAGGAAAGTGGATTTGACAGCCAGTGAGAGGGAAGGAGGGGAGCGAGGGAGGGGAGCAGTGTTACCTAATACTGCTGATGGAAGTTAAGGGAGGTGAGGAGAGAGATAGGGCGAAGGGGAGGACAAAACAGAAATGACTGGGAGGAAAGAAGGAAAGTGTCGGGGAGCGAGCAGAAAGAAATAGGAAGTAACTAAAGTGGGAGGGACAGAGGGAGAGAGAGATTTTATGGAGGAGAGAGGGGAAATGGGAATAGGAAGGGTGTGGAGCAAACAGCGCCAGACATGGGGGGTAGACGGGAGAGAGGACGGTAATCCAAATCTGCTGCCAAGAGCAAATGAAGACTCCATCCTGTGAGAGTGAGAAAAGAAGGATAGAGAATTATACAAAGAGATAGGAGGTGGGGAAGAGATGAGTGAAGGAATTATCTATAATCTGGACTGTGTGTGTGTGTGTGTGGTCTACAGATGTGCAGAGTAAGTGTGTGCAAGCGTTTGTACGCACATGTATGCACATACATTGGATCACTGGTGTAGGTGTGATTCATTCACTTGTCTCTGAGTATTCCATACAGGCGCTCAGTGAAAGCACAAGCTGTGTTATTCTTTTTAAAAAAAAAAAAACAGGCGAACTGTGCAAACATGGCACCAGCAAGTTCACAGACTCTGGGCTGAGACTGTCACATCACTAGCCATTAATGGGTCCAGTAGCTTTGGTGTTAAAACAAGCAGTTTAGCCAATCTACAGGTAGTGTGTTGGCATGCTAACATGCTCACAATGATAACCGTGTTAGTTTAGGCAATCCATCAAACAGTCAGGAGAGTGGTGAACAGAGGGTGTCTCTGAGAAAACTTGATGTGCAGCTTTTCACTTCTCGTTCAATCTATTCATCAAAAAAAAAATCCCTTTCTTCTTCTTCTTCTTCTTCTTCTCCCCCTCTTCCTCCCTCATCTTCTTCCTCTCCCCACTCTCAGGTGGCCAGATGTGCCGAAGAGAAAGAGGAAGAACAGCCAGTGTTCGGTGAAGAGTATGTCTGGTAAGGATCTGTCATCTCTGCCTTCGCCTCTCTGTGGTTTTGTGACCTTCAAGCAAACAAGTGAACACTATTCAAAACAGGTGTCTTTTAGCTGTTCAGTCATGTACCAGAGGGTTTGGCCAGTGTTCGGTGATGTAGCCCATCACCCTGCAGCTCATCACACAGCTCTGTTTTCATTTGTATTTTATCACACTTCTCAAAGCCAAATGTGGACTTAAACCTCAGTGAAAGTCTTACAGTGCATAATGGAGCATTAGTATTAGTGCTGAGACTTAGAACTTACACTTTCTAACCTTCTAAAAAGCAAAGTTAGGATTTCACCTACATCTGCCCCTCTTTTTTTATTTTTTATTTTTGGTAGCTGATAAGAATTTGTCCAAAAATAAAAACATATAAATAAATAAATTTCAGAAGAAATTCTACTACTACTTACATCACAGAAAATATCGGATAAGGGAAATTTAATACCACATTATGGAAGATGTCTGAGCATGCCCAGACGACTGTCAGTCCTTGTGCAACGATATGACAGCTTAGAGGTTAGAGTTTAAAGAGAATAAGAGTATGTTAGAGTTCAAGTATAAAGGAAACTGTAAATCTCATAAGCTGTGTGTGCAGAAAAGACTGCCAGTCTTATATATGTTCCATCCTATATCACAGTCTCTTGGGGCCCTAAGCACAGGAGCTTCATTGAGGCCCCTGTGATAACACTCAGCCCCCTCCTCCCTCTGCTCCTTCCCTACATCTTCTCCTCTCTTCTTCGTCACTACCGTTCCTTTCCTCTCCCTCTCCGGCCCCACTCATCCCAACCCTCCCACATCACCCTTACTTCATCATGCTTCTGCACCGTCTGCCCGACCCTTCCTCGACTGCACTTGTTGTTCACCCTTCTCTCATTCCATCCTGTCTTCCTCTTCAACCTCCTCCTCCTCTCCTATAGCTCTTAGCATCTCTGTTCCAGGGTACATCCCCAGCTACTTGGAGAAGGATGAGCCATGCGTGGTGTGCGGGGACAAGGCAACTGGCTACCACTACCGCTGCATCACCTGCGAGGGTTGTAAGGTACAGTAAAACATCTCAGTCTTACTAAAATGATCTCTGACACAAGATGAAGGTGTTTCTGACTGTTTGTTAAACCCCTCCCCCAAAAAGCAGTTTGGAGTTTCTAAACTACTGGGTTTCTCCATGTTAGTGTGCATGGGTCTGTAGTAAAAGAAATACATCATACATCAAGAGTTTGGATAATGGCAGGTGCTTTGTATCTCCTCCAAAACCGAAAACACAAGAGCAAAAACATAAGGAACTGATTAAATGTGGTGTTTATCTCCTCTAACATCTGCTGCATTCGTTCACAGGCCTGGTTAACTATCTTTCTAGATGCAGAAGTAAACGTGCCCGGTGTTAGTTCCGAGGCCGCAGGGCGCTTCAGACCACATCATTTTGTGGGTTTACAAGTCACATTAAAAAAGGATTGTTCATTGTTCATTGCACATCCACTGCATTTTCCCACAGGGTGATGGCAGGTGATGGAAGTTACACTCACATTACATTCCCGAAAGTCTTTTTCTGCTTAAAAATACAAACAATAAAGCACATATTAAATCTAACCTCTTTATTTGAATATGTGAGCTAAGCAGCTAAACAGGGTTGTTTTAAAATCAAGTAGCAGTCTGATCTAACGTTTTTCCTCTTCTCGCAGTATTTTAAGCATAAACTTCATATTTTTGTGGGTTGATAACTCTATGACGCTGCATATGAATATTCCAGATTAGCAGTAGAAGACTGAACTTCTGAATGGAAAAGCTGGTTGGATGTGACCTTAAGCAAGTTTTCCTGAGGAGCTCGTGATTGGCCCGGTAGTAAATCTGGCTCTGGAATGATAGCTGACAGCAGCAGCCCGGAGAGGAACCATTTTACATTCTGATAGCAGCATCGGAGGCCATAGCAAAATTAGATTGTAAATTCCTACTGTCAGCTGACTGAGTTGAAACAGAGTGCAGGCATAAGAGATGGAGTCCTCCTGACTGAAGCTTCACGTATTGTTGTGGCTAAAATAATTTTCCTAGTTGAATTAACCAATTAAAGTCTCCTACAACAATCCTTTGTGTTCAGTAGAAGGGAATTTGTTGGTTTGTTGTGATCAACCTTAATTTAATCAGGTATTCTAACTAAAGCTAAATGCCACTAGCACTTAGTCCAAATTAGTTGGGGGGGGGGGGGGGGGGGGGCAACTTAAAAGGTGCCTAGATGGACTCCAGGAAGTTACTGCTCCCAGCTAAGAAACGGTTAAATAGTTAAAAGTTTGTTGAGACTATCTCAACACACCTGAAGTAATTTTACTGTGATACACCACCAATGTGAATTGAAGCAAAACTGAAGCTGCCTAGAATTTGGGAAAACCATATTTGACTTTCTAACAGACAGTGATATACACGGGAAAATTGTTGACAGTGATGTAAAGTCTGCTAAAACAGGATGTAGGATAAAGGTACAGTTGGATGCCTCTTAAATGAAAGTGTGGGTGTTGATATCCGCTTGGCAGCGGCAATGATTGGAGTCCCGTAGAGCAACCTATCCACGCTCTCTAAAAATGGCTGCTCTTCTCACATGGGAAATGAGCTACAGCAGAAATAGCAGAAATAAACTGTTCTCTCAGGAAAACTAAAAAGTACAAGTTTTATTGTATTGCTATCATATTATTGCTGAAGTTCCTTTACAGTTTTGGGTTTTTTTTGAGGATTGGAGAGTGACCAAAAAAAAAAAAAAAAAAAAGTTTTTCTTTCAATATATATTCTGAACGTTTTTGCGAAATAGCAGAGCAATGTTTCTGACCTCCCTGAAACTTCTCTGCTTAAAATCATGTCTTTGTGAAACACTTCAGCAGTGTGATTCCAAACAAACTGTTTCACAGAGGTCTCTTGTTAAAGTGGTTACAGAGAGATGTTCAGTCATGCCATCACATCAGTAAACATTCTTAGAAAGCATGCAATCACCAGCCTGCCATGTGATGTAACCCGTTTAATGCATTTAATTTGTGCAAATCAAAAAACAAGAGTATTTTATTGGTGGATGTAATTTTGAGGCAGTGACCTTGCAAATTTCCCTCAATCACTCAATACCCTTTCTATCTGTGTTTCCATTTTCTTGTTTTTGCACTTGTGCTTCTTTTTCATTTATTTCATTTTTCCTTTTCTCTCTTCTCGTCTCTTTCTTCTCCATCTCCGTTTCCTTTCGTCTCTCCAGGGTTTCTTCCGGAGGACCATCCAGAAAAACCTCCATCCATCTTACTCCTGTAAATATGAAGGCTGCTGCATTATTGACAAGATCACTCGCAACCAGTGCCAGCTGTGCCGCTTTAAGAAGTGCATCTCTGTTGGCATGGCCATGGACTGTGAGTTATTATAGGGTCATTTATTCTTATCACCACTACTATTTACACAGAGATGCGTGAGGTTAAGGATGCTACTGTCGCTGTGCAACTGTTGAAAACTTATTTGAAGCACAGGGCAGAAATGTTTTTAGTCATGCTTGTGGTTTGGCTCTATAAATAGCAGTGTTGGTCTATCAGTGGGTCACTCTCAGACATTCATGGTCCCCAAAGGATGAATCCTACTGACTCAGGCGATCCCCTGACTTTCTACTGTTACTGTGAGGTTCACATTTTTAGCTTTAAGTGAAATATCTGGACAACTATTGGATCATCATTGGACAACAGAGGAGTACGCACACATACCAACACCATGTCGTTTCAAGTTTGAGACTGATATTAATTTAGCAGTACATCTGCTCCTGTGGATAAAGGAAATGGTTTCCTTTCCTCGGGATATTTTGATGAAAACACAAATACAGAACATCTGGACTTCACTTCCAGCACGCTGCACTTAAATTTTGTAGCTCAAATTTAGATTACTGTAACAGCAGAGGTCCTCTTAATTATTTCTGTGCTGTAATTTGTTGCAGGGGAGGCCTGCTAATGAATAAATAGATAAACAAACAACTTTAGACATATCTAACACACACACACAGACACACACACTTTGTTGCGTCCTGGCCAGCCTGTAATAGCTTTTGAAACAAAATATGCGATACAACAAAAGCTAGATATGTTTTCTATAAGATTTTTGTGGAGGTGTAGATCTATTCAGCACTGTTACAAGCACTGCGCTGATGTTGTTGAGCGTCATTTGTAGCATTAGCCTTGTGTACAGCTTTTATACAACAGTTCAGTTTTGTTCCAATGCCAGCACAAATAATACATCCCTACAGCCAAGCAAACTCCTTTTATATCCTTCTGGCATCTAGTGTTCATCTGACACTTTATTCTGACTCCCTGTCAATATTCTGCAGAATATATTGAAGGTCATCCAGCGTCAGTTCTGAGAATGTTAAAAAAAAAAAGAAAGAATGAAATCGAACATTTCTTTAAGATTCATCCGCTCCTCTGTCATCACATTGGAACTAAATGTGCTGAAAGTCACATGTTCGGTCCACGTTTCTCTCTGAATAGTGAGGGGTTTTTTTTTTTTAGTGTTTTTGTAGCTAAATGTGCAAAAAGCAGAGCGATGACATTCAAATGACAACAGAGCTCTATGCTGAAAAGCACTCAGTTACAATGGTCAAAATGTACATGGAAATAACAAAACCTCCACCTTGGCCAGCTGTTTAACAGGCAAATCATTTCCACTGTCACAAATGGTCCATCATCTCAGTCAGCAACTGCTCAGTGGGTTGCCATGAGATTTCGTACAGACATTCACGGGTCATTGGCTTAATGTGCAATGTCTTCACCGCTGTTGGATGGATCGCCATGGAACATGGTGCACACATTCATGTTCGGGGACATATTGTGATAACTGCTAATTTCTTAATGCTTGCATGCTAACATGCTAATCTGGTGATGGTGAAGATGGTAAACATTGTTCCTGCCTAGCACTGTCAGCATGTCAGCATCGTCACTGTGAGCACATTGGCAAATACATGCTTACAGAGCTGCTAACATGGGCGACAAAACAGCAAACATTCAGCACAGACAGAGCAAAAACAGATACACAACCAAATCAAAAAGTGCCACTAAACTCAACACTAACAGAGAGAGAGATAATCAGAACCAATAAATAAAAAGCAAATAGAAGACAAAACTAAATAAAAGACGGAAAAAAGAAAGTGATTGTTGTTGGGGACTTGATAATCTTCACTGTAGTATCCCTGTATTAACTCAGCTAAATGTTCCCTCCCCCCGTCCTGTCTTATCAGTGGTGCTGGACGAGTCAAAGCGAGTGGCCAAGCGGCGTCTGATCGAGGAGAATCGAGAGCGAAGGAAGAGGGAGGAGATGGTGCGGACGCTGCAGATAAGGCCGGAGCCGAACACCGCAGAGTGGGAGCTGATCAGGATGGCGACCGAGGCTCACCGGCACACCAACGCCCAGGGCTCCAGCTGGAAACAGAAGCGCAAGTTCCTGGTAAAGTTTACATTTTGAGGAGTCTGTCAGATGTGTTTCACAAGAAAGTCAATAGGAGTGATATTTTCTATTCAGGGGTGCTTACTTAGTATTGTTTGAGTTTTATATCATGCTGGCCTGTATCCCCATTGTTGTTCTGACAAAAAAATTCTGTCTTAAATTGCTTTTTTAATCTCTGGTAGAGGTTCAGAGAGGTTCCATATTAAGTGGGGCTTTAGATTCTTAGTTACTCTGAGTAAATCAAAAGGTTTTCAAACTGGGAGGCCGCCTCTCCAGGGGGCCTTGAGAAGGCTGAAGAGGAGGAGTAGAAGGAGATGCATGAGATCAAAAACTGCTATGTGCTGATGAAACAAGGGGAAGTAAGTTATTGAAGTTTGGCAGCTGATTTGGCCCAATCACCAACACGGCCAGCAGTTACTGCAGCATCAGCCGGGACACACACACAGCTCATAGGAGAAAAAAAATCATACTCAATGGCACAATGTAAACAAATATAGGCTAAAAAATAATGAGGCTCATGCCATGTTTTTGGGCCTGCTGCATTGTAATGTATTCATCATTATATTTGTATGCCTACACTTACATATTGAAAACTAAAGCACCAGGATGGAAAACTATGCATCAGGTTCAACTCCTCACTAGCTTTTGATCTTTTGCTCAAAGTAAAGCATCTGTCTGATCCACGAAAAACATGAAAAACTAAATTTGACCGTGACATTAATGGGCATATTTTCATCAACAAGCATCTAAAAGTTGATCACGCTTATCGATATTATCTGTCTTTCAGATTTTTATTAACTGCTTGCTGCAGTGGTTCAATCCTTCCTTTTTGTAGCTCATTATTCCAAAATCTTTCGGCCCACAGTGTGTTGGAAGTTGTTACCACTTCAAAAGCCGAGCTAACGCATGAAAGAATGCGACGTCTTTTTCATTTTCAAAAGAAACCGTCCTGACAGCGCTCCTTTTCATCAGCAACTCACTCTGTGGCGTCCCATGTGATCCGTGACACATGCAGATACATGTGTCTACCCCGCCGATGGTTACCTTGAGACAAAGGTGGGATGACAGTTACCAGGCAACCAGCGTATGAAGGCAAAACAGGTTTACAGTCGAATGCCGTTTCTGAAGGTCTGCTGAAAACTTGCCGGGGTGGGGGACAGTCCAAGGTGAACAAAGAAGAGAAGAAAGATCAAGAGAAGTTTCCATATTTGGGAGCAAGTGACACAGCAGGCAAGGCAATCAGAGCACAGACGCTGTCCGTTGTTACGGCAGCTTCACTGCTTCGCACTTTGGATTGGCTGTGATTCACGGAAGCCAAACTTTGGAAGGTTACATGAGGGAAAAAAAAAAAAAAAACCCTGAAGAATTCTGCTTACATTACAAAAGAGCACACACATTCAGTAAAAATCACTGACTGCATTGGGATTTACGTCATTTACAAGCGCAGAATGGTCAGTATCTGGAGGCTTCACTCCTCCAACAGTCAACACTAAAGACATATGTGGCATAACTGTCTCATTCATAGTATTTTAAGCCAGAATGGTTTTGTAAAATCTTGTAATAATCTTGTAAAGTCTGTGTCATTTTATAGGTTTAACAGTTGTTTTTCTGTTTCATTAAGTTTCCCTCTAGTGATTAATAAAGTCTCTCTATCAGTGCGTTGCCTAAAGCTGTTTCCTGTCCGTTATAGCTCTCGTGTTCCCACCTTATCAGAACAGGACAGGGTTCAGCCGTGTAGCTACGAAAGGAAACCTGTGCACTGTTGGCAGCGTTCTCACAGATAATCAGATAACTTCTTACCTCAGGCCCGTTGCTCTGATTGAAAGAGGCAGCTAAATGCCTTTCAGTTTGTGTGTCCCATCACACTTTGGCCTCCTAAGACTATTGTCGACTGTAGTGGAGTCTTTTTCACTAAGAAGATTAAGCAGTGCTAAAAATGCATTGCAGAATCATTTAGACTGATCAGCCTGAGTGTTATATACCTGCATATTCAGCTTAAGCTAAATGGATTTAATTTGTCCACATTGACGTTACTCATCTAATTATCTTTACATTACACATTTAAACTCAAATGGTTTCTTCTTCAAATACAGGCCAATTCTCTGGTCTTCTGTCTACTATCTGTCCTGTCTTTTGTAGTCTACTGGTATTTAAATTGGTTCCAGACTGTTGCCACATGCGTCTCGACATGGCATGAGTCTGTATTTTGTGCTCTTTACAAGTCTACAAGTCTGTAAACCTTTTAAATAGTAGTGTCTTTCAAATGTCAGGCTTAGTCAGTGTTTTAACACAACAACGTCAGTTATGGCAAATTTCTCACAACTTTCTTTTACAAAATGAATCCACCCTCATTGGGAAAACCTGTGAAATACAGAGAACGTTATGTGAAACCACAGCTCACCGTGTTCATTTATCGAACCTTCTCCAATATTAAGCATTTCCTTCTGACATTTAAGCAACAAATGGTTTCGTTACCAGCTTGATCTCTTGTTTCTAGCCCGATGATATTGGCCAGGGTCCCATGGTTCCCACTTCAGACGGCGATAAGGTGGACCTAGAAGCCTTCAGCGAGTTCACCAAGATCATGACCCCCGCCATAACACGTGTCGTCGACTTTGCCAAGAAACTGCCCATGTTCTCAGAGGTAGGTTCAGTGTGCATGTGTGTGTGTTTAAATCTGTTTTAACACTCAAACATATCTGTGGGTTCCAACCTCTCATCAGCCTCGGTACATGGTAGTTTAAAAATATATGGAGTCTTTAATCCAGAGTGCCTCATAGTATTATTAGTGCTGACATTTTTGGCATGGGTGGCCTGGTGGGTACTCAGTCCTAAAATATGAAAATCACATGACTCCGTCTTTTATTCAGGAAAGACGTAGCAAATATCAGAAGTTTATCAGTGAACCTCTTACTGAACAAGGATGGTTCAGTCATAGTTCAGCAACTGTAACTAAGTACTGTAATGGTCTTGTCGGTCTTTGGACTTTTCCACATGACGCAGTGTGTATGTGGCTGTAATGAGAGACATACAGTAGCTTGCTGCAGTAACCTTACTCACAGTCACTTCCATGGCTAAGGAGCACATTATTAGCTAACTACAAGTCCCATTCATTATATATACACAGTTACTATGTACCATTCCCCCACAGTGTGTTAGCAGGTCTCTACACTGCTATATCAGACTGTAAGGTTGCATTAGCAGCTCCGCCCTGCTCTTTGTTTGGTTTGGGGAAGTTAACACAAACCCAGCCAAATCTGTTAACCGAGGTCATATTCATCCACTAACACAATGATGTTTTATTTATGAAGACACAAATGTGGACGCTCAAATTAAAGGCAGGAATTTAACATAGTGCACTAAGTAGGAATTAAAAAAGATTTTGGACAGAGTTTCTGTTTGACTTTTTACCAGCCTGTGAACTTCTGCTTGTAAACTCCAGACTTGTCTCACGAACACTGTTAACCGACTAATGAGCTTGTTAAAGATCTCGGATGATTGGGTGCTTCCTCTGTCTGCAGCCAATTGTCAGCTGTTTTTACACCAAATAATAATCAACCCCCGTCCCTTCTCACCCTCACCCTCTCTCTTTGTCTCTGTGGATAATGTGATGACTCACCACTCGCTGATATTGTTCTGCTCTCTACGCAAACGAGTGTGTGAGCGCGCGCACGTGTGTGTGTGTGTGTGCTCTCTCGGCCATGTTCCACCTCACAGAGTGCAGTCATCATGCATATTGTAGGAGCTTCCCAGTTACGTAAAGTGTTGCAGGTTGCCCTTGGTAACCCTTTCTCTGCAAAGATGCACCCGAGATAATTATGTTGGCTGCTGAAGGAAAGCTACTATTCCAGATCTTACTATACATTTCTATGGTAGATTTACCTTTAGTAATTTTACAGTTTTGTGGAAAGGTCAGTGATATTGTGTACAACATCAAAGGACGTCTGCTGGATTACAAACTGCTACATTAATCCAATAAGTTTACTGATGGCTTCTATCCGACATGTGCGTGTATGATACAGTGTTCACAGCAACCATCACAACAGCTGCAGCTTCTGAAGTTATTATTATTAGTATTTACACATCCAACAATATTAGCAGAGCAACAGGGTGACGATCCTGGCCATCTGAATCTATTCTATATCTATATTCACTCTACTTTTAGCTTTAGTCTCTGCTAGCTCCTGAAAAACATCTCTTTCTCTTTAACTGGAAAGGTTCCACTCTGTTCACAAGCTAGCCTCTAACTATGCTTGTCTGTGGTTAGCTGCCAGGCAGGTGATGTACATTATG
Organism: Toxotes jaculatrix; assembly: GCF_017976425.1. Classification (NCBI taxonomy): domain Eukaryota; kingdom Metazoa; phylum Chordata; class Actinopteri; family Toxotidae; genus Toxotes; species Toxotes jaculatrix. The sequence continues at coordinate 18,912,884 of NC_054411.1, read as the reverse complement.
TTTATTAGCAAACAGCTGTGTGGTGCTGCTGGAAACCAGTATTTAATAAAAGAGATGTTAGTGGGCTGTAAAACCAAAACAAGGGGCTGAAAGATGCTAAAGCACTCAGAGGGGAACTGCAGAGTGATCATTCTTTGTGGGTTCATGACCGTGAGCGACCTTTATCACTGGTGTTTCCCAGCTGCCTTGTGAAGACCAGATCATCTTGCTTAAGGGCTGCTGCATGGAGATCATGTCGCTGCGCGCCGCTGTACGCTACGATCCAGACAGCGAAACGCTGACGCTAAACGGCGAGATGGCAGTGAAGCGCGAGCAGCTGAAGAACGGCGGGTTGGGCGTGGTGTCGGACGCCATCTTCGATTTGGGCAAGAGCCTAGCTCAGTTTAACCTGGATGACTCAGAGGTGGCGCTGATGCAGGCCGTGCTGCTCATGAGCTCAGGTGAGGTTTAAATAACATTAGTAAAGATATGTGATATGTTCCTTATCATATAATGTAATGGTAGAAGTTTTAATTTTAGTGTTTTGTTTTTGCCATTCTCACCTCACTTCTTGACAACAGAGGTTTCCTCGATCTTGAATAAAAGATACTGGCAAAAACAGAGTAAAATATTTAATAAGTGACTCATAAATAATACAACCACTGAAGCTTTGCTGCTGCTGAATTCAGATCTCTTGACTGGCTCATAGGATTCACTTCTTTACCCTCCAACATGCTTTGTAGTGGAGCAACATCTGTCTTTTCTGTACACCAATGTCTCAAGTTCTGTGAGAACAAGAAGTCGTAGGGGAAAGGGGAATTCTCCTTATGTTCCACATGCAGATGATAGTACCGGCCATGTTGACGACTCAGCCTGTGCCAGAAGTTATGTCATTTCCTCTGTGACTCTGGAGGAGCTTTAACAAGTCTGAGAAAATAAAATCGTCACATCAAATTTCATTCTCTTTTTCAGGTTGAGTCAATATATTCTCATTTTCAAAAGTTACAGTTATTTTCGAATGATTTGTTGATAATTAGTAAAACTCAGCGGAATTCTAAACACAAAATTAGCATCTTTACCAGCTGCGACTGTGTGTGGCTGGTATTGTATTCACCTTGTGAACCTGTGTGTGTGTCTGTCTCTCTCTGTCTGTCTTTCATAAACTACTTTTGGGGACAAATTTCAGACTAAACACCAGTTAATTATGGATGGTTTGTCCAATTGTCCAAACTGTCTGTCTTTTCACCACGATAGCATCAAGATTGTGTAAGATGCAGTTGCAAATCTTTACAGTGCGGTTATTTACTTTACTACTTTTACTTTATTACTTTGACCAAATATAACAGACTGTGATGGAACGTAAACAGCACAGACAGCTGTATTTGTAAATCCAATAAGGTGTCAGTGTGGTGGAAGATATTGTTCACATTCATAGTCTCTCTGTCCTAAACTGTTTGAATGAGAATAATCTTGTCTAATCTGCCTCTAATCCTGTCACTGCACAGGACAAATTCCTGGACAGTCACGCTCTCTGGAGCAGTGACAGAGACAGTCATCACCACATAATGGAAGAACATACACAAGACGACCCACAAGTGGTTGACAAGTAAATGAGAAAAGCTGAAAAACACATATATTGTAGATTACTCCTGTAAGAATTATTAGAGATCAGATCGTCTTTGTAGGTCCACAGGTCCAGCTGGGTCCTAATTATTATCAGTCTAATCAGATGTGGGTAGGGTCTTGTTCAATTTCTGCTCCTCAGGATCAGTGACACTGGACCTTTTTTGACTGTGGCTTCTCCTTTACTGACGCTTTACTGCGGCCGGTATCCTCTCTATATTTGGGTCAACTGCATTTTGGATCAGGTGTCTGGATTTGGCTTCCTTATCCCTTTAGGATCAAGTCCATTTTGGATCCATGAAGACCTTTAGTAGGCATGTCCAAAGCTGCATCTAGAGAATCCAGATAAGGATTGTGCCCAATCCAGGCATTTGTTAATGGAATGGTATCAGCATTTTCCACCCAGTTATATGTCTTTTTTTTTTTTTTAACAGGTGGACGGAAACACAGAAAAATACTTAGAAAATATGTTTTGGATTTTCTTGTTGTTGTCAGGTCATCTCATCACGAGGCTAGAATGAAACTATTTTCATTATATTCTGTAATTCAAGCACAACAACAAAGGATAAACGTAGCAAATGCAATTCCTTCTCTCTCCTTCATCACTCCAGACCGTTCAGGGCTGACCAGCGTGGAGAAAATCGAGCAGTGCCAGGAGGCCTACCTGCTGGCGTTCGAGCACTACATCAACTACCGCAAGCACAACATTCCCCACTTCTGGCCCAAGCTGCTGATGAAGGTGACGGACCTGCGCATGATCGGGGCTTGCCACGCCAGCCGCTTCCTCCACATGAAGGTGGAGTGTCCCAACGAACTCTTTCCCCCGCTCTTCCTGGAGGTCTTTGAGGACCAGGAAGTGTGACTTTACGTACGGCAACCCCCCCCCAAGAGAACCCTAGACACAAAAGGCAAGAAACTCGGGGGTTGCTTTGGCAGCAGAGGAGGTGTGTGGGAAGGACAAGTGGAGAGTAAAAAACTGGATTTTTTTTTTTCGCTCTCCTTCAGTGGAAACGTGCCCAGTAAATTTTTTTTTTTTTTTTTTTGGTCCCTTTTTTAATCAAACACCCACAAGACCCACCACCTGCCACCAGCAAAACACACACATCAACAACACCAGAGAGAAACACACTGACAATCTGACTCTGGTTTTTTGTCATTCTGAGAGGTACACACACACACAGACACACACAGAGTACAACTTTGCGAACATTTATAGATAACCACAGATTTAAATTCCAGACATACTGCCATGAACGTTCAGTATCTCTATATGCAAACACAAATCTCATCAGTCAGCTCCTTTTACGCCTGTTTGGACAAACAGCTGTACTCTGTTCCGTCAACTAATGCAAACTGATGAGAACGGTTATGGCTCTGCTCCCTCCACACCCACCTCTCACCTCAGAAAAGTGTAGTGGGTTGTTTTTGTTTTTTTGTTTTTTTCATTTAAATCTCTGGGACCTGACCATTAGCTCCTCACACAGCCCCTACTCCTTCCACACCAGGGTGACCAGATGTCCCCCCCAAAAAATTCAGGACAGTCCCGAATTACAAGCATTTGTCCCAGATCCCAAATCCAGTCCCGTTTGTCCCAAAAATAAGACTAAACCCAAGTTTTGACTTCCACAAATTCATCCTGGGATAACTGAAAGTCCTGGCTGCATTGAAATCCTTCGCCAAATAAGCCAGCGGTCCTCTGCAGTGCAGTCTTCCTATGAGGCAGTCTAAGTTAATTTAACTTCATTGTTGTTGTAATGTTACATCCACAAAGTAACATGCCTGCGTGCTCGTCTCCCCCTCGATGAAGATAGCGGAGATTGCAGTGGTGAGGATGGGGGGCGGCGTAGCTGCAGGCCGCCACAAAGAAGGAGCAGTCTGACACATGCGTCGTCAGTGTGTGAGCGCGCGCAGGTGATAGACACTGCACTGTGGAAATTCATTTAAAAACTTATTATTTTATGTGACAGATAATGATTCACAGACTCTTACATACAACAGAGTTGAAGACAAACAGTTCATGTTCATGAATAGAAAGAATTCAGTTTAGCGAAACCCAAACCCCCCTGTCCCGAATTTCACCCATTCTCATCTGGTCACCCTATTCCACGCGCCCACTCCCTCCCCCCGCATCTCGTTAACTGCAACGGCGACCGACCTCCATCTGCCAAGGCCCTGTGAGTGTTTGTCAACCTACCTCCCTCACATACTGACCTCTCTAGCTCTCTCTTTCTCAGCTACACACAGACACACACACAGGCACATAGAACAAGTGCACAAAACGCAACCCTACACTTTTACCTCATACCTTGTAAAATGTATTTTCTCACTCACCGTTGTGTGGGTGGTGGTAGTCTAATGAGAAGCCATGCTCACCTACCCATTTAACTCTCTGCCAGCGTTAGGAGGTACAGTGGGAACACTTTGTGTGAAGTTTTCCTCCATAATGTATTATTTAACACAGCTGTGTGCGTTATTATGTCCTATAATGACATTATAGGTAAATTAATAATAAATTAAAGGTTGTACGAACATCGTGATGCTTTCTGTGAACATACTGATGAGGGAGTGTGATTACGCCGGCCCTTACCGAGTCCTATCATTATATAGTAAGTGCTTGTTGTTTGCTTCAGCCATAGTTTTAGGAATACATTTCAACAACTATTAGATTAGTTGCCCTAAGAACATGTGAACAAAAGAAAGGAAAGGGTCTGAATACCTTGTGAAAGCACTGTATATGTGTACTCTGACTGTGCTTGAAGAAGACAGTGACAGGTCAGCATAGACCTCATTCAGTATCTTGACAGAAAGCACGGTTTGCCTCCTTTTACCTGGTCATGCAGAATTGACCCTCGAACCTATAAAAATAATTGTTTTTGTATTGTAATGATATATTATAAGCATTTTCAAAGTAAACGATGTTGTAGCTACAGGCTACGTAGATGTTTCCATGAGTTTTACAGTGTCACCCACTGTACTATAAAAAAAATAGTTCAGCAAATTCATTAAATTCAGGAAACATCATTAAAAGTAACAGAAGTGATTGGTATGATACACTATACCATTCATACACAGTATATAGAAAATATATGGATATATATGTATATAGCTAGAATACCTCTCTGACACATACCTCTCGTTTTCAGTACCTCACACACATACATGACATATGTGCATGTAACACACACCCATACAATTTTTTTTTGTTTTTTTTTAATGTAATACCTCAGTTGTTTTGTTGCTCATCTCTTCCTCCTCCTGAATAACCACTGGGCCGCACCACACTTCCTGCCTCCGTGTGTGTGTGTGTGTGTGTGTATGTGTGTGTGCGTGTCTTCTCCTTGGAGCCCTGCCCTGTTGATCGATCACCGTGCCCCCACCTCCTCACCTTCCCGCTGTCTTGTGATAGGTTCGGTGCCGGCAGATGGTGGTGGTGGTGGTGGTAGGAGGGGATGTTGTCGCTCACCTCTGCGGGCCTCCACACATCGACTGTACCTGTTTCAAGTCCCCGTCTGAAACCGACAGATTCTACCTCACCTCTCATCTCAGTGCAGCTGCCCCCTCTGTCTGCAACACTAATATGCACGCACACACACACACACACACACACATACACACATACAGATATATATATTTATATACATGTATGTGTGTGTGCACACAAATGAGTTGCCAACATGGACCCGTTGAGCTTGCTGCTCCTCTGCCAGTGTACAGCAGGGCTTTTAAACGGGCCATGGATCAACATCTGACAGCTGACTTGGCGGACTTTGTCATTTTTTTCCCCTTTTTCATTTTTATCACACACCACACGGGACCAACAGTCACTTTGGATTCTGTTTTTATTTAGGAACCTGAAATGACAAAAAGGGCAGGGTGAATTTGTGACATCGCGGTGTGCCGATCGAACTTTTAAAAGTAAGCTGTCAGGGGACAAGAGCAGCTGGAAGCTGGGACTCCAGTGGAAGCCATTTTGGCCCGATTGGGTCAAGCCAATGGACTATGTGGGTGGTGACTGGGAGGTAGAAGAACAACAAGTGAGTCAGCAGTATTTGCCTGTGGATATGGATTCATCCTGGCCGAGGGGAGGGGAAATGGCGAGAAAGCACCTGTGGTGGGCGCCGATGTGACTCAGGCCAAGCCAATAGCAAACCACCACACAAAAATGGACCTTTTTTTCCTCGCACCTGCAGTACATCTACAGATCCCTCCCTCACAGTCGCAGCAGAAATGGACACTAAGCCATTTAAAAGACGTTCTGAGCGACTGTTCTATCCCAGAGACTTACAATACGAATTAAACACTGCTGAAATAAACTCCACCAACCATATCCCGACTTACCATCCACTACAAATAACTATCAGGTTTTTTTCTGTTGCACTAAAACCACAATGTCTGTATCCCTTGGTAGCCCTGATCCCTTCCTTTATCCCCTTCCCCCCACATCTTTCCTGTTCCTGCCTGTCTGAAGCAGTCTTAATAATATCTTGTAAAACATGTCTCACACAGACACACACAGATAATCACATACAGTCCATTATCTCACCTCTTGATTACCTGTTGAAACCAATAAGGACTGTGACATGGCCTTCAGGCGCCACTCTCAGTGTTTCTAATCTACATTGCAGGGTATTTAAATAGAACCGTAAGCGCTGATTATACAGGGATATCAACACACACACACACAGCAGCAGCAGCACACACTCAGCAATAGGATGATCAAGCAGTACAGTTTCACACTCACTGTCTCCAGGTCTGCTGTGTTTGTACCACACTCTGCTCACTATCACTGTGAATGAAAGCCATGTTGCAACCGGGTCATGGCTCAGATAGGGAACCGCTGGTTTAGTAAATCTGACATATTAATGTGCCTCACAGAGGTCAGTAATGCAAATATACACTATACAGTATAGAGATTGCATATATTTATATATATATATATATGAATATAAGTGTTACAGTTATTGTATGTGGCATTAGAGCTATCAGTGGCTGAATTCATGCTTCCAGCTCAAATCCGATCATGAATCTGTAGCAGAGGGTGTCACGCCTCAGTTTACCCACCTGTGTTAATATCTGTAAAATATTATTTATGAATTATTTTCAGTGAACGTCATAATATATTATGATGTTTGTTGGCCTCGTGGTGATCGCCACCTAACCGTCATAGTTTACCTACCTTTTGCATACCTCTAGATCACTTCATAGAGCACAAGAAAATACCTTAAACAGAGACGTGTTTGTCCTGTTTTGGGACTACAAAGATGAGATCAGGTCTGGTCCACATAGCTTCATGAACTGAGATTTAGATTTGAGCTGGCAGCACAGCCTCTCTGTCTGTGTCTCTCTCTCTCTCTCAGCCAAATGATCAGTGGAGAAATCCTCCCCCTGTCCTTTAAAACAAAAACAAAAAAACACACACACACACACACCAGCACCACAGAGCACACTGCCTTCAGCCATGATCAGTTGCACCAGCATAGCAAAGAGACAGACCAATAGTCAGTGACCGTCCTCCTCACCAAAAAGCCATTCTGCCTGGACGTCAGTGATAGCTATCATAACTCTATGTTGTATGTTCTGACAGCAGGCAAACCCAGTCAGTTCTTCAAACCTGATCCGTTGGTAGATTAAATTTCAGTTGACTAGATTGAATCTGGTTTTGTGGACAGTGTATTAATTTGCAGCCAGGCACACATGGCCAACAATTTGAGCTGCTGCAACACACTAATGGCATGGAGGGCTTGTTCTAGCTTTTATGGCTCTATTATCTCCGTGTAGTGCATTCACGAGAGAAGAAGTTATGAAACTTTCTTCTTCTTTTCCCAGAAGAGATACTGTATATAGATTGATAACAGAAAAATGGCTTTGCTCTGCATGTTTTAGATGGCCTGGCTGGTGGTTACATGAGGCAATTTTGCAGGCAAAGCAAAGTTAAAATTCCTCCCATTTTTTTTTTTATTCCTCGTGACAATAAAGCACTCTTTGACAAAAGCAGCAACAGCTGAGGGCCTTCAGATGTTGTGCTCTGTATTACTACCCTGTCCCTCTCCACACTTCCAAGCCAAACTGCAAACTGAAAAGTCTCCATCTTATCCACAGTGACCACAGAATTGTGTTTTTTCTCTCTCTCTCTCTCTCTCTCTCTCTCTCTCTCTCTCTCTCTCTCTCTGTCTCTTAGACTAAAGTTAGGGTTATGATATGTTTACAATGAACTAAAATGTGAACTTGATGCTAAGCTCTGCCACTGCAGCATGGCACAGAACTCTAACAACCACTCTGAAGCAGTTCAACTCTCATGCAACTCTTTTTCCACAAATACATTTTTTTCACTTACCCTGGGAAACATCATTTCTCTCCTCACCTCTCTGTCCCAGTCCCTCCATCTCCATTCTGCCCCCCCACTCCCAGTGTTCCCATTCTACTCTCCTGTGTTTTGATCTTCTCCCTAATTTACATCCCAATCCTCAACCCTTTCTTTATTTATTTCAGTCTGTCCTCTCGGTGTGCACCTCCTCCTTCCCTGCCCACACACACACACACTCACAGAAACCTACTCCAACTCATACTAGGACTCTTTGGTGGAGAAAGATGACAATCCCTGCAGGAATATATCCACATGTGGAATGTAAAATACTGAAATTGTACGATTAAAGACACGGCGTGAAGTCCCACACTCATGTTGTTTTTGATGTTGTTGATGTTGCTTTTGTTGTGCACCAAGTGTTCGTTGTTCTGCTTCTTCTAGGGCAGGTGAGTTTGCAGGTGGCATTAAACCCCCAAGCATGTGACAGACTGCTACTGATAAGTCCCTTTTTTTTTTTTTCAAAATATAGTATGATTATAAAAGACTTGTGGTTTGAGGTCTGAAAAGCCTGAGCGATGTAAAGCAGGAGATGAAGTGACTTTGCTTTGGACAGACAAAACGCTGTTTTTTTAAAATGATTATTCTTTGATGTTGTAATTAATTTGCATTTGATTTTCTTGGTAAGTGAATGTCTGTCTATCTGTGTTGATGCTTTACTGTGAGAAAATGGCTGTATATGCACTTTCAGACCATCATTGGTGCAGTGGTAGCTAGAGCTCAAACGTCACCCAAGGGTCAGGGTTCAGTTCACCTTCAGTTCAGTTAACTGAAAAGTAAGATCCTGAAAACTGCCCGCTGTTATATGTAATATGTAGGAATAGGCCCACTGGTCCCATTATATGTATCTGATGAGAGTTGTGGCTCTATAGCTCGCTATGCAGTGTGTATGCTAGCTCTTTCATTTTCGCAACGTTATCATAGTTGACTTGCATTATTCAAACTATAACGTCTTAGTAACACAAACTTTACACTGGTTTGGATTCACATCTCAGATTTTTCAGAAATTACTTTTAACCAATTATCAAGATTTGAAGCACTTGAGTTTTCCCGCCTTTTTTGTCAGTTACCACCACAGCAACCTGTGATAAGTTAGCTAGTTAGTGCATACTTCCTTTTGAGCTGTAATTTCATCTTAATTGAGCAACTGCACTCGCTGCCACGTGGCGTTTACTGCCTCTTCAGACACAGGAAGCTCTACCTTTGGCATTAAATTAACTGTAACTCAATTAGGAACAAATTAGGAAGTGAATTTTCTTTAATCTGCTGCCACATTCGAGTAATTAGCATTTTAACAACCATAATTTCTACACAGTTTACAAGCACTCATACTTGTTGAAGGTGTTCTAGGTCTAATAGACAACTTCTTCATCACACGGACTTTACCTGCACACTCACACAATTCACAGCTAACTGCTAACTAGGTTTTGGACTAACTTGACAACAGGTAATTATTATGTAAACAAACAAATTACACTCACTTTCATGTGGAATTTAAGCTCTATTTCTTTTGGCAGATGATTAGCTTTAACTGAATTAGTAAGTAAATAACTGATTAGGAGCTGAATGCTATTGGTATTTCTGCAAACCTGGATTAAGAACTCTCTTTTTGGTGTGAAAAGATGATCAATGGAAAACCAGTATCAAAGCTTCTTCAGCTTCTCATAGTCACACTTTTAGGATCATGTTTCTCACCTGTACGACAAGTCAACATACTGTATCCCAAACCCTTAGCATTTACATTGCCTAGATCTACTGTTCACACTGGACCACTGGGCTGAAGTCCCACAAAAGGGGGTGTATATCTTCTCTAAAGAAACTCCAGCTAACTTCACAAAACACACATAATACATTTGTTTTTTTAGGGACAATATGAACATTTTTGGTGTGGGTAGGGAGGTTGAACCTTATGTTTAACTATTTTTTTAAAAAGCAAGACATTTATACTTTAGCTTTTTTGCTACAACTCATATGGGAGGGAAATTTTAAATCTGGGGTGAAAAAAATCCTCTCCTGGTCCCCCCAAAAAAGTCAGACTAACCTCCATTCAGAAAAATAAATAAATAAAATTACAGCCCTCCCCTTTTTCTGACCCTCCCCCCTCTCTAATATATTTTTGTTCTGTCCCTTAAGATTCATCCATCATGTATTCACATATTGTTTCCACACTCCAATTTAATTAGTACATCACTATTTTGTGAAGATATTTATTTAATTGTAAATTAGGGTTTTGCCAGCTCCATCATCCAGTTACTTGAACTGAAAGTGAATGAACCCGAATCCTGCTTTCCACAGTTGCTTGGGCTGTATCACTTTCTAAGCTGACCCCTGATCTGGGTCAAAAAAAAAAAAAAAAAAAAAAACCTACATCCTGATCTTAGCCTTTACATTGCTCAACTTTTATCTGGCTCATCTTGCAATGTATAAATCTGCCGTATATTGATCTCAATGTTGTGACGAGAATATTGCTTTTGATGGAAGATAAGCCTCAACATGCATAAAAAAAAGAAAAGACCTAAAGAAACATGTTAAAAAGATCACAAAACGGAAACCAAAAAAAAAAAAAGTATACAACTTTTCATACCTCATCACACTGCTTTGTGCCAGAGTAAAGGATGAGGAAGTGATCAGTCTCAAGCGTGGAAAACCACCAGTGGTTGGCGAAATGTGGACCCAACAGTGGTCTCAGGAGGATTAAATTTGAATTTTTTTTTAATAAAACTTGGTGGCTTGAAGAGTTACATTTTATCTGGTCTGAAATATTAGCCTGAAAAAAGCCACTCAAAATGTAAACTTGTTGAGGGTAAAAAAAAAAATTCTTACAGGATCTGTTCAGGTTATATGGTTATGACAGTGTCGTGGCTCTAGAAAAAGATGTTTGAAAATGACAGCACTTACTTTGTTATATCAATAAGGAACTGATGAAACATAAAGCCATGCTTTGAGTATTTATCCTCAGCTGGCAGATATTTATTCTTTCTCCTCGTGTGCTCTGCCCTGACAAACCAAGAGAGGACTGAAGCTTCATCAGGACACGAGCTGAGGTGCATTGGATAGTTTGGCCAAATGAAACACTTCAATGTAAACTGAAACTACTGTCTCGAAATAATCAGCAATGGCAAGGAAATTAAAAACGGCGCTTCTGCCTCCTAAAAGCTTTGAAAAGAGATGTTATCCTCTTCGAGCCTTCAAATCTCCTCAAGTGAAAATATGCAATTACACACGTATTTGTGACCAGTGTACTTTAATACAGGCCAGTAAATTGTGCCTTGAATACAAAAAAAGTTTAGGACCCCAAGTCCTGGACTACTGTTGAAATGAAAATGTCCTCTCTTGTTTTTGTTTGTTGCTCCCTGCAGCTCCCCTTCACAGTGACTTAATGCAGTAAGCGCACAACCCGGCCCTAATTAGCGAAACTGAGAGACATCATGTGAGGCCCCCGCACAAGCAGGAGGCTATTTCCTATTTTGCGAAGCAGCCATAATATTTTTTTATTTTTATTTTTTACTTTTGGCACAGCACAGTGTTGAATGTAAAGCAGAGTGAGATGTGGGGTGAAACACCCCAGACGAGAGTTTGATGGTGTTTTTGATAATGCTGGTCACGGCTTTGTAACGGGCACGGTCATTGTTTGTCTTGTTTTCTGTGACAAATCATTCACGGCACAATCAGAGAATGGCATCTCAGTGGCTCAAAGCTGTTTGTGTTTGTGGCTATGTGACATTCATTTTCAGCATCATAAAATTATTTGATATCAATTTGCCTGCTGTGTTTCTGTCTAGAGTGTGACAGTACACATGACTGACGCACACACACACACACACACACACACACACACACACAAGCTAGAAAATGAACAATAACCAAAATCTAAAATATGGACATTGCCCACAGAGCATACAGCAGACAGCTGCTGAAGAGGGTTTGAGCTGAGCTGTCCCAATGAGTGAGAACAGTGTGTTTAGTGTTATGTCATTCACCTCTATCAGATTCCATTACTGATCCCATTAAAGTGGTTCCACGTTTTACGTTTGCACAGTTTTAAAAGCATCACACACACAGCTTCATCTGTAGGAAAGTTCTTTCCCTAACGTCATGTCTGTAGATGTTTATCCTACCGACATGAAGTTTACTCTCATGACAGAATGAGCCAACATCGTGAGTTCTTTCTTTGCCTTATCTTTACAGGTCAGTCACATGTACAACAAGAACATTAGAGTGACAGGTGTGCTGACAGATGTGGATGTGTTGGGTGTGGCCAACAGATGGTGCCTGTTCCTTCTCTGTAGCACTCACCTTGAGCTGACTGGGAGTGCAGCTGGGGCTGTGGGTAACGGCTGGCAACGTCCACTGTTTTGGCCAACCACTTTTGTGAGGACAGTGTCCTCCAGGCTCAGTGGGAGTAGACTCCTCACTCCATTCCTGCAGTTGTAGTGGTGCAGTTGGTCAGCCTGAGTACTTTTGACCACACCTGCCTTTTGCTATCTGGACAGCCCTGTCTGTATGTCCATTACTCTGAAGGTAGAGAGGACTCCCTTCTAAACTTCCTCATGTCTCCTGAAGCTAGCTGAGGCACATTATCACACAGGGATACCATGATGTGCAAATGTAGCTTTCAGCCTAGCTACGACCTGACAGCTAGTAGTTGTTGGGAGACTTAGAATCTCTAGGTATCTAAAGTAATAGACACTATCAAGTAGTTTTGCCTTTTAAAACTCACACGGGTTTATGGCAGCTGTCTGCGGTGGTCTGGATGGGAGCTCATATGACATTAATGGCTCTTTTCTCTGTGTGTCCTTGTTTTCTCTGCACACTGCTGCACTTTAGTTTTGATGACATCTGACATTTCGGGCCACCAAACAGATTGGCTGGCTCTTTATCTGCACTTAAATCAACCCTGGTGCCCATCATGCATCCTGTCTAAGATCAGCTCTTTCATATCTGCAGGAATGTCTATGCGACTTCCTCTGATGATGAAGCCGTCTGGCCGAGATAGCTCCCCCCTTCACCTGATAGAAGTGTCTCTGGCACTTTCTCTATATACTCTGGAGCTGCAGATCATTTTCTGTGTTTTGTTCTGTCGGATAATAAAATGACAGGACCTTCTGATTATAACAACTTGTAGTGTGGGATGGATCCATGGCTGTGGAATAAAACAAGCAGATCTCTTTTCTTCAGCTTCAGGTAAGTTGTGATCCTGCCATTCTCCATACCTTTGGTATAGTTTGTTTCATCTGTATTACCTTTGTTTGATTCCAGAGGACTCTCGGGACATCTAGAGTATTCTTATCCAGCCTTTTCTGGAACCCTGTTTGGTTCAACACCTGAAAAGGAACTTGCTCCATCTTGGAGGGCTGTCATCCTGGTGCTCTGGTTGAGGGATGGGTGGCACCTCTGGAGGTATGACTCTCTGCTCTTGTCTCTTAGTAAGTAAGATGATGATGAAGTTGTTAGTTTTACATTTTATGTGAACTGATCTTAGTATACCTGTTGTGTGTGTGTTAAGTGCAACACACAGACTGTCTTTGCCTATTCTGTCCAAATGACTGGGAGCAGCTAATTGATCTGCTGCTATAACAGCCTCCACTTTTCTGTGAAGGCCCCTCTGTAAGATGTCTGAACCTGTCTGCAGGGATCTGCTGCCTCTGAGCCACAAGGGCCCAAGATTTGATCTGGTGATGACACTAGACAATAAGTGTTATTACAACTAAAGTTATTACACTTTATCCTGAGGGGAACAGGAACGTTTGAAGTCACTTCATCCGGTAGAAGTTGAGACATTTCTCTCAAAAGCACAAATGTCAATCATACTCATGATACTAGAGGAAAAGTGAATGTCACAGCAATCCATCCAATGGGTGTCCAGATATTTTAGTCTGGACCAAAGTGCAGGACTGACCATCTGACAGACCGACACTGCCAACCTTACAACTATGTCTAAGTGTAGTGTGAGCAGAGCAGGTACAGTCCTCAGTTCAGGTCACTAGGATTTTGGCAGCATCAGAGTCAACACACAGTCAATGTAAAACTGGAGCTGATGTGTAATAATACGCTGAAGGTGAAATACCTCCAGTGTAGACACTCTGTTAGAGCCACTCCAGTAGCGTAGTTAAAAACCCTGGGCCAGTTTGTATTATTCTTATAGCCAGCTGTGACCACTCAACCTGAAGGTAACAGGATACAGATATAATTCACAGAGGGGTGGACAGTCAGTGGGGGCCCAACAGAAACCTTCTGCCCTGTAGCCCTCTGAACCAGTCAGTCCAGCTGTGCCAGCCACCAAATGACAAAATACAATATTATTTCTAATATTCCCAGTAGCCTCTGCAAACCAGTGCTTACCTTCAGCTGTGGCTTTAGCAAGTATTACATCATGGTTACTGCATTACCAGTTTCCACAGAGAAGAGTACAACAGTGGCAGCAGTCACACAACATGGTTCCAGTACATCATGCCTGAGCTCATCATAAACTCTCACATCTAAGGTGACTGGAGTGGTCAAACATTTGTCAGTTTTGGTTAAATGTGAACTTACTAACAGAGAATTCAGGTAGAATTTCTGTCAAGCATCAGACACACCAGAATGAATGAAGAGGCTAAATCATTACGAACAGTATCCTTTGTCATTACAGTGGTGTCGATGTGGGGTCAGAAGTTCATTATGTCCACTGATGTTAGTAACACTTGTAAAACCTGTGTTAGAAAAAAAAAAAGCCTGTCCCTTCTCTTCTGATTCCTGTCAGCTGACAGGAGTAATCCTACAGGCTGTCAGTAAAGTACGGTAAAACTTTCCAGTACAAACCACATTGTTAAACCAGGTAAATTATAACATGTTAAAACTGATTTGATAGATTAAATTAGGCCACATTAAGTTTAATTTGAATGAAAATTTAATTTTATACTGAAGACAAGTCCAGGCACTTAGTTTCTTTCCTGAATCCAAATTCTCTCCCGAAACAGTCTTTATATGTTCTTTGTTTATATGGAATTTAAAGCCATTATTTAACTTAGAGCTACATAATACTCACACTGCATGAGCTCAGTGTAAATGGGTTATCTATGGTGCACTTCTGCTAAATTTGGAAACAAACTACTGAATTATTACGAACTCTGAGACTCATGAAAGCCAGTCGATGTCAAATTTGTTTTAGGGTTGTTGTGGAGGAGATGATGTAACAATGAGCAGCTTTGCTCTCCACCAATCCAGAGTCCTTCACAGCCCAGCCCTGCCGCCAATCCAGCCCCCCACCCCCCCCACCCCCACCCCATCCCTCCCAAAAAACACAGAAGGGCACAGCTGGTACTGAGCAGACATGCCGCAGACTGACATGGATATTGTGTGTGTGTGCGTGTGTGTGTGTGTGAGAGACACACACACACACGCACACCCTCTTACACAGACACAGATTGACAGACTGGGACATCCATTACAGATTTTTCCCCTCAACTAAAGGAAAAGTGCTCCCAGCACTCCTCTAAAATAGAACAGGGTGTTTTGATGATGCTCATATTCACTGACTTTGCTCAGAATTTTGATCACTTTGCAGATTCTTAGAAAAACACAGGTTCACGGTCTCACGCACTTGCCTCTGATTTACGAACACGTGCTGCTGATTTAAGCGCATATGACTGCATTACATAACACGTTTTATCATCATGTCAGGATTTCTGAGATCAATATTTTCTGAAGTAAAATCCATGTCGGGACAAAAGTCATTATCTGTTAAAATACTAAACAATGATGATACTAAAGATACTTTTTTAACCTCTCCAGGGTCCAGTTTTCCACTTTAGTTTTCCCATAAAATGTGCAGGTTAACATTCAGTGAAATGGGCTTATTTTCTCCCGATGATTTTATTTGTTAATTTAATGTCATCTTATTGGTTCCCAAGTAACTTAGCTTGTTTCCATCTAACAGATCGTTTTTGACTCGGTCTTTTTCACATCAAAGTCAAAAAGAAGTGAACAAGTTTCTCATCCAGTGGAAATAACTCAGAGGTTCACTTTAGAATACAAAGGCTTTGCTCCGGGTGAGATTTATTTAACAGGAGGATGAGCAAGTTCACTGAAAAACAGTAGGTAATTGTAGCTGTAATTATTACTAGGATGGGGGTGAAAAATTAAACACTCACATGTGCTCCAGGCAGGATGAAAATCACCGACCAAGGCAGGTGATGTTAAAATCACCCACTTTCCTTAGAGAAACGAAGGACGTGCAGTGATGTAGACTTACTGTTTGCTATACACTCACAAAAGGAAGTAAAGCAGAGGTGGAAGGGAAGTGGTAGAATTGTTTTGAGTGTCTGGAGCATCATTTTATACACATCTTTCCCCAAAATTCAGCCTTGTATATTTGGAAACTTTGGAATCTTCACTAAAATTTAAAATAAATTTCTGTGGTTTGAGCTACGTTTGTGTAAACAGCCCGAGCTCCCGATGACTGATCCACTGGTGCAGTCAGTTAGGTTTAAGAGTCTAAAAAAAGGATCTGCCCCTTTAGGAACAAATAGTCTCATAGACTGAGCCTCTACATGGTTCATTCATACTTCACTACACACATGCATCAGACTCTCCCAAAACGCATGGCTGCCCTTCCCCCATGGATTCATTCATGCAGACTGGTGTTATGTAAGGGAGTTGCCCTCCTCTCCTAGCAGACACGTCCTTGCATAAACTACATGCGTCAGACGAGGACAGAGATGAAGGGAGAGAGAGAGAGAGAGAGAGAGAGAGACAGACAGACAGACAGACAGACAGAGAGACAGACAGAGAGCATAAAAACAGATGAGAGGGCAAAAGAGGCAGAAAAAAACAAGGAGCAGGGAAAACATCAGGGAGAGCGAGAGGCTCTGCCATGGAGCTCAACCTCCAAAACCTGTGGAATGCACACACACACACACACACACACACACACACACGTTTAATAAGAGAGGAGGAGGTGCTTAGTAAAAGGCCATTGGCAGGATGATTTAGGGGGGAGCAAAAGGAAGTGACAGAGGAAGAGTACTACTGAGACCAGAGGAATTTGTTTTGCTTTGCTGGTGAACTGAACATGTTGGTGATGGTGACCATTTTAAGAGAGGTGAAACAGGACTTTGCTTTAGACTGAATCGTAAAGTCAAATCTTTTTCTTAGCATTTATGTCCTGTATGATCGTTCTGATAAATGTCATGGTCTTTTTTTCTGTGGTTAATACAAACATAGTGAATGGTGAAATAAGGTAATGATGGCCTGATGGATGTAATGCTTGCTATGGATGTGATGGTTATGATGATTGTGATAGACAGGTCTAACAGAATGGGTGTTGCTGAGGATCTGTCAGTGATTCAAACCCTCTGCCCCTTCAGAGCCTAACTGTGCACATAATCAACACCAATGTACCAGCTATACATTCAGTAATTTGGTAATTCAGTAAATTTGTTTTTTTTCACAATATTCTGCGGATGGAAATCTCAGTTTAAGATGTTTGTAACGCAGCATTTTCACCACTCAAAATCCAATATGCATCTTTTACAAGTAGCCCCCGGGTGGGAGACACAGACTTAACCATTACGCTGCCCGGCAGGCCCATGGTGTGGAAGGTGGAAGCTTCCAGTGAGGACTGACTTTTTCAGTGAAGAAGGAGACACCTAGTGTCCAGCAGCAGTTAAACCTGTGGAACAGAAAATATTTTCACATACAAAGATTCCAGATTTGATTTATTTATTTTTTGTTCTCGGGGGGGAGAAGGAGTGGATGCAGTGGTTGCAGCTTCTCATATTTTTACCTTATTATGATGCCGATGTGGAGTCTTGCAGTTTGAATTAATGACTCTGTCGATCGTAACGCTGGTGCGGCTACAGCAGTCCTACGACCCCCTCTGCAGGTCAAAGTGGTTACTACCCAGCAATCTGTCATTTGCGAGGGATGATTGATAAGTTCTAGTTACATGTACATGCAGTACAACTCTTTGAGTCATTATGCAAAAAGTTTGAAGTTAATATAATAATAATATTTTCTGTTCTTTCTGTTTCAGGTAATTCAGGTAAATTATAATTCTGCTCTGTCTGAGAAAATGGACAACACCTGCCTTAGCAGTCATCAGCTACCCTTTATCATCCACGGAGGTCCTTGGCCTGATTTGACACCACAAGACTATGACCTCAGGAGCTCAGTGGTCGCCTTTTTGACAGAGATGTGATTGCTGTTGTGGACCACTTTCTGGAGGACCAAGACACTGACTTCTACTCCTAAGGTTTTTTTTTTTTAAATTGACTCCTTATATGCAAGGGTAGTATAGCATCACGTTACATCTTCAGGAGTAATCTAACAGACAGCAGTCCTCTCAGGCTGACTGGACGTCAGCGATCGCTGAATGTCACATCAGCAAACAGTGATTTCTCCTACGTAGCTCTTAAAGAAACTCAGCCGTGTCGTTTTCACCGTTTATTACTGAATGTATGAAAAAAAGAGCAACAACAATCACCAGTGTCATTAGATAAAGTGCACTTCATATAAGCAGTGTCATAATCTGAGACTCAATGAAAGCCTACTGACACGACCAGCCACATCACATCCTACTCTGTAGGCCTAATGCACATGATGATTCACAAGTCACAGGCTCAATAATGCACATCGTGACATACAGTGTACTGCACACTCAGGAAATGCACACTATGAATTGCACATACTGTAGATACACAAAAGGAATATAAACAACACTTTGGCTTACATGTACTGTATATTACAAAGCATGCTGCTGTACAATATAAAACTGCATATACTCAGACAAATACAACAATGTGCGAGAGGTGTCGACTGAGGAGTTATCCTGGTTGTCTAAGTTAGTGGCAAAAATATCTCACATTGTGGCAGTGTTTCACTTACAATCAGAGACTTCTGGTTCCACTCATTGGACCATTTAACAAATGGTCACAGGTCACATATCTAGTTTGTTGGAACCCTACAAAAAACAAAGTATATATGGTTTTTGCGTTGGTTTGGTTTGATCTTCTCAATCATAAGCATATAAGCATATTTCCCAAAATGTCAAATCATCCCTTGTTTTTTTTTTTTTTTTTGCTATTCCAATCTAATAAAATCAGCTTCATTTTAATCATTAACAACCAACCATCTTGCAGTGTAAAATAGTGTAGAATTTCTACAAAGAATAACACGTTTTTGACTGAGAAACACTTCTGAGGCAGGTTTCTAGCTAAGAGTGCAATATGGGTCAAAGATTGTACAGTTTTCTAAAACGCATTAAACATATCGGACAGAAACACATTTTAACACCATCCTTTGGTACCCTGAAAATCTGATTCAATGTGGGGAAAAAAATCGCAGTGTCTGTCTGAAATCCCCTCTGGGAACGACTGGGGACGGAGAGACTTGGCAGTGTTTGCAGGAGTGAGACCAAGACAGAGGGCGCAGAGCCAGGAGGGAGGGAGGGAGGAAGAGAGATGGAGAGGAGGGAAAGACGATGACCGTGTCACATTAACAATACTATTTTTCACCTTCACGAGTGAGCTTAAATTCTTCTGAACATTCCCTTTATACTTGGATATTGTTCTCTTGAATAGTGAGCGGCAGGAAAACACAACAATCTGTACAACACGTGAAAAAATATGGTTATTCACTTTCATTTGGACTTGAAACAAGATCAATCTAATACTGCAAATATAAGTGAGAGTATGTAAACACACTTAGTGAATGCAGTGTACCTGGATTTACACTTTACAATGTATGATCAGCGCATGGTATCACCAGTGTCTTCAGCAGAGGTTTTGTGTTTTGGATTAAGATGATGATTGAAATACCGTACGTATGTGTCAGACGTTTGAGTGTAAGACGTAATATTTTGTACTACACACACACACAGTCGGTGCTGTCAGCCTCAGTCTAAGAGAAAATGTTTTTCATTTTCCACCCCTTCCCTCACTTCCAGAACATTCCCTCACAGATCTGCGGCTTGTTAGAGCTGTAGAACAAGTGACAGAAAGTGATGCGCAGTTAACCCTCTGTTAGTCCTCTCTTACAGTCTGTCTGTCTGACTCCTTGTGTGCCTCACTTGTTCCAGAACTTTCCCTCAGCAGCCAGCCGCTGGTTGAGCCGACAGAGCTGCCGGAGGAAGCTGTCGTTGGGTCCGATTTCTCTTTTCTGCCTCACCATGGCCAGAGCGGTGTGGACATCCATGTTTTGGCGAAGCATCAGGTAGGCTATGACCAAGGTTGGCGAGCGGCTGTAGCCTTCCCTGCAATGAACGTACACTTTACCTGCAGGTGGAAGAAAAAAAAAAAAGCACATGGTCCAGTTCAATTAAAATCACAACAGCAGTATCTGGAACTTTACTTATCAGTAATCTGATATCTGTCACATCTGTCATCTCAGCTCTGTTGTCCTCTGACCTTTCCCGTTTTTGTACGCCAGCGCCTTCTCAATGAAGTCCGCTGCCTCCTCGAAGTAAACGCTGATGTCGAAGTGGTCGGTGTCGCTGGCTGGTACTCCATGGTAGACGATGCCCGTGCCTGCGTAGAACTCGGCGCTGGTGTTGACGTGCATGAAGGAGTTTCCCTCTGCCGCGTTCAGGATGTGGGTGATGCCCAGGCGCTTCAGACGCATCGCGTTTGTTGCCACAAACCTGTACAAGGTGGGTAAATCAAACAAATACGTGACACCTGAAATCTAGAAACAAATATCCCTGAGTTATCTTCACCCACTACATCTACCTCCATCTAGCCAGGTTATTATACTGTGTGTATATATAGCTACACTCTAAATGCCACGTAGTCATTATAATCTTGTCTATTATATTGCACAGTTATTTTTATTCTCCTGTAACTGACTTTATTTCACCGTAGCAGAGGACATTACATGTCACTGCTGACAGAGTCATACAAGAGCACTGCTGAGAGATCTGCTGCATCTCGCTGTGAACCTCTGGGATTCCTGTACCACTTGGCACCTCCTGCCTTTTAGATGCAGAGAGCTAAAAATAGAGTCCATGAACACTGGTGTTGATACTGAATGCAACGTCACGCCTCCCATAAACCGTCTGCCAGGCTCTCAGACTACACAGAGAAAAGAGGACAGAAACATATTTAAAAAAAACCCCACACCATCTCAGAGAGAAGGATCTGCGGTTGCAGGCTCTCTTCACCGGGCTTCACAGAGCTGCAGCCATGGATTTGTGGGTTCTAGCCTATATTTGCGTGAGACCTATAAAAGACACAAGTGTTTCTGCTCTGTCCATTAAGACTCCTTCAGGAAGGCAGGCAGAATAAAGGCAGCACTACAGAGGTTTCCCCTCCCGCAGTGACTCACTGTGCTGAAAAAAAAAATCTAAAAGCTTTCACATCTAGCCATTTAAAATTTAGAACGCATTTGCCTGTAAGTCTAGAATATGCTTTTTCCAACCAGACAGACAGACTCACTGTGTGTGCAGTAATCTGAACAATCACTAATCACTGTCAGGAAATGTTGTATGTGCTTTCATGGTCCTTCAAGAGTATGTCATTTAAACCACTTGCTGTTTATATCTTATTAATGATTTAAAGATTACTCTTACATATATTATATATTGTTATTTATCCTCATACTGGAACATGAACGTGTCCACCATTTTAATCCAGATATTTTAACATTGCTGTCTTCCAGTTCAACCTTTTGAAGAAATATGCAACACACTGTTTAATCTCAGAGGTTCATACAGTTCTACAGAGAGAAATTGATATTAATACAAGTGAATAGTATAGTAATGTTTTTTCTCTGCTCTGTCACACAGATATAAAGTACTGTTTCCAGTCTTTGTGCTATGTTAACTGCATGAATGAAGGTGTTGAACCTTTCTATTCTAACTTATTATGAGTAGTTAAAAACATTTTTTTTCTTTTTATTCTATTGCAGTGCAAGTTGTTGGACTCACACTGACCAGGTCATTCTGTTAACAGTCCCAGTGTCTGTGTGTCATAACATAATTATGATATATGGAGAAAAAAAAAATATCCTCCACTTCTGTTACAGATGATGGAAACATTACAGGCCCCGAGTGTGTGTGTGTGTGTGTGTTTCCTTCCACACTGACTCACTCACAGTTAGCAGGGACATAGAGGAGTCCAGAATGTTATTTGCAGGTACTGAAATATAGAGTACGCCTCTGTGGATACTTCAGTTCAGCAGGGGACTGACAGGTTAAGCACAAGCTATTTTCAACTCTTCCATTCCTGCCATCTTCTGCTCCATTTTGCCTTTTTATAACACTCCACCTCCTCAAACATTAAACAAGCCTCTAGTCTGATGCCGCCCCCATGTCTTTGGCTCCCTGCATGCCTCTATCAGCAGACTATATCTCAAACAGCATAACATAAACTTGCTGTTTTTTTTATGCATATCCCAACCAAAAAATACTTAAAAATTATCCCATATAAAAAAAATTCAGTGACTGATTCCATAAAGGTCCATGATATTGTTAGTCATGGCAGTCATCAACAACAAAGATTATTCTAGAAAACGTGTAGGAGCCAATCATATCAACATCACATCAAACACACACACACACACAATGTTTAGAAACTGAGCTTTAAAGGATTTCAGTGCTGATCGTTTACTGTTAGTTCATCTATTTTCTCTTTTGTGGTGTACTAATCTAATAATAATAATAATAATAATAATAATAATAATAATAATAATAATAATAATAATATATTCGGAGTCATAATTTGGCTGGAGCTGTATAGCATCAATGCGCGGCCACAGTAATAGAATATAATGGGTAAACAGAGGAAGAAAAGATCATTCCGTTGGAATTCGTTGATTTCATTGTCATCAGATCAGAGGGAAACTGATTCCTCATCTATGTGGGCTGTTAAAGCTGCGTGACCTGAATTAGAGAGAGACGTGTTTACTGTAATGTAAAATATTCCCCACGTGAAAAAAGAAACAAAATAATAATAATAATAATAATAATAATAATAATAATAATAATAATAATAATAATAAGCAGATTTTAGTGTGATCACAGCAGAGACTCACGCATTGCCGACGTAAATCCGCGGGTAAACCTCGTGGAAGTGTTTTGTCGGCCAGCTGTAAAAACCGCTGTCGTCCGTCAGCAGGTCATTGAGTTGCTGCAGAGACACCTCGAAGCTCGACATGTCCAGTCGGGTCGGAGCTGCGGTCTTCACCTGTTGGTTGTGTTTGTTCTTCATTCCCGGAGACCGACGTGCCACCTCCAGCGGACACACACACACACACACACTCAGTGGGAGGACGGTTAGTGAATGTGGCGGACAGGTGTCGGTTTACCGGGCTGCTCCGCTCTGAGTGGCCTCCTCCTCCTCCGCCAGCAGCGGCTCTGAACACTGAGCTGCTCAGTGTTGGTAAAGACCAAACCCACATCCAGGGCCGGCCTTGGCTTTTTTTTGGGGGGGGGGGGGGGGGGGGGGGGGGGGGGGGGCCCTAGGTCGGTGGTTCCCCATCCAAGGGGTCCCAAGTATGTACATTTTGAATAGAGTGTTATAGATGGGCTGTGCTACGGTTGTGTTTCTGTTTACTATTATTCTGTTGTTTTGACTTTGGGGAGTTTGCTGAAAGAACCGTGGCCCTCGCTTTTGTTCAGGGGACAACTTTGCTGATTTGCTCTCCAAAAAATAAAATACTGACACAAGGAATTTTACTGTGCAACAGATAATTTTTTTATTGCTATAGAGAGTTGAAAGAAATGTTTCAGTTGATAGGCACTGCATTCGTAATGCTTTCAAGAAAGTTTTTTTTTAATCTAAAGTGCAAATGCTGCAGTTTGTCATCAGTCAAGCTAGCACTCAAATCAGTTAGGAAGAGAAAAGTTCTTCTCCAGACAGCCCTGCATCCCTGTGTGAAGAATGACTTGAAGAGAAGCTGGTGGGAGCTGATTTCACATGTCCCACACCAGCTTAACTCTCCACAGTCAAACTGCAAACTTCCTGCCTCTGCAGCTTGGCTTTGAGAGGATACTGCTTCAGTAGAAGGAGGAAAAAAAATAAAAAATAAGGAGGAGTCACAGGACAAATAAAACACACAGGTGGCTTAGCCATAATTATGGTATGGTCAGTTGATAATGCCAGACCAGCTGGAAAACATCTGGAGGAATGTATGAGCCCCGCTTTGTCCTCTGAAGATCTCGTGCTGAGGCTAAACAGCAGAATAGCCCTTTAGGTTTACTACTCCCTCACCTACCTAAACTTTCAGAAGCTGTTTTGACTTGTAAATCCAGATGGAAGCTGTTTAAAAAAAGTAAAACTTTTGCCCCTTTAGCAACTTTACAAGGAAAACGTTTCATCCATAAGAGCTAGAATCATCCATTTCTGTGCTTTTTAAGCATCTACGGTGGCTAAAAGGGGTCAAACAAAATCTGATTTCCTGTGTGCACCATGTAACTCCTCCTTATCCTTCACCTTCTGGAAGCTCATTATGCCTACTACTTTGCAATTAGGATATTAGCTGAGATAGTAGATTCCTAGCAGGTGCTAATCTACAGCAGATAGGCTGGCTGGCCGCCTGCCCCTTTAGCACAGCTCAGGCTGCAGCTTTGCTGCCCGGCAGCGTAGGACTTTCAGGAAGCTGTCAATCTTGTGGGAGTCCCGTCGGAAGCAGGACATCAGGAAATGGAAGTTGATCAATTTGGAAATCTTGTCCTGGCCGATGTCGTTGCCTCCGTCGTAGGGCAGAGGGGAGATGGCCTGAGCCGCCGGACCCATCTGGGATAGGAGTCAGGGAGAGTGGGAGGAAGGGTTGGGAAAGGAAAAGAAAAGTCTTTTAGTTTTCATTTTATGTTAGCGTTTTGAATAAGTACAAAGGAAATTTGTCCACAAGTTCTTCATCCCAGACTTGAACACCTTGCCAGATAGGATGTCCAGACCGTCTCCCAGGTTCTTGGAGTGCTCTTGCAGTTCTTGGATCTTGCTGAATATGCTGCTTTGTGCTGGGTGAGGCAGAGTGTAAGCAGAGGTGGACAGGACGACCAGAGGGTCCACCCAGGCTTGGAGCAGAGAGCGAGCCAGCGACATCAGGCGTGACTCCTGGAGGACAAGTCAAACACATAATGTCTTTAAAGGAAGCATAGTTATCAGCAACACTGCACTGTTCAAACATCTGTCTCCTGCTGGACAGGAGATGTGAAATGTCCAGAGAGAGGACGGGAGCTGTAAAGTGAGGACATCACTGAAACAAATAAAAGTAAAGAATAAAGGAGAAATTAAAAGAGATACAGTAACTTACTGATTCTTGAAGAGCTTGGGCCTTATCGTTGGGCGTCTGTAGAGACGAGGTGTGGCACATCGAGGGACGGGGTGCGATCACCCGACCGATAGGAGGGAAATGAGTGTCCTGGGACGCACAGAAGAGGGTTGTTATATGCACCGAAGAACACATTTTTCAGTGTGATGTTGATTTTTGTAACATAACTGAATTAAAAACTACAGGCTGCCTGGAAGGCTGGACGTCAATATAAAAGCTTTAAATAGTGCAGAACCACTAACCTGAGCTTTTAAGGAAATGAACTTACTACCCAGGTAGTATTTCATTCATGCTGTTCTGAATACACGAGAAAACTAGACTTGCAAACAGGTGTAACGTGGTTCAAGCAGGAATCAAGAGCACAGCTGCAACAACAGCTTTGACTGGATGGAGACACGTTTGTGAGTTTGGGCTGATTCAGGCGCACTCAGACTACACACACACACACACACACACACACAAACAGGGACTGACCAGGTCTTGGGTGAGTGTTGTGCTGAGGGAGTGCAGTTTGTCAGAGCGCTGAGAGGCTCGGTCCAGTAGGTCGCTGACAGGGACAGCTACGCATGACGCCACCATACACAACACTGTGGCGCAAAGAAACATGACAGAGAGGATGCAGAGTTCAGCAATAATAGCAAAGTAGAATTGCTAATGATTGAGGAATGAATGAAGATTAGATTAAAATGGATCCTTTGAAGTTTTACACATTTTACAGCAGAAAACAAATTGTTGGCAGGAATTAAATAGATGAGAGACAAAGATAGACAGAAAAAATAAGCTCATCTCACCCGTCATGAAGAATTTGCTTCCGCTGGTTCTGCTGTGAGCCATCTCTCTTCTCGTGCTTTCTGTTCGTTGGTCTTTGCTTCTTCTTCTTCTTCTCGTTGTTATCTCTTTCTCTTGCTCCATTTTGCCTCCGTTTTATAGTCGCTCTGGTCCAGCTCTTTGGTTAAGCAGCAGTCGGGTGTCTGCGTGCTAATTGTTTGGAACTTGTTTGGTCCAGTTTATAATGAGAAACATGGTGAATCTGAATGGATGCAACAGGATGGAGTCACAGGTTGACGTGAGTGTGTGTGTGGGTGTGGGTGCGTGTGTTGTAGTGTGTGTATGGTATGGATGTGGAAAAAGTTCCTTCCAGATCTTAATTAAGTGGATGAATAAAAACACTGATGTTCGCACAATGTTTTGTAATAACTCTGTCACACGTATCTTAATTCATTACAACATCATTTGAAGGTTAAGTTACTGACGTAGTCACCGTGGCCACAGGTTACCCCACCTGCCACCTGCACTCTCAAACCTGAAGCTCTAAAAACTCCAGTCTGTGTCCGCGCACGACAAGGTGAACGGAAAATCTCAACATGGGGTTTATTGTCACAGACTGGCCTCAGTTGTTGTTTCCAGTACTTGTCCTTTATTTAAATCCATTTCTAGCACATTTCATTGCTCTTGGCTTTTAGAATTTCAACTACTGATACATAACATTTTACAGAGCGATGTCACTGTGCTGTGTTTGTTCAACGCAGAGGTAAAGATGCTGCTTTTGTTTTGTTAATTTTGGCTTGATACCTCTTCATTGTTTGGGACCACACTGCTGTATGAGTAAAAATCATAAGCAAAATTTCAATTTTTCCCCTTTTGTTTTTCTCATGAGAAATTAAAACCTGAGATGTTAGAGATAAGTAATAATTTTCCTTTTCTATGACACACACTGGGCTTGATCTTGATAAAAGTTTTAAAATATAGAAATGATCATGTAGCCTTGTTAATAACTCCAGATGATGTGATATGTTATGTTTTATTAACAAATATATTTATTATTAATTACTGACTGTTAGAGTGAGGAAAATGTGTTTTAACACTTCACCTACAGACTTTATTTCTGGTTGAATAAACTTTTTTTCCTGTGTGCAGAGCAAGAGACACATTGATGGACAGAGGCAGGAGCTCAACTGGGACATCTGGTGGACAGGTCCAAAATGACACTAAAGGTACAGTAGATGCTTCAAGCTGATCTGATTGTTGGGTTGTTTAATGTTTCTGTATTATTATGTCTAAGACTGTGAACAGGGTAGTCTATGATGTATGATATGATATAGAGAGAAAGTCTAATATAGAAAAAAGAAAAACATTAATGTTATAAAAAATAAAATAAAAAAAAACGATGAGACTGAAAAATGTACAAACCAAGATAAAGATAAAGAGATCAGAGATAAATCAGCCAGTATCAGCTGCTCTGATTGGCCACTTTCAGAGGTAAACCTGCACCGCCCAATGAAATCCAATACAAGAGTCCCATCAAAAAATCATGATGTTCATCAGAAAGAGGCCACTGACTATATGATATTCACAGACAAGGAAATAGACTGTGTGTCATCCTACAGAGTGACATGCGTTTGGCGTCAAAAGTCAAACTTTCTGTTGGACCTCTTCTGAAGTCAAAGTATTTACAGTATTCACAGTATTTCACCAGGTTTTACAGCTGCACAGAAGTAATGAGACATAGGGATAAGTTCAGAATTTCTTTGTCCACTGCAGGAAAAAGCCAAGAGGTCACCGGTGTAGTTATATTTCCCATGACACTTTGCTTTAAACAGCCCTCCTGCCGGCCTTGAACCTCCTCCGGTCAATCAACAGTATCACACATGATGCACTGTGCACATGCAAACATGTATATGCGCAGCAGGCCTCCCATGGGTGACCTACAGACTGACTTTGAAGGCTCCTTTGAATTTTATCTCCTGAAAGGTGCCGCCTCTAAGAGTGGACACACACACACATTTTCAAAATACCAAACTGCTGTTCCCTTGTTGTCAGGAAAACAGGTTTTTTTGTTGCTGGATTTTGTTTTACAAAGGGAAAATGAAGGTGTGTGTGTGTGTGTGTTTTGGGTGTTTTAACATAATGTGGTGTTGTTTGTGCAGAGTCAGCATTTAGCCTGAGGATCTTATCTGCATGTGTATAGAAATGAGAGTATGACAGGAAATGAATGAAATGAAGCAAAGATCGTGGGGAACAACGTGAAAACCATAGGAGCCACACTGTTTAACCCGTTTTAACCGTCGTGGAATCTGAAACAGGAGAGCTGTCTTTTATAGTCTGTTGCCCTCTTGCTTGTAAACTTCCTTCTAATCCTTTCTCTCCCTTTTCTTTCCTCCCCCTCTCGCCTTTTGCCTTTCAGCCCCTGGCAATGTGTATATGTTGAGTGCACACATGTACACACTTGCACGCATGGCCATAAACCGGAGCTACACACACCCCCTTTCAGTGAGATCACATTCACCACAGAGCAGTTGGAGCACTCTGAAACCCCCCTTTGGCATCTTCTGGTCATTCTTGAGCACAGTTGGACACATTTTTTCAGCCGTCTCACTCAGGACAGAGACATCCATCTGCAGATAGGTAGGAATTTACAGCATTGGTTTTTTTTTCAATTCAGTCCCATATGCTTATTTTCTGCACAGGAAACTACTTAGGTAACTTAAAGTACATGGTGTTCCTTTTTGTGCTGGTGCACATGGAAGGTGTGGAATTTGCTTTTCTTTGAAGGATATTTCTACATGTGTGACAGAAAAGATTCTAAGCTTTTCTGTTGTTGAAGAAGTTCTTTTTTTTTTTTCAGAACTTGTATGATACAACACCATGTACATGTACTAGGCCTGTGAATAATACAGTGCTTGATAATATAATATTACACATATATAGTTTACAGTTTACAGTTATTTTTTCTATTTTATGGTGTCATTGGGCCATCATTTGTACCTGACTTGCAGTTTTATCTTTATGTCCTTCTGCCTCATGAGAATTTTTGCAGGACACAGTGAAAGAGGAGGTGAGAGCAGGAGGTTTTTCCACACAGGGAGTTTATCTGTTGACTTCTGGTGCTGATGTAATTAAGCACTGCACACTTTTTTCTTCTTTATTGAATATGAATGAGTAACTAGTGCTATTTTAGGAAACAGCAGAGGCCAGATAATGTGGATTGTCTTTGGTGCCACACAGATGTTTAAGCAGATGTTAAAAAAAAGAGAATAACAGAAAGAAAATCTTTCATGGCTCCTTTTTGACTCGACTGCAACTGTTACCCGGGTGTGTCTGTGGAAGACGCCTGAGGGTTTTGAAACGTAGGCAACTCGTGCATTTCCTTGTGTCTTACAATAGGGATGGACACCTTAACTTTTTGGCAGTGTGCTGCCCCCTATTTGTTTGGAGCATGAAAAAGACAGGTGGGCCAATTCTTGCACTGTTTCCCCGTTCGATGAGGGCGCGGCGTGCAGGAGTGTGACCAGCCACGAAGATCTGTCGATACGCACGGATCAGGTCAGACACGCCAGGAAGGCTTGTTACTTTAGATGTTTGGGTTTTTTTTTTTATGATTAAAGTGTTGTAGAGGGGAGGGATTCAGTGTAGTAGAGTTTTAGGGTCAGAATGCAAACTTTGTCAGTTACGGAGTTTTTCGGATGTTTCTGCGCACAAAAGCGGTTTTGTAGTTGTTTACAAGCAAAACATCAGGGGAGCAGATTTCAGACTTCTTGTGCAGGTTGTTGCATAACGCCTGAGAAACCCAGTGCACTGATGTAACATTGTGTCACCGACATCCAATAATCAGTGATGGTGCATGATAATCTTCGGTCAAAATTAAGTTAAAAGGTCGGTTCACCCAAATCCGCCCAATCCGAATCCAGGTGTCGGTCCGTGTAGGTTTTAAACTGCGGTTGATGAGGTAGTCTAAAGAAACTAACGCCGGCAACTTTTTAAAAAATAAGGTAAATGAATTTCTCTTGTTTTCCGGACACTGATAAAATAGTAAATTTCATATTGCCTAAATCAGCAGCAACGTGTTTTGAGGATGATGGGCTGAGATGAAAAATCTTAGTGTGGGCATTCATCAGCAGCAGGTATCTCATTATAAAATCAAAACTGCTAATTACATTCTTATTGTTCTGCAGCTGTTTGGGTCCAAACTAGAGCAGAAATAATTATTAGAGTCACAGGTTAAAAAAAAAAAATAGAAAAACCCAAACAATTCTCTTGCATTTCAAACTAACTTATGGTGAAAATATTCCTTAATAGCAGCTGTTGCTTTTTCAGAGGATGTTTTGAAATTTTATTACATTTTCAATGTGACCTTGAAAAGGTTTGTTCCTACAAGGACATATGACTCAGTGTAACCACTACTCCCACAATATATGTCTGAGTACAGTGTTTACTGCTTATAAAAGACACTCATAAATAGCAAATGCCCTTTCACTGTGTTTAGCCCCAAAGATTTAGTTTCTCTTGACATTTAGTTGCATTAAATTCCCTGACCTCTGAAGCATGGCTGCCATGTGCTGTGATGAGGACTTTATCAGAGGCAGGATGCTGTAGCCTCCTGCATAAAGCTGCCACTAGGTGGCAGGATTCAATGGTCAGATAATGATGGACAACAGGCCGTCATTATTATAAGGCTTCCAACTGCCCTGACACTCACTCATGCATCAGTTAATTCACTCCATCACACTGTGACGGGGTGAGCGATGTGTGAATCTGACTTCAAGTTGGTGTGAGGTTTTCTCCACTGCTGTTGGCCACGTGGTATTTGCTGAGCAGAAATTCCAACTTGTATTAATCACGTCTTGGTGTCTTCAGTTTGCCTTTCTGTAAGCCTGAGCTGGACAGTTGGCCTTGAAGTAATACTGGAGGTATCAAACCACACGATGAGCCTGAAATCAACAAGGAACTGCAGCACACCCCGCCTCCTCTCCCCTGTCCTTCAAACCTGCACCCTCCCAAATGTGCTTCCCAGTTTACCACCTCTGAACTTCAGTCTGGGTCACTGCCCCTTCACCCTTGCTGCCGCTCCTCCCGCCCCTGCCCACTGTGCACACACGTGTTGCTGCCCCCTCACATGTTTATCTCCTCCCACCTCTTCCTGTACTCCCTCCCCTTTCACCAACTCACTCACATCTCCACTGTCTTTCTGTTTCTCTGTCTCTGTTGGTGGCGCTGGGATCCATAGGCGTTTGGAGGACAGGAACCGGACAGGACACGCACCCTCAACACACACAGCAGCACCACAGACATGTCGGACTCTGAGACCGCCGCTGCCCCTGCTGAGGCCCCCGTCCCTGCTGCTTGTGCCAGCATCAAGGCTGACCTGGACAAATGGTAGGTGATGGTGTGCATGGTGCAAATGATCTTTAGAAGCAAAGAACAGCTCTTCATCATCACACAAGTCAGCGAGCATCAAAAGAAGATTTGAGAATCATCTCCGAATGTTTCACGAGTTCTCCTTTGGCTTCAAGAGTCAAATTATTACGCCTGCTGAGATGCTGACCAGCCGAAGACAGCGAAGCCGTTTGTAAAAACCTGACTGTTTCAATCATTAGCGATGTGCTTGATCGTTACCTAACGAGCTCCAAAGAAAAGGAGTTCGCGTCCAAGCTTAGAGCAAAAATTGCTTAAAATTCTCCGCTGATTTAACGCCGGGTCAGGAAGGGAGGGGTTGGTGATTGAATTAGATGACAGCAGCATCCTAAAATGCGCCATGTTAAAATGGAGTCGCTTCAGTCGGATGCTGCGGTTAGCGCAGAAAACCACCAAGACGGAGTGAAGTCTTGCATGATGAAATGTCCTAGCTGGGTGCAGGGGGGAAAGGTTATGAAAACTTGGGGTACGCTATGTAGGGAAGAGTGATTTGGGGGTTAATGATGTGTGGCAGGAGGGTGATGTTTCATTATCATCCGTACGCATGGATGAAGGCAGGGAATCTGCTTGCGTCACAAGCCTCCCTTTCCCCAGAATACCTTGCGTGAGCTCGTTCCGTTTGTCCCCGCCATCTCCTTTTGCCTCTTGCTGTGTCAACGGTCAGGGACACAAGCTCAGGGATATTTTTTTTTTTTGCATGTATCCACAACAACATGGATGCCAGCTCTGTGTGTTTGTGTGTGTATGTGTGTGTGTGTGTGCAGTTCAGTGAAAAGTGCAATAGCATAACACATTGGTGTATGTCTTCTTGGCTTCTACAGCCTGTCGGGCCTTGATAAGGTGTTGGTGGGTGTGTGAAACCTTTAGATAAGATAGCAGGTTGAGGTGGAGGAGGAAGGGCTTGGGCAGGGCATGATGTAGATACTTGGCTAATCATGTGTAAATGTTTTACTAGTTTCAGCTTTGTCCCCCCTTTTCACTTTTGTGGGGATTGTTTTAAGATTCTTTTTAAATTCATAGATCTGACAGTCAGTTTGACAAAAGAATTCTTTGACAGTTCTATTTTTTAGGTTTTATGAATGAAAACCGGGCGGCACGGTGGTTAGCACTGTCTCCTCACACAGCAAGAGGGCTCCAGGTTCGAACCCCGGTCTGGTCTGTGCAGAGTTTGCATGTTCTCCCTGTGCCTGCGTGGGTTCTCTCCGGGTACTCCGGCTTCCTCCCACAATCCCAAAAACATGCACAGGTTAGGTTAATTGGCTACTCTAAATTTCCTGTAGGTGTGAGTGTGTGCGTGTGTGGTTGTCTGTCTTTGTGTGTCGGCCCTGCGATTGACTGGTGACCAGTCCAGGGTGTACCCCACCTCTCACCCATAGTCAGCTGGGATAGGCTCCAGCTCCCCCGCGACCCTGACGGCTTCAGCGGTATAGAAAATGAATGGATGGATGGATGTAATACAAACCATCCAACACTGATAAATAACTTGCTATTTATTGCTATTGCTATTTATTACTTTAAAGTAAAGCTATACTGAGAACTCTGGCCAAGGTCGACACTATATAGGGTGTTTTACAGCCGCACCACAATAGGTTTATGAGGATATGTTCTGTCACTCATGTAACATATCACGGTTTCAGGTGATTACTGTATGTGGGCTGTTACATGCAGCTGATGTGAGCAGAACATGAACCCATGACATTGAATAGTTGAAAGTCACATGGCACAGTACATGTTAAGCTGTAGGCAACTGTTAAGATGAGGGCCACACTGGCCCCTCACAGAATACAAAATACATGTCCTTTGACTTTTGTCCTTTACACCGTCACATTATTAACAAGAAATACATTTTGCACAAGCACTATTTAGTGTTAACCAAGCATGACTGAGGTCCATTGAAATACACTTTACCTCACGTTAAAACATCTATAATCAATGTTTTTATTGTGGATTTTTTTTATTTTTGGCTGAAGCAGGCAGTTGTTTTCAGAAACAAAAAAACGACCTTACTCAGCACAAATCAGCAGACAGACACAGTTAGAGACCAGCAAGTTAACATAGTGGAGCATTTAGAAGCTGAAGATTGGATTTAGATTTGTCAGGTGGCCAGAAACACAACGTCAAATGAAGGATAATGTTGCTCTGGAACTGCTGAATGTGTAAACAAGAAACTGTTAACTAACAAGTTTGCCATATCAGCTGTGAAGGTGAGATATGTACAAGCGCATGCATGACTTATTTCCGCTGCCCTCAAGGAGCCAAAATAAAAAAAACAAAAAAAAACAAAACTCAGTTACAGCAGGTTTAAAGAGCCACTTCGATAGCTAGATGACCAAGGTAGCCTGCTAAACACACACATGAACTCAGGAGGCATAACATGATGCCATTTGAGGCAGTCTACCAGGTTTCTCACGGCTCCCCCTGCAGGCTCAAAAGGCTTTATGCAACTACTTTTTAACATGCAGTAGAACTCCCCGACACCTAAGCAGGTGTTGATGTGTATCAGTGTGATCAATACTAAAGTAGTAATAATCCTTCTCTTCTATAATTAGGTTTGCTTAAGGGAAAGGGTTCAAATTTCAAATGCTCAGCTCCCCCACAGACTCCTGTCCCACGCTCTGCATGTGGCCGTTTTTGTGACGAAGGCTCCTCCATATTACCACATCCTGATTCGAAGTGTAGCGGCAATCAGAAAACACTGCTGGCCTGTCTGCACCTTTCAGTTCATTCCAACCAATCCACCCGTCACGCCAACTGTACATTCAAAATGGCTGACTCCGTGTAATGAATACGAGAAACGCTGTGTATTTATAGCCTGCTTTTAAAAGTCATGGATAGAGGTGTGTGCAAGTGAGACTGAATGTGGGGGAGATACCGTGACATGTTCACTGTCATAGATCACGTTACTGCTCCACCTGACACCTGCTTCTTTTAACCAAGTCAGCCAGGGAAGCAACAGCCTCGCTCTTACATTCAGCCAGAGACTTATGGCGGCGGCCATGTTGGCTTTAGACCCTCATGTTGTGGAGATAAGCATCTCTGTGTGTTTGCTTAAAGTCAGATGTGATTACTTCCCTGTAGTTTCAGGACAGGCTTTTTATGTGGTTTAATGACAAAATTCATTTTTATTACAGTTTTCCTTTAAAAGAGTTGCAGTAGCTTTGACCTTGTCAAGGTCACACTAGCACCGTTACAGAGGTGAAGTATGAACAACAGGCTATACGCATGTGTAAGACAGTAAAGCATGTACATGTATACACACAGGACAGTGGACATATAGCACAGTGCAGCATGTGACTTATTGAAGTGTTAGTTCCTAGTTAATATCCTGTACTGTGGGCTGCAGACTTCTATAGCTGAGGTGCTGGTTTTTGTTAAGCCCCTGTGTACTCTGAATGTCCAGGCTCTTTCATGAAAGTTGCCCCCTTCCTTTGCTCTCCACACACACACACACACACACACACACACACACACACACACGCACGCACACACACACACACCCTCTCTGTGTCTGTTACTGATTGCCTACAGTTGTATGTACAGACATGCTCGTACATTCTTGCCAGTGGAAACTGTTGGTTTTCATTACGGAATTCGGTGACTCTGCAGAAGTCAGTAATCTGAGTGCCACGCTGGTGTGTCAGGATGGGACCAGCCCCCCCCCCTACCCCTTAACCACCCCCGTGCTGCACCATCTCTCATGAATCCATGTCAGTCTGCTTAATACTTATTAATTCTTTTATCCTCTTCACATTACAGTAAGTAGGTAGATCTTCATCCCACTCACGAGTTAAATTGGTTATGATTTAACGGGTCACAAACCAAAGAGGCTGGGCGACACTAACTCAAGGCTCCCAGGGATATTTTACTGATTCTTGTGTACAAAGGAAAATGGCACACTCAGCCTTAATCATGTGATCGCTTGACTAATGATCGCTTGACCACTGCATCATCTTTTACTGCTGCACCTGCTCAGTGATCTATTATGCATGTTTGTCCCAAGAGGATTGACTACAGCTAACTCAGCCTAAATAATTCAGCCTTCATTTCCTCATGGCGTCCGAGGCCGGAGGATGACGGCGCTCTTCCGGCGAACCTGAGCGGCGAATTGGACATGCTGACATCACTGAATCAGGATGTAACTAGTGCTTGACGGCCTGAGGATGGTTTATTTTACGAATCATGCTTACAAGTCATGCTAGTGTTTAACTGGTTACAAACCAGAATTCACTGGACAAGTGAATATTTTACACCATAAACTGAATATTAGAACCTGTGTTTAATGTTTCTGAAATCTTTGTATTAATTCACGTAAAAAGAGTTAAGAGGACACCTGCCAGTGGTTGCTGTGACAACCACTTTGCCGCTTTGCCCCCTGACCCTGTAATGTGACCTGGCTCGGATTTTCTCTCGGGATCTATTGGTCCTTTCCCTTCGCTGCCTGTGCATGCGACCACCCTGCACTGATGCTTTCTCTAATCCCCCTGTTTGCATGTGATGCACAAGTATAGATACAAATCAGGACTGTGTAGACTTAAAAAAATGTTGAAGCAGATGGGCCAGAATCTGTAGTATAGTCAGTTAATGAAGGTTAATCACATTGCATTTAAAATAAAGGGCTTTTATTTTGACAGTGAGGTCAGTCAGGT
This sequence comes from Toxotes jaculatrix, assembly GCF_017976425.1. Lineage (NCBI taxonomy): Eukaryota > Metazoa > Chordata > Actinopteri > Toxotidae > Toxotes > Toxotes jaculatrix. Next base: position 18,876,833 of record NC_054411.1, on the reverse strand, counting down.
CCCTCCATCCACCTCAGATCAGATCCGTCAGTTTCTCTTTGGGTTGAGGTTGAGTATATATATAAGTGCGTATGGTGTCGTGGACTGATGGGGCAGCAGCAGGATTATCTGACAGCACACCCTCAGGGGTTAGACACCATCATCAGTGCAGTGCAGCAAACAGAAGCACTCATTGACTCATGTCCAAGAACATGTACGCTCCGACCTGCCACTGGAAATGCATGCTTGCTATGACACAAACTCAGTGGCTCCTGTTTCGTCACACACCCTCACGATGCAAACACACACACACACACACACTCTCTCTCTCTCTCTCTCTCCGCCCCAACCCTCCTGGCAAAGTAAAGCGCTGAGTGATAATCTGCGGCAGCCAGCTGTGTGTTACATCACTAATAGGCACCCGGCCACAATACAAAGAGATAAATCAGCAGAGATGGATTTGTGTAGCTTCGCTTGTATATTAAAATGGTTTTGACACTGTGATGTGATGGTGCTGGTTTCCATGCTTCTTAGATTTACAGAACAGGCTTTATTCCGCTCTGTGTGTTTCAGTGATCACACATGACTGAAAATGAAACTGATTGTTGTATATTTTGGTGACAGTTTGCCTTAATTTTAGCCAGCTGCAAAATGTCAAACTATTCCTTTTAAAGGTTTAATCCTTAAAGGACACATGTGAAAAGAGCTACATTAGCAGCTATGAGCATAACACACCTGAATCTATGACCGATTTGCTGTTTGCACTGAAGAAGAAGAAGAAGAAGAAGAATGCATGAAATAAAGAAAGATCATAGATCAGAACCATATCTGTGGTTCTGCTGTGTCGCACTTGCCCTTGTTCTGTTTTTTTTTTTTTATACTGTCCTTTGTGAGTCTGACAGTGATATAGGAGTCCAGTGCTGAAGTATTCTTTTAAGATTTCAGCCCTGGCTTGTCATTTTTGGTGCCATTTTGATGAATGACCATGGTCATTGCGTTTCCTGTGACTGCTTCACAATAAAGCCGCACAGTTTCATCAGTTGAACTTTTAATTGAACGTTGTGAAGCAGCAGCAGTTGGAAATGGCATTGATTGCAGCTGTAGGAGAGTGAATAGTAAACAGTTATGCTTATACCAAATGAGATAAAATTACAAGCAGTAACTCTGGATTACATGCATTCATTATTCTCTCTGAATCCCTCATGCGCTGGTATGCAGTGCCAAAGACCAAAGGAAAACCCATCTCTATAATCACTCCTATCCTTTAAATTCATATTTCTAAACATAAATATTTCCGAACCTTTAATTGTGATGGATGGTGTTTTAGGACTGTCCTTTGTGAGGACTGCTGTCCTGCTCTTCAATGGGTCGGTGAGGGATTGGAGGAAAAGCACAGGGTCATTAAGTGGTAGGAGGAGCCGGGGGATGGTTTCACATTCATGTAACATGAAACTCCTCCTCCCATGGACTCAGCCTCTTACCTCCATGTCTTGTCATCTCTGAATTATCACGCAACCTCCCTCCCTCTCTGGTGTCCTATCAAACAGATGGGTTCATCCACATGGCTTTTCTGTATCCCTGCCTCCTCCCCTCACCCCTCTATTGTCTCTGCCTCTTTTCTCCCCCTCCCTCGCTCTCTCTCTCGCTCCATCACCCTAATGCACTGTGGCAGCCTCAGCTGCCTGAATTCTCTCTTTCCCGCTTTCACTTTCATCCCCTATTGTCTCATCCTTTATTCTTTCTTTCTTGTTTTTTCATGTCTGCAGTGATGTTACATTTTCTTGTCTCTGCCATTAAATTAAAATCACTTAGCACATGAAACAAGCATCACCGATCGGTTGCCTATTCCAAGTCACATGCCATCCCTGAAAGAGGGTGATATTGCAATGCAACAGCTCTTTGTGGAATGAAAAGTTAAGGTGTTGAAACGTGGATGATCATGACTGCAGTCTGTCTCACTGCCACTCATATTTCTTCCAGTGTGGCAGAGAAGGGAGCCGAGGGCTGCAAAGATCTGATGGAGGCCTTTGCTGCTTGTGTGAAGAGTGCAGCTGAGGGGACATCATGAGGGGCTGCCCACCCCCCAACCTCAAATGTAAGGATGCCAACAGTTGCTTGCAACTTACTTTCAAATTTGGCGTTTTTCACAGGGCTCTGTCATGTCTGACTGGGATGCTTGAATAGGACAGAGCCATTGTTACAGCAACAACAAGTCAAAGTGTCTGCTGTGAAAAAAGCCTGTTCTTAAAGGGTTGATACTCCCAGGTTACAAGCAAACACACTAATAAATAAATAATAAACAAATCTGACACCCATAGTAATATCTAGAAATGTGGATGGTTGTGGTTTCATTTGTCTGGTTTTTGAGATGTTTGTTAGAAAGTAGTTCAAAGTCTGTGGATTATCCAGAGTAGAAGAATTTCTAGATCCACGTTTTTCAAAAACTAGTGTAAGGTGCATGGCGCTATAACCAAATAGTCAAGTACCTGTACGTGTCAGATATTTTTTTTTTTATCATGAAGTTTATTTCCTGTAGTTCCAGTACAGTTCTTATTTAGACCTGTGATCTCACCAGTGTTTCCTCTTCTCCAGGTCCACTGCACTGAGTCCTCCCAAGTTCCCAGCATTCCCTTCTGCACAACGGCACTGGAATGAATGATGACAACGACGGTGATGATGATGATGATGATGGCGTGACAAACATTGTGTTGATTTGGGCTGAGTTTGGGATCTGGCAGCAGAAACCACAGTTTCCCCCCCTCCTCCCCTCCTCCCCCTCCTCCCTCCCTCCCCGTCCTTCCCCATGTTTTAGGCTTATCTGGTACCCTCAGTCTTACCTCCATTCCCCCTTCTCTCTCTCTATGACTGACATACAGTACATCGACTTGTAGACAGTTCCAGAGAGCCGATGGGCTGTGATGTAAATTGTCGACTTGAGATGAATACTTATAAATGGAAATAAAAGTATCAAATAATTGGTATAAAAACAAATTGTGATATTTTTTTTGGCCTCGTTTGTTTGTTTGTTCCACCATGTCAGGGGGGTTGGACGTCTGCTTTCCTGTAATACGGATGTTTGTTGAAGCTTGAACGTTGTCATATTTTCACCTTTCATGTCTGAACCATTTCAGCATTAGCTTGCTAACTGCAGTGTGCAGTTCAGTGGATGTGAATGCTTTTTCATTTTGATGCATCGTTTCTATTAGTTTTTTTTTTTTTTTTTTAGTAGTAATTAGTTGTAATTCGCATTTCAGCACTGGTCAACATATCTCAACACTTAAGTGTAAATGTTACAGTCAGGTTGTGTATGTACAGTAGTATTCAGTATAAATAACCATCACGTTCCCAGATTTCCTTAAACTTTTCCACATGCAGACAGAGCCCAGTGAATGTTGGAAATCTGTGCAGTGACAGAACCACTGCTGAACAGTATTCAGCTACACCAAGTAAGAGGTGAGTGAGTGAGTGAGTGAGTGATCCAGAGGGAAGCCAGTCTGGCCACACACTCACAGACAGACATCAATACTGTCAGCTGTCTGTTTGCCCGTCCTAATCCAGCCCCAGGGGGTAAATTCGGACTCTTTTTGGTGTCACACCCACACATACCCAGATTAGTTTCCCCTGTGCTTTCACTCAGAGCCTCGCTCTCATAGGTGTGGATTTAAAACCTGTATGTAAAAATCATGCATAAATGTGTATATAGTGTGAAAAAAAAGTCTTAAATATATTTGAGCATTAAGTGTTAATGATTGAAACACATTATATCACTGACATAATGTATTAAATGTCGAAGCTTAATCAGTAAAATATAAAACTGCCATATCAAAAAAAAACTTTAAAAAAACTGCTACTGAATAGTTTTACTATAAAGTCCTCTCATTTTTAAATAACCGATAGTGAACACAAGAGGGAGCCTCTCCTACACCACTCACTCTGTCTTTTTTTATTGTCACGTTACACACTTTTGTTTTTTGTACCTGCACTGAACAAAATGTCACCACTGTGATGCATCCCATAGCACAGTCCAGGTGGGCACATGTGATGTAACTCATGTGTGTACATAGCATGTGTGAGACTGTGTACACATGTGTGATACAGTTCCAGGAATGTTCCCTTGGTATCAACATGTGAAAGAACAAACCATGTCCAACATGCCAACACACACACACGACCTGCACAGCTTTGAGTTTGACATCAGATATACCATGTCCAGCCACTTCAGAGTTCCGTCCACATAAATGTCTGAGGGACATTCCACTCAGGGGAGGAGGAGATGCAGTATTTCTGTCTGACTCTGAAGAGAAGAGCCCAAAAGGCGAAGGGGTGAGGGGACGTACAGCGGTGTGTGTTTGTCCATGTATGTGTAGGTAGACCCAAGAGTTGGGTGGAAGCTGTTACACAAATAAAATCTGTAATAAAAGCCACAATACATGGAACATTAAATCAAATCATCATAGGGCAAATTCCCGAACAAGCACAGGACTTCAATATATTATCATGAAGCAGAAATCTTATCTAAAATATCAAAAATCAACAATAAACATTATTTCAGGGTTTGTTTTTATTACAACAATGCAGCTCAGACAAAACAGATAAACACATCTAGAGAATAAATCAGAAACATTTTTGTGTTTGCAGTTTCAGCCCTTGAGGTAGGGTCAGGGGTCATTCTCCCAATTTTGTGGAGGTCTGAGAGGTCAACGTTCAGCTACAGAGTAAGCACGCTTACAGCTGGTGGAGGGGAAAGTGTAACTCTTTTGACCCTGAGAGATGCTGAACCATCATATCTATTGATGCACTGACACTAAAAACTGTTTGTAATTTCACAGACAGCTCCAAAGGACACATAAAGATAAGCAGCCTGGGGGCTGATATTAAGCCACTGCTTTTTGCTGTTAGTTCCAGCTATGATCCCTGTACACCACACCACACATTACTCTGTGTCAAGTGTCCACATGAGCTATACTTTAATTGTATCTGTAATAATTTTCCAAGAGATGGTGTCATTTCTCTTTCCACAAATGTAACTGGTTATTTCATTTTCTGGTACAGTTCAGTTGTAGGGCTAAAGGCTGTTGTCATTTTTTTTCTGTTTAGTGTTTCCTGTTTTGTTTTGAAGTTGCATTCCTCATCATCCTGTATCAGCTGTAGTGTTACTTCCTGTCTTTGTGTTTTCCCGCCTTTGTGACTGCCTGCCCCGCCCTGATGAGTTTCACCTGTTCCCAATAAACAGCCTCCCTTGTCTAGTTAAGTCTCTGTGTTCCTGTCGTTTTTTTTTCCCCCTTGTGTCTGTGGATTTGCCTCCTTCTTTCCTCATGGAAAAGTTCCTTAGGTTATGTTACTGAGTTTGTGTTTTTGTATGTGAATTTTGGATTATCTCAGTCTTGTCTCCTGCCTGGACTCTGCCTGGACTCTGCACTCATCAGTCTGTAAGCAAGTTTTCCTGTTATTAAAGTATCTTCACTGAATCTGCACTTGGGTCCTTGCCCTGTGTTTGTTGCTTCTGCCACAACATGTTCATGGTTACTCCGTTTTTCTTGTTGGTTGTGGTTATGTTTAGTTATGAGTAAGGCTTTCATGCTGCATACAACATACTTTATCCTCCTCATACATGCATCAACACCATCATGCATGTACATAAAATGAGATTCCAGATGAAACAGGGCTCTTGACAACAAAGTGCTATTCAGCTATTAAATCACTGTGGGTCCAAATTGCACTGGGGTGTTTGGGTCCTGTTACACTTGCTTGCTAGTCTGGTTTGACCTGTAATTATGAGCATCATAGAATTAAAAAAAATCCACTTGATGCTTGAAATATAGATGAATGTAACTGATGCTCTTATCCCAGTACTTCACCAGTTTATGTCTGTGAAGGTTCTCAGTCTTCCAGGTCATGTTATTTCCAAAAGCAAAGACAAATACAAAGACAACTGAACTTGCTTGAGGTTCTTGAAGACATTTCACCTCTCACTTAAACTGTGCTTGAACTATCAAAAGCAGATGTCCTTGTGTCTGACAAGTCATATATTACATTAACACTGAATTTCTCTATATACAATGAAGTAGTTTAGTCCAGTGGCTCCCAGGCAACCAGTCAGGCCTTTTCTGCTATTTATTACATCTAGTGAAATAGTGGACAGTTATACAGTTATTTAAATAAACCATCTGACAGGTTTAGAGACAAAATCTTTCAGTGGTGACATGAGGCCCCAACTTTTTTGAAGGGGTCACAAACCAAAAAACATTGGGAACCACAGGTTTAATCTTAAAAACACAGTGTATACATGCTTTGTGTTTTATGTTAAATCATAGTCACAGTAAACCAGCAGCTTTGGCTTTAAAATAAATGTAGAGCAGTAAAAATTAGAATGTTCCAGAAATCCAGAAAGACAAAGACGTAGAGGAGAGGAACAGCGTTCTTCGCTGAGCATCTAGAGTTAACACATTTTCAACAAACTGTTTTAATCCCGTGACTCCCAGCTTGTTGTACTCATAAAATGGCAGAAACAAAAGTTGTATTGTGTTCGTACTCCGTCATGTTTAGCTGAGCACGTCTCATTAGTTGTCAATGAACAGAAAACAGATCTGTTTTGTATTATAGCAGCAACAGCAGCTCGTTGGTGAAGCTGTGAATGGAAAATGAAAGGAGAAAAAAAAAGCCTGTACGGCAGCATAACAGCGCCATCGTGTGGCCTTACTCTAACATCTACCACTTTACTGACTCATTATGTGGAGAACAGAGATTTTAGCCTATAAACAGCATGTTTCTGAGTTTGTTCTGTAAGAATGGAAGCAGGGCATGTGTGGATGGATGATTTGAATGTGCGTAGTATTTTTAGACAAGAAGAAGAACTCTCTTTCTGTTAGACAAAACTATGTTCCTGCCTGATGACCTTTGTCTCATGTTAGCCTGTCAAACACTGTCTACACAAAGACAGACTCACACACATGGACGTACACACACACACACACACAGCACCATTAGATAATCTGAGCTACATCAACCTGACTGCATCAAGAGATTAAGATTAAAAGGGATTAAGATTTGGGAGTCAGCCTCATACAGATATCAGAATGTGAACTTTAATCACAGCGTATAGTGGTGCAGCTCCCAGTTTCAGGTTTTTGCAGTGGCACGTTATGACCTGTCCTGGGGTCAGTGGTGCACAGTGGCTTTTCATCAACTGTTTTCATGTTTTCTTTTGTTATTGGAAGAGAATCCAAATCCTGGTCTTGACATGAGTCACAAATACGCATATAAAAAGAAAAGAAACAGCAACAAAAACCAGTGTTGTTATATAATGTATAACCTGACCATAAGACATAAGACATGACACTGACTGTAAGACATAATCTCCACTTGTCACAAGTCTGTGTTTGTTCTGTTGTTTTCAGCCTTATCGACTGGTCTTACAGTGAAACCATATAACTTTTTAAAGGAGGAATATTATTATATCATATATTATTTTTCTTCCAACAAACAAACCACAAATTCATAAGAAGGAAAATACACTTTTGTCCAACTGAAGACAATCAGTTGTTTTGCAGTTACAGTCTCACATGTTCTTAAATGACCAGTAGCCTGTGGTGGCTAATGTTAAATAATAGAAATGTTGGCAAACTTCAAATAGATAGTGCTGTATAAGACACTGCTGATTAGACAGAGACTTTATGACTCTTCTCTACTTGTGCTACATCAGTGGCTGCCCATTCAGCATGGCCTCACTTTAATGGTGTTATGTAGAGGTCTTATAAGTTTGCTTGTAAATCTATTAATACCAAAGATGATAAATTCATTTGTTCTAAAAGTCAGAGATTTTTTTTGTAAAAACTTTTCAGAAGTTTAAAAAAATTGAAACTACCTGTGTCCTTTATTATTAATTGCTTTATTATTATTATTCACCAGGAGTTTAAAATACAACAGAGCAGGAAAACTCAGCAGCTCATGTCTTTGTTCTGTTTTGTCACCAATATTTCTGTAATATTCCTGCATATGTTTATATTAATATCCTTATATTCATGCAGGCTGTAACTGAGAGGCCTGCTGACTTAGACCATGTGGATTTGGGTGATATCTTGATTATTTTTTGATGTTGCAGTCAATCACATAATGTGAAACTTTGCTGTAGTAGAAAAAAGGGTGGGGGCAAGAGAGGAGGGGAGTGGTGGGGAGGGAAAAGCGGAACCCGGATGCTGATGCTGACCGATGAAGAGTGGGAAGCTGGAGAGCGGCAGGAGGAGGAGGAGTGTGAGAGGAGGGGAAAAAAGAGAAAGAAACGTTACGGGCAGCGGCGGAGCGGTGGAGGCAATCCCGTGAATGATGGACACTACGAGCAACTTCTGACCAAGCTGAAAAATATTTTCTGCAAGGCGATTTTTTGTTTTTAAATTCTTGTTGTTGTTTTTTTGTTGTGCGCTCAGCAACAGCCTATCGCCGGCTGAGGGAGGAGATGCGGTGATATCATGAGCATAGCCGGCCAGGGGCAGAGAGAAAGAGAGAGGAAGAGAGAGAGAGGGAGGGAGGGAGGAAGAGGGAGCACAGGGAGGAGAGGCGGGGAGTCGGCTACCACCAAGCCAGCTGAGGATGCTTGTTGTTTCTAGAAACAGGATTAATCACCGGGCCGAGCGCTGATCCTCCTATCGGCGCACCGAGCGCACCTCTCCCCGCTGCAGCTTGTCCTGACCGAGGGCGCATTTCGCCAGTCTGGCCCCGGTCTCTGCCCGAGGCTGTTTGCCTTTTTTTTGGATGCTCGCCCCCCTCTTCCTCTATTTCCTGATGCAGGGCCGGGGAGGGGGTGAGCCAAAGTGTGCACCGGATATTGGAAAACCCATTCTTCTTGCTGATGCTGTTGTGATAATAGATTATTATCTGGACAACGCCGCGTCTGCACAGAACGGCAGATCCTGACCAAACGAGGCCTGGCTTGAGGAACAAAAAAAATAATAATAATAATAAGGGGGGGAATGTATGAGCTCGGGAGAATTATGAAAACATTTTTGGACGGTGGCGAGGAGGGGGGTCCCTGATATCGATCAGAGCATGGATTCAATCAGGGCATTCTGACTTGGGATATTTGAGACTCTGCTCTTACAGGAATCAATCTGTGGCAAATGTAGCCTTCCTGTCCAGGTCTGAATGAGATTGTTCTTTTCTGCTCCACTTTTGGCCAGCTGCATAAGCTATATAGGATCAATCAGCTTTAAACTACTGTTATTTATAGCAGGGGTGGGTTTGATGTGACTGTTCACACAATTGTGGACATCTCCCATCACTGGCAGACCTCACACGTCCCTTTCTTGCTGATCTTTTCTACCTTCCCTCTGAATGGTGCTGCTGTAGTAAACGAGACACACACCGATAGTGGAAAATACTTTACTCCAGGCCTTACAGATTGGAAACTGGGGCCGATTCTCACTCCCATCGCGGACCAGACCGCATGACAAACAAGTGCATGGGAGTAGCCTGCAGGGCCCGGCTTTAGATCACGACCAGTCCTCCGCACCTCCTCTCCTCTCCGCCGCCGTATAGCCGTCTGTGATGTGCGTTACGGCATTACGCACGGAGCAGGACAGAGCGCTATCTTGATCTGCCTTATATCAGGAATAGAATTTCACCTCGGGAAGGATGAGCAGCAAGGAGCTGACGGTGGGCCAGTCCAGCCAGTATGTGGGGCCTTACAGGCTGGAAAAGACCCTCGGGAAGGGACAGACAGGTAGGAACCTCCCAGATTACCTCCAGTCTTGCAGCAATGGGATGTCTGCGAAGTGCATCAGCTGATTCCAGGGTGTTACACCCCGATTCATCAAATCCCAGTGATATTCAGAGCTCAGGGCTTAATCCTTAATCTTATTGTATTCTGCTACAGCCTTCTTAAAGAGTCTGCTGAAATTCATTACAGGGTATAATTTCTTTAGTATTTGGGGAGGGAGAGGACATCACAGCAGGCCTCTTACCATATATACCAGTCAATCCTTTTTTTTTTTTTTAGCAGAGTTTGGTCAATGTTTGTGACAATGTCAGTAAAGCCTTTTGAATTATTTATGACCTCCCTTTCTTCCAGTTTTCACACTGCATGATGATTTCTGATATTCAAACATTTGCTTCCTCTCTCTCTCTCTCTCTCTCTCTCTCTCTGCCTCTGCAGGACTGGTGAAGTTGGGTGTCCACTGTATAACAGGGCAGAAGGTGGCCATAAAGATTGTCAACAGAGAGAAACTCTCTGAATCAGTTCTAATGAAGGTACAGCATTTATGATTGACCTGCCTATCTATATGTATATCTTTCTATCTGTGTGCTGTATCTACTGTGCCTGTAGTCACTGCCTGTAATTATGGCGGCTGCAAAGCTCAAATCAAGTAAGCTTGCACTCTCCAACCTACAGAAATAGAGTCTTTATTTTTGTCAAGAAAAGCCCGTCGGTGTGTTGTAACTTGGAGCTGCCGAGTGTGTGGGCACTGCTTCTGTATACCGAACAATAGAGATGATTTCAGTCTGCTAATTAAGCCCTCTGATAAAAGCTGCTGCAGCTGAAACACATTGGACTGACATAAAATTTAAATAGCTTTTATAGGTTGGTGTTTCTAGTGTGGCTGATTGCTTGAAGCTTTGCGCAGTTTGTCTTTTTAAAACACAGAAGGTTTGTGCAGGGAAAAGTTTGGACACAAGAAAAGGGCAGTGAGGGGGTATCATATCTTTTAGTATGTACAAATAACTCAGTATCTTAAAAACACTGAGCACAGACCATCAGAAATGAGCAGAGGGTAAGTCTCCTGGTATGGCTGGGTATGCTTTTGACCAAATCAGGCCAAATTTAGCTTCCTTTCTTTAACCAGATGACAGATAAAGGTGACAAGTGCAACAAAATCCACCCTTCACCCCCTCTACCACTGGTCCCCAGGCCTCTGGTTCATACAGTAGAGCTCATTTGTATTGCCTTGGAAAGTTGCCCATTGCCCACTGCTAACTGCCAGCAACTGCATTGCTGGAATGCTCTCTGCTAGTTTTAGCTGCGAATGCCAGCTAAAGCACATTTGACTAAAGAACTGATGTAGCTTTTTAATGTTGGCACTCTGTGCTTCTGGCCTCCTGCTCTTGGTGCTGCAACATCACACCACACATTTCTTAGTATAGCTTAATAAATCAAATAGATGATGTTTATCTGTCATAACTTTAAACCTGCATATGATTTTTGGCCACTTGGTGGCAGCACAACAGGCTGTAAACACAACGCTGTCAAGTTAAAATAAGCAACATAGCAACTTAGCTATGCTAGTTTTAGCTTAGCAAACAGTTGCCCAATTATACATCAAGCAGACACAAAGAAACGTTAGCTTTAACATTCATTTTGAGTTATCTTTCTGGCCTTGTTTCTGATAATAAACTCTAAAACCCATCTTTTAGCTATGTTTTGGTCTGAACCAGCTCCCAAAGGATATCTGGCCCCAACAGGTAGTCACTACCCTTGTCTGTCAGAGATTTTATGTTAGACACAGTGTACAGTGGGTTTATCTGTGCTTTTCCACTGAAAACATTTTGGAAACCATGTTGATGTGAGCGGTGAAACTGTAAGTAAAGTTGTGAGCAGTGAAATTAAAAAGAAGCTAAAACACTCTGGAAGGTGAACTGCAGTTGGGGATCATTTTCTATATGAACGGAACAGAGAAGACATAATCTACAAAAACCATATTACACTGTCTCCCTCTGTCCACATTTGACCTTAGTCTGTCTTTATGCTTACTTCCTCCTTCTTGCTGTCTTACATCATATTTACCTTCCTCTTCCTCCTTACATTTCCATCATTTTTAACCTCCCTCCTCCTCTTTTCTCTCTCTCTCTCTCTCTTAACCTTTCTCCACATCTCTCGCTCCCTCTATTTATCCAGGTGGAGAGAGAAATAGCTATTCTTAAACTAATAGAGCACCCTCACGTACTGAAGCTGCATGATGTCTATGAGAATAACAAATATCTGTGAGTATCTCTTTATCTTCCTCTTTTCCACTGGCTTTGGTTTTTTCAATTTCTGCCTCTGGACCTCTGCCAGAGCAGAAACAACCTTGAATCTGAAAGGGAAAAAAAGGCTCCGTAAGACAAAACTGAGATAAATAACCAAATGACATCAAAGATAAACAAGGCTGTGAGTTTGTATGCATAGAAGAGGTTTCAGTGACTTATGAGCATGAGCACTGGTGGCAGTTTTTGTTTAGTTTTTTAAACATTTGTAACCTTACCTAACTTGTTTTCATCTTCCTGACCTCTCTGCCCTTTTGTCTTCCAGGTACCTGGTGTTGGAGCATGTGTCCGGTGGAGAGTTATTCGACTACCTGGTGAAGAAGGGCAGGCTGACCCCCAAAGAGGCCAGGAAGTTCTTCAGACAAATCATCTCTGCCCTGGACTTCTGCCACAGTCACTCTATATGGTCTGTGAGAAAGCTATAGGAAACCTTTTTTATTCCTTATATCTTCTTCTATAATTTTATTTGTCAGCTTTGATTATTAATTGATTTTCTTTGTGGGCCAAAGAAAATAATTCTGAGATTCTCTGCTGCTATTAAATGTGTCACATTGACGGGGTTGTTCACACTGAGTATAGCAAAGAGTTTAGTCAGTCACACAAAGATTTTTAAAGCTTCCTCTGTGGTGGAAGAAGTACTCAAATCTTTTATTTAACTAAAATTACCAATACAGCAGAGTAGTACTACTACAGTACACTAGAATCATTAGTGAAGTGTACTTATAGTATCAACAGTAGAAATTATAGATAATTATCTCTATAATAATTCCGATCAATGTATCGGAATCAAAAAAGTATAATATTTCCGTCTAACATATGGTGAAGTAGAAATATAAAGTGGAAATCCTCAATAAATACCTCAAACTTGTATTTTGGTACAACATTTGTGTCAAAGTGCACAACATTCTTATGTTAATCTGAGTGATAACACATGTTTGTCTGTTGGGTAAAAAAAACATTCTTTAACCCTGCAGAGCACACATACTGTTTGTTCACTGTTCATCATAATCTCATGTAAACATGTCAAACTGAAAATGATCACTGAGCTGAATGGTTGTTTCTGAAAAGCAGACTTTTTTTTAGACCAGTGTTTCCACTGACGACTGCAGAATTCTGCAGTATTTAACCCAGTTCTCTGTTAGAACCAGGACACACACGCCACTGTTTTCTGTTCAAGATCATTATGCTGCAATAAACAGTACATGTCCATTTTTGGTATCAATGTTTACATGTCAAGTGGAAGTCAACCAGATGTACAAACAAGCTTAGTTTAGCTTTAGTTGCTGTTTATGGCTTGGAAAAAAGACCAAAGTGCTTTCACTGAGCATATGTGTGTGTGTGTGTGTGCAGTCACAGAGACCTGAAGCCAGAGAATCTTCTCCTGGATGAGAAGAATAACATCAGGATAGCAGACTTTGGCATGGCCTCGCTACAAGTCGGGGACAGCCTGCTGGAAACCAGTTGTGGGTGAGTGTGAGGTTCAGCGGGTAAAGGCAACTTTTGGTTTGCTTGTCTCTATATGTGTGATATGTTCTTAACACATGTGCAGAACATTAGGAACATCCGCTCAACGCCCTGCTGTGTTTCTTTTTACATAATCGATGGCTTTGTTCATTAGGAGCTGAAACATTTTTAAACCATCTGCCCATCAGGAGGAACATGGATTTAACAGATAAAATTAGTAAGGGATTGTAGCTCTCACCTGGATTCACCCATTCACTGTCCTCCATGGATAAAAGAGCAGCTCTCCTTGATCAGTGCTTCCTTTCTCTGTGTGTATGTTGGTATCTGGTTAAATCATGTAATGACTTCCCTCTTCTTTCTTCACAGATCACCCCATTATGCTTGCCCAGAGGTCATAAGGGTAAGTTACTTCCCTCACAGTGTGTGTGTGTGTGTGTGTGTGTTTGTGTATTCCTAATGCTACCCTGTCCTTGCATTCATGTATCAGGGGGAGAAGTACGATGGTCGCAGGGCAGATGTTTGGAGTTGTGGAGTCATCCTCTTTGCTCTTCTTGTGGTAAGAACATCCTGTTCTATTTTTTTACTTCCTGTATTTCCTTTCTTGTTTTTTCCTCTTTTCTCTTCATTTCCCACTGTTGTAGAACATTTTTCACATTGAACTTTATACACAGTTTTCTTGCAAACCCAAACAAGGCTGCTCGTGAACGTGGATGCAAAAACATGTTTGTGAAGCTTTAAATATAGATACAATGCATTTTGGTGAGAAACACAATACAAGGACAAAGCTGCCTTTCTATTTTCTTTTCTCATCATCTTGCATTCTCTTCCTGTGTCTCTCCATCTTCTCCCATCCCTTCCCAGGGTGCCTTGCCCTTTGACCACGACAACCTGCGACAGCTTCTAGAGAAAGTGAAGAGCGGAGTTTTCCACATGCCCCACTTTATACCTCCTGACTGCCAGGCTTTGCTTAAGGGAATGATAGAAGTCAACCCTGACAAGAGACTCACGGTGAGGAGGGGAAGATCATGGGGAGGAGGGAGAGTGAAAAACAGCTTAAAAACAGTAGCTAATGGTGATGTACTTTGAATGTCTGGGTCCATCCTTTTGTTACTCCTCATTCCTGTACACATCTGATCAGGTATGGTGATGGCGATTGTATATTTAACTACAGTGAAGCTTGAAATTGTAAAAGTTTAAGATTACCCATCCAAAGCATGATTTTGGATTCAAAGAGCATAGGCCTTTTTTCTGGTGGCGTGTTTTTGCACGATCATTGAACAGTAATACCACAACTGTGATAATGGAAATGAATTCATGGTTATGAGACAGAAAGCCAGAGACAACTGTGATAATGTGGTTGGCATGGTACTGTAAAAAAAAAAAAAAGTCTGGTCAGTTAGTCACTCAGCTAAGACAGAGCAGAATTAATCAAAGCTGATAATGTCAAAGCTAATAATGTCAGTACATTGCAGTGCACTGATGAGAAATGGCCTTTTGAGCAACAATCACAGAGGACACCGGCAAAAATGGATCAATCAAAAATCAATGTCCACCAGAAATGTTGAGGGTATTGTTTCATACCATGTTAGTCAGGGAGAAGAGGAAAGGAAGTGAGACACAGCAACACAGTAGGCATTATAAACATGACTCAGCAAGTCAAACTGTATACTTGATCCTATTTACTGAAGGTACTGTATCTTTATTTTGGTGTAAACCTCACCAAAGACCCAGAAGAGCAGCCAACATATCTGTAATTCCAGCTCTGATAAACATAACTGACCATTTGCTACCTACAGCAGTAACTGAGCATTACTGCTAGGATCGAGGAGCCTGGAAGAACATATATAGTTCATAGGGTTACAGGTCACATTAAGAGAAAAGCCCACTTCACAATAGCTTGTGTTGAAGTCCGATAATGCCTCGAATATTGCTTCCCGTGGTGCTGACCTTCTGTGGCACCCGCTCCGGACATTAGCAGCTCTCTACTGCTCTTTATTGGATTTCAGGAAGTTTTCACTCCAGCTACCCCAACCATTGCCCAAGATAGCATTATGTTTGCCAAACACATTAGTGGGTCTGCATCCTAAAAGCTTTTCTCCTGTATTGATAAAAGTGAAAATATATTATTTGAGTAGTATATAAGCTAAGCAGTGATATTCCATATGAATGAAATAAGATTTTTTTTTCTGATTTTACATTTTACCTTATCAGTACTACCATTAACCAGCTCCACACAGCAATAAAAGAAAAACTGAGTACTCTTTTGACAGTCGTGGCCCGAGGCTTTTATGTTTTTCGGTTGTCCGTCCGGCCACGCTTTGAACACCTTGTTGTTTCAGAAATTATAAAGAATTCAGAGAGTTACATGTGCCTCTGTTATTACTAAAAACTGCTAAGCTTGATGGGCAGAGCAGCAGCGACTAAGGAAGCTGGAGCTCAGCAAATGGTCACTCGAGCTTGCTGCTCACATTGCACCACATCAGTTTCTACAGCGCATAAAGCATAAGCCTGGCATTTAGGAGGAAGGAAGGAAAGAAAATTAAAGACCTAGCCCCAGGCCGGGCTTGTTTCAAGATGTGACAGAAATGAACCCTGACACGAGACCCTACAGAGGGAGAACGCAGTAGAGAAAATGAGCAAGGTGGAAAGAACAGAGCGCAAGGATGAGCTTAAGGTATTGCTTCAAGGCAGGAGGGGAGTCAGCCATGACAGGACTGCCCTGAGTTATTTCTGTCCTCAAAGGCAGGTTAGCAGGAGAAGAGAGTCACAGAGGATTTAGGGAGGAAGCAAGGTATATTCATGCATGTACAATATGAATGAATGGATGAATCACGTTGCTTCATCAGTGGTTGAAAAGGATGGATGGATGGATGCACTGAGGGCGAATGAGACTCTTTCTTTTCACCTAAATGCCAACTTTCCATACTAAAAACATGGACTGAAAAGAGAGTGCCAGTTCAGAGACAGAAAGGGGGGAAGAGGGTGAGTGAATGAATAAATGAATGAGTGGAAGGACGAACAAATTCCATTGCACTCTAGATTATAACGGGAAGCTGGGATAAAGAAGGCATGTGGGGTGGAAATGAATTCATGGTTATGAGACAGAAAGCCAGAGACAACTGTGATAATGTGGTTGGCATGGTACTGTAAAAAAAAAAAAAAAAGTCTGGTCAGTTAGTCACTCAGCTAAAACAGAGCAGAATTAATCAAAGCTGTGGGTTTGTCTGATGAGCTGTTGATTAATGGAGCCTGAAAGCAGGTCAGACTGTCTCTATCTGTCTCTGCCTGTCTGCTAGTTGACTCCATGGAAACCACCCACCATGTAACGAGACAGATTTCAGACCAGTTTATCTGTACTTAGCAAGCAGAACATTAGGAAACGAACCCAGACAGCTTCGTTTTTGTTGTTTTTTTCATTTTTTACCATATTCACATCAGTTAGGAAACGAGAATGTTGGAGCGTGTCCTCTGTGCAGCACACACAGCGCTTCACAAACGGCTTAACAAATGCAAGGGCTCTGACTGCATGCAGCTGCAAGCTACCTTCCTGTCTGCAGATGTACAAATATAGTGCTCACAGCAGACCCACAACTGACTTTTTACATGCTTGTAGAACTGCAGCTGCTCCATTACTCCACCCCCAAGAGACACTGTGCAGCACTGACGTGATGGCTACAGTTCTAATTCAGAGCAGGGACTTCTATAGCATCTATAATATACTAGAGGTTTTAAGAATGTTGTTGGA
The DNA here is from genome assembly GCF_017976425.1 of Toxotes jaculatrix. Classification (NCBI taxonomy): domain Eukaryota; kingdom Metazoa; phylum Chordata; class Actinopteri; family Toxotidae; genus Toxotes; species Toxotes jaculatrix. Next base: position 18,859,633 of record NC_054411.1, on the reverse strand, counting down.
AAGCATTTTGAAAACTAAAATAAAAACAAAGATTTGCATCAAAACATGTATTAGAAATTATACAGTACCAATTGCTTGATGATTTTGATTATTTCTTTAGTAATTCTTAGAAAAACTTTGAGGCACGTCTGGATGTTTGACCAGTATGATGATGTGTTTTATTATGTTTTTAGCATAAACAATGTACAGTGTAATTAAATGCTGCAATAACTAATCTTGCTCTATGTAGGCTTCCTACAGCTAATGGCCCTTTGAGGCTGTACTTACACACAGTGATGCTTTGAGCTAAAGGCTAATGTCAGCATGCTACCATACCGTACAGTGGCAATGGTAACATGCATGATGTGAAGCAGGTGTAATGTTTACCATGTTCACTATCTCAGTCAGCATGCTAATATTTGTTAATGTTAACACAAAGTACAGCTGAGGCTGATGGGAATGTCATTAGTTTTGCAGGTATTTGGTCCTAAAGCAAAGTACTGAACAAATTAAGAGCTTGACCTTTGACCTCATACACCTGAAACACATTTGTTTATTTCCAACCATCGCTGTGCAAAAGGGCTAAATTTAACATTAAGTGTGTAGCTGTAATGCTGACTTGGAGCTTAAGCCTTACTGCTTTAATATGTTCTTGTATTTCTGTTGATCACAGCTAGAAGCAATACAGAAACACCCCTGGTACCAGTAAGTTCAATTTATTTTTCTTACTTTTCTCTTACTCTGCATTTTAGGTGGACCTCATCGTCCATCAGTGCTTGTTGTAAACTCTGAGATGTTTCTAACGTCTCTAATTGCACATGCTAACTATATACACTGACGTTTTTCCCGTCAGGGGTGGTCGTAACGAGCCTTGTCCCGAGCAGCCACCTCCTCGCCGTGTGTGCGTGAAGAGGATCGTGTCTCTAACAGAGCTGGACCCTGATGTGTTGGAAAGCATGTACTCTTTAGGGTGCTTCAGAGACCGGGTCAAACTCACACAGGACCTTACAAGTGAGGAGTGAGTAAATATAAAACCCATCAAACATTTCTGCTTTAAGTGCTGAAGAACTCAGTCGTCAGTCTATCAGTTTTATAAATCTGATTGATTGATTGATTGATTGAATAAAGTAATTCAAAACATAGGCCTATGTCTCAGTTGTACCTACTGACCCCTGCTTATGAGTTTAATGTACACAGAACACATGCGTGTCAAGTCTTACTGAGGCCCTTTTGCCCAGTTTGCAAAAACAGATTATATACATCCTTAAAAAAACACTTAATTGTGTGTATATTGAATTAGTTTCTCTCTCTTTTTCTCGTCTTTGTCTCGTTGTGTCCAGTCAATGACTGACATCATAAATGTGCTTGCTGGATGGCAAGAACAAGAGCAACAATATCAACAATACCTCCTTTATCTGTCTCTGATGTGACTTCTCACTGTTCACTTTGCAGCAGCAGCAGTAGTAGTGCTGTTCGACAGGAGAAGCCAACAAACGTGAGGCATTTCAATTAAAGCTGCAATGAAAAATTATTTAGATTAACAGTGGTTGAAATGGCAGTGTGTAATGTGAAAGGCATTGCTCGTAGTGTTGAAACCCAGTTCCCCTGGCATCTGTGGAGGATTTTAGCGTCTTTCAGCTTATTGTTTTGTTTTTCCAACTGTACTGTTTTGTTTCTTATCCATTTTTACGAACATGAATGCACATCTCGCCCTGCACCTTAGCTTGTTGTTGAACAAGCCACCAAGCAAACGTTCACCGGGGAGAGGTGCGCTGCTAATGTCAGTTTGCAGGCGAGATAACTAATTAGCTGCTCAGCTGCAGCACATTAAACAGCATGTAAATGTATGTCACTTGGGTCTGGTTAGATGCTGGTGCTCTCATTAAGCTACTCTTCAGAAACTCTGCTAATTAAATTATTATGGATAAAAAAAACACAAATATTAAAAATAACACACTGACATGTTGTCTTCACAGGCTGTTAATTTGCCCCATAATCTATTACAGCAAATGTAAATTGTGCTGCAGTTCCGGTGACCTTTGTTAACATTAACAAGAGATCATTTGCTAAAGTAGTTTGTGGGGCCATTAGTTAGGTAACAAAGCAAAACAAAAACTTTTTTAAGCTACAACTTTGAATAACTCGACCCTGAAGAGGCCTGAAGGTTATGAAGAGCCTCTGTCTTTTCATGTCTTCTTTTCTGGTTCTGCCAGTCAACATCTTTCTGTCTCTTCTGGTTTGCTGTCTGACCTTTGATTGCTGTATCTCTCTGGATCTCATTCTGCAGGGAGAACCAGGAGAAGATGATCTACTACCTCCTGTTGGACAGGAAGGAGCGATACCCCAGCTGTGAGGACGAGGATCTGCCGCCCAGAAATGACATTGGTGAGAACAGTCGCTCTTTAACATGACAAAAGCTTGATTATGGAAACAAATGCTAGTTTTCCTCTTAAATGTGCTTTTACATTTAAAATTGTAACCAAAAATACTTTTTAAACTTTGGAACTTTTTATAGATGGAAACAGTTTTTCCACTTCCATTTTCTATTCTTTTCGACTAAAATTTCTCTCTTCCAAGACCCACCCAGGAAGCGTGTGGACTCCCCTATGTTGACACGTCATGGCCGCTGTCGTCCAGAGAGGAAGAGCCTGGAAGTCCTCAGTGTCACAGATCAGGGGTCTCCCACCCCACCTCGCAGAGCTCTGGACACTAATGCACACAGTCAGAGGTGCGAACCAACACTGATGTATCATGACATTTTTATAGCTGATTGAATTGTGTGCAGAAGTCAAATCAATATCACAATCACACACTGGAATAGCAATATTTACCTTAAGATCGCAATGTACTGAACAATCTATTGATTGCTGCACCTGAATGTCCTGTTCAACTCAGTGACTCTTGTTGCTTGTTTCTGTCTTCAAAAGATCTCGTTCAGTCAGCGGAGCATCCACAGGTCTGTCCTCCAGTCCTCTCAGCAGTCCCAGGGTAAGAACATCGCTCCACTCTATTCTACCCTCTCTGTTCTACCCCTTTCACTAACCTTTACCTACTTCTGTGAGCACCACAGTGAAGGAAGCATTTCAGTCACATGCAGAAGCAACCTTTGGGTTACTGCCAGTATTCTCCAGTGTGCATTATTTAGCGTGATCATGATTCTTTTGTGATTCTGATAGTTAAGAACTAGTTGTTGCCTCAGACCTTGCTGCATCATGTATCCATAACCACAGTTAAAAATAGCTTTATCTGTTAACTTGCAATAATTTGGAAATCATTTCATCACAGTTTCTTGAAGGCACCATAGTGTTTATTAGTATAACTAAGCCAGAATGTGTTTGCTCCGTGTGTGTGTGGTATATTGTGTGGATTGATAGTGTCATGCCCGTCTTTCCAGTCTTTTCACATTGAACATTCACAGTATATAGACATTATAGTAAAAACATATATATTATCAGCAGTTTCAATATATCATTATCACTTTTGGCCTTAAAAAGCACAAATCAAATATCCTGTGATGATCGTTCTCCTCTAATCTCTCTGGCTCACGCTGTCACTGTTAGTCATGCCTTTCCATCATACTGTCACATTGTCAGCCATGCACATTCTCATTTCATGGACACACTGTGCTGCCTCCTGCAAAAGTCTGTATACACATGTTGACATGGATGGGGTCACTGAACGAGACTAACACACCCACACACACACAACTATACATAACATCAGATTTAAATTCCATTTGGTACATATGACTGAGGCTGTTGAGGACTTGTGTCCATGAATCATAATTCATGACCATTACTTTCTGTCCATCCCTCTCTCCCTCCTTCTCCCCATATCTCTCTGTCTGCCCATCAGAGCCCGGTCTTCACTTTCAGCCAATCAGAAGTCACCTCCACCTCTGCTTCCTCCTCCAAAGACCCCAAACCAGGAAGTGCCACCACCTCTCGGCCTACCCGCCCAGCGCCTGACCCAAAAACCCAGACCCTACCCTCAAAGGGCCCTGCTGAGCGGCCCCAGCTTCACTCCATGAAGTCCCTCCCTCTTCAGACTCCAAGTTCCCCTTCCCCGTCTCCGTCCCCGCTCCTATCCCCCATCCCACGCTTCTTCAACTTCCCCTCTCCATCTGTCTTCAAGTCCAAGAACACCCATGCGTCCTCTAACTCCTCTGCCACCCCTCCTCCTGTTTCGCAGGTCACGCCACAGGGCTCACCTCTGCCCACTCCACTGGGCACGCCTGTGCACCAAATCCAGCACCCTTCCTCCACCACCCCTCCCTCTTCTTCCTCGTCATCTTCTTCTTCCAGAGCGGACGGAGCTGGAGGGGCCTCTCTGTCGCTGACCCCGCCCTCAAGCCCGGGCGGCAGTGGCGGGATGGCCGCCTCAAGCTCCGCCCACTGGAGAACAAGGCTCAACTCATTCAAAAACAACCTGCTGGGCTCACCGCGCTTCCATCGGCGCAAACTGCAAGGTGAGTGAAGCTGAACACAGAGTGAATGAACTAATGAATTAGCTGAGATAATGCTGCACTCAATAAATTAGTTTTCTAGCTGTGTATAGAAGCAACATTTTTTTCCCCACAAGTGTGAACTTAAAGAACTTAACTCACAACAATCACATTTATCCTATTCTGCATTTGTATTAAAGATAGAATCTATAATAATTATCAGAGGTCCCCGCCTTCAGCCTGTGGCTGTGTTGAGTAATGTCTGACTCTGTGATCATTTGTAATTAGGGCAACTGAATTAGGGCCTGTCATCAAGATTCACTGCCCTTTTCCTATTTCATCCCTCTCATCTCTTTTTCTTTTTCTTTAGTCCCTACATCAGAGGACATGTCCAGTTTGACTCCAGAGTCCAGTCCAGAGTAAGTAAACAGAAGTCTCAGTTTGTCTTTCTCTATTTTCCATCTAATTGGTGGTTTCAAGATCTAGAACAGAGATTTCAGCTACTGTTTCCTGGGTTGAAAGTGAACTCAATTTGATATCTCCTTTCATTTGCTTTCATTTTGGCAGAGATTGGCTTGATCATAGTCGCAGTACAAACCGCCTCTTCAGCTTTGTTTCAAAACAGGAATTTTTTTTTTAGCATTTCTCAATATTTTTACCGAGGAGTTAGTAGAAACCAACAAAGCTAAAAGGAGAGTGAATACTGGATTAGGATTCATGAGCCGGCCAGAAACATGACTCTAAATAAATGCTGCACCACATCTGCTGGATGTGTAAAAAGGCAGCTGTTGGCTACCATTATTTGTTAGCACAGTTTGCACTTATTGCAGGTTTACTTTCTGACTTTGTATTTTCTTGTGCCAGCTTAAGTAATTTCCCTGTATCTCTGTATCATTTTATGTGAAATTAAATTAAAATTAAGTTTAGCGACTTATTTTATCTGTCCTGTAATGCAGCTTAGTGTTAGTTCACTCAAAGCACTATCAGCAAAATCACCTATGAAATACTGGTTTGTTCGCAGACTGGCCAAGAGGTCCTGGTTCGGTAACTTCATCAGCCTGGAAAAAGAGGAGCAGATCTTTGTTTTGATTAGAGACAAGCCGCTCAGCTCTATCAAGGCTGACATCGTCCATGCCTTTCTCTCTGTGAGTACTAGCTTGGAAGCTTAGATAAGCCTCAGTGACTGCTGGCATTACTTTATTTACCATTTATGAAATGAAAGATTTAGAAGTTTATCTTTATCTTTTCAGCTGAGTGTCACCCTTTTCTTTTGCCTCTCCAGATCCCCTCCCTCAGCCACAGTGTGGTGTCTCAGAACAGTTTCCGGGCAGAGTACAAGTCCACCGGCGGCCCCTCTGTCTTCCAGAAGCCTGTCAAGTTCCAAGTATTGCTTCATTTTTAATACTCTAAAATCTCTGTGTACATATATCTATATGTATACTTATCCATATGTATATGTATGAGCGGTTTAGTTTATTTTAAAAAGTTATTTTTGTGACTAACTTTGGTACACCTTAGTGATAGTATCAACTGTAATGGTTCATGTTTTCACAAACAGAAATGTACAAACAGAAATGTACACCATCAGATTATTCTGAAATTGCTGACTTTAATGTGAAAATCCTTTTTATGGGTCCTTATGGGTAGGTGGACATCGCTTTCTCTGAGGGTGAGAGGGAGAGACAGAGGGAACGAGCCGAGAGGGAAGGAAAGAGAGAGATGGGCATCTACAGCGTCACCTTCACTCTAATAACAGGTAGAAGAATATGTTTAAAGGGAGATAGACAGAAAGAGAGTGAGAGCTGAAGATAACCTAGAATACTAAATAATAAATGGATGTCATGGAAGTGACCATACTTTTGTAGTCTTTTAAATTACAAACCCACTCACTGAGCAATTTTACATCTAAACAATAAATTTTAGGCTGAAGTATGGCTAAATAAGGATAATGCTTTTATGAAATAAAAGTATAGCCACAGTTGCAGTAGCTGTGGACAGAATTATATATAGTTGTCTGTCTGTATGTATTAGCTCTCTCAAAAACCATGATAGACCTTTTCAGGGTGTTCCCTGCTTCTGTCCCAACTTGCGCTGGAATACGTTCAAGCCCCCTCCTCCCTTGCACAGGATAAGTGGGTGTCCACGTAATTTATGCCCCATGATAGCTTTAATGAATTCTGGTTGTGACTTGCAGCTATTTCTCTCACTGAATTAGGCTGAGGTAGATTAGAAGATTGATATCACTTTCATGTCTGTAAATTCAGTCATTCAAAATTATTTGGCCACAGTAGTTTCTATTATATCATTAGAAGGGCATTTACAGGCGGTATTAGTCCCAACGTAGCCCCTGTGTCACTGATTTTGACTTTTTTGCAAAAAAAAGCACCTTTGTGGACAAACCTCATGATGGTCGGTAGTTTCTTCTGATGATCAGTAACAGAACTAAAAGGATGTATATTTCACCAGGTGACCAGAAACACAGTTTGTTTCCACTGCCCCCAAGTGACAAAAACGGTTATTACAAGTTTAAAATGATCTTGGAATAAATGGTATTTTAGGCAAATTCATACTACATTTTAGGTTTTAGTGTGTGTTTTCAGTTTAAATGCATTCGTTTGAATTTTGTTTTTAAAAAATGCTCTTTCAACCAGGGCAGCCTGAAATGACTGGTGAGTTTATCCTCTGTCCTCTCAGGTCCCAGTCGCAGATTCAAAAGAGTGGTGGAAACCATTCAGGCTCAGCTCCTGAGCACTCATGATCAGCCTTCTGTGCAGGCACTGGCTGGTGAGTCCCACACACACACACACACACACACACATACACAGACACACACACTACATATACCAGTAGCTGGTTTGTGTCACATCTTCTTGCCCTGATTTTACCACTTGTCACTCAGATGAGAAGAACGGTCAGCTTTCCCGCCAGCCCAGCACACCTTCACATCAGAATTCTCGACGTTCCGAAAGCGGATCAGATCGGGATCGTGGAGAGAGGGAGCGTGCAGCGGATGGGGGGAGCGGAAGTGGAAGTAGTAGTAGCACCGTCTTACAAAGGCGAGGGTCAGGGAAAGACAAGACCAGACTCCTCTCATCGTCCAATGGGACGCAGTCTCAACCCTGAAAAGAATGTGGTGGAAGAGAGGCCTTTCTCTCTTCCTTCCCTCTGTCCTTCCCACATTGTTTCCTTATTTGTTTCCTTAATTCCTGCCTTGCTTCCTACCATTACTCCCTAGCAATGGGATGGAGGAGGGGGAAGCTTTTCGTTGAGGCTGATCTAAGGATATGACGGAGAATTCCCCACAAATAGCTAATTTTAGCTGAAATTAATATTTGTGGGGGTGGTGGAGACAGGATGAGCTGATCTCTAGTCAGCTTTCAAGGGCAGCTTCACCCCAGACGGACAAGTCTAAAGACAGGATGTCCAAAAAGTCCCACCTTATCAGAGAAATACAGGAAAAGCTCACCAGGGAAACACATAGTTCACCCACTCCGACAAATCAAGAAAGCACATTACCCACCCACCGACCAATCACATGCAACACGTGGTTCAAATCCAACAGGAAACCTCACATCAGTCAGTCAGAATGGTACAAGAAGATACTGGCCAATCACAAAGCACTGCAAGGCATTGTCATTTATCATTTACTGACCAGCAAACTGTCGCCTGGATCATCAAGTCTCCTCCACATCACCTGACCCCAACATGATGAGTCACATGACGAGAAGCCCACTCTCCTCTCTTCTCCTCACTTTTTAATTGAAGACAAATGTCTATTCTCAAGCAAAGCAACAAAGCGATGATGTCGTTTGAGAAAAGAACGAGAATTACGGGAGAATTACAGAACGAGTCCCGATTTAGACTTGATTGTTAAAGTGGATTTTATCTACAGATAATTAGCAACCTCGGTGCTGAACTTTAACAACCAAGGAGTCTGAGAGCAGAGGAAAACCCACAAAGAAATGACGGAGAATGGATCTGATGCGGTTCACGTAACGTAGCCCTACAGCTAGGTGAATATCAAAATTCAACGGGCACAACTTTTCCTTGAGTGTATGAGAAACATTAAGTCCCACAGTTATTTCTGAATTACACTGATAAAGCTATGATACCGTATTGCCTTTAACGGAGGAGAATAAGTGGAAAGCTGGATAGATTGAGCCCCGTTTTCGGGACACTAGACACACCACAGGTAGAATCTAGTAAATAATAAGTAAATACTTCCACTGGAGAAGAGGGAGATAAATAGATAGAGAAAAAACAGAGGATAGTTTGAGCTAACCCAGAGATCACGATGAATCCTTTTGTTTTGTTAAAGGATTGGTCAGGATTTTTTCTGTCTCAGTCTGTCTTAATACAACATCGATACTGTCGTTTGTACAATGAAAGAGTTACTGTTCGCTGTAATTTCCCTGCTGTACATTCTGGCTGTGAAGTGATACCTTCAAAAAGCAACTACGCTGTGAAAGATAAGGTCCACAAACTACATTACAGTTTTCAGCTGAAGCTAATATGAGGCTTCAGCTGAAAACTATAATGTAGTTTGTGGACCTTATCTTTGTCTGCGTTAACTAGTATTGACTAAACTTTACCCCTGCACAACAGGCGTTCAATCATAGCTTAGAAACCAAAACTAGAGGCAGAATTCCTGTTTAACTTTGAATTTCTCTTGCAATTACATTCTAAAATGTAGACTCTGACATCTAAAGCCTCATATTAACTTCAACTAAACATTTGAATGTATTGTTGGACAGTTTTGTATCTCTTACAATATAGTCATGTCAGGAAGGGATCATTTCAGGGCCAGTATGGAGAAGATGAATGATTACAATAACCAGTAGCTCTTTCAGTGTACATACGGGCATGCCGATACTGCATTAAGAACGACATGAAACAGTTCCAAACCTAACCTTTGACTGAAATTTAAATTACAGTACTTTAAAGTGGAAATGTGGAATTAAAATACAGAGGCTGGTCAAACAGGACAACCAAGTATTTGTCCTTTTTAGACCCACAATTAGGCAACCAAACCCTTCTATGTTCCTTGTTCTTTGACAATAGATACAGAACGACACGGGGCTCAACAGAGGCCCAACAAAAGGCTCAGCCCTTTCTGCCTGTGAAAGGACAGATGGAGGGAGGACAGAGAGAGGCAGGTGGAGATGAACAAATAATGTACTTTTTCACAAAAAGGAAAATGAGAAAATGGGGAGGAAATACAAGGGACTTTTGTTGTAAGAACTCAAACACGTGTCTGGGAGAGGGGAAAGGAGAACTCAAGCCACACATAAGGAATGAAATTTTTCTTTTTTTTTTTTTACTTTCCATTCCTTTTTCTTCTACTCTGCTCTGGTCTTTCTGTGTTTTTTTAATGTTTTTGTGCGTGTGTGCCACCAACAAAATAGAGGGCGGCACTAACCATGTGAATGTCAAAAACTTTTTTGAAATTATAGAGTGTAAACATATTTTTGTTCCATATATTTATTGAAAATGTATTTATTTATCTATCTATTTATTTTCCAAGTATTTGTCGAAGTGTGATTTTTTTTTTTTTTTTTTTTTGGTCATGAATTGCAGGAGAAGGGTGGGGACAGGGAAATGTCACTTTCAAGATGTCTGACACCGCAGAGCAAACCAGCTTTCCCTGAGGAAAAATGATGAATAATTCCTCTCCTGTTTTTTTTAACAGATAAAAACTGATACTTTAAAAAAAAAAAAAAAAAAACTTCCCTCCAACCACCAGCAGGTCAACGAGTTCACTTATCTAGTGAAATATCACATCTACTAGATGGATTGGCACCAAATTCTTAACATTCACTATGCTGTCCCTCTGACTTTTCATTTGATGCAGTTGTCAGGTCAAAATCTTGATTTGGTTTATGACCAAACACTGCAAAACTAACTTTTCCATTAGCCTCAGCTGCACTTAGTGTCTAGAGCTAACTAGCAAATGTTAGCATGCTAACACACTGAACTAAAAAGGTGAACATGGAAAACGTTGTACCTGCTAAATATTAGCATAGCATTGTCTTTGTGAGCATGCTGGCGTTTCAGCTCAAAGCCTCACTGTGCCTAAGAACAACCTCACAGAGCTGCTAGCATGGCTGTAGGCTTTAAGTCTTGTTCAGGAGGTTAAATAATCCATGAATAGTGACTGAAAGCACAACTGTATTTTCTTGTCATTTTCATTCCCTGTGTAACATTGTGTTTATTCATGCAAACGCCCCACTGAGACAGTATATGTTCCTAATTGACTTTCAATAGTCTCTTCATTTACTCTGCACACATCTGCCAATTTCTGTACTTTCTTAGTCTTTCACAAACTCCTGGAAAGCTGGAAAATATGGTCAGGAAGTGTATTTCAACATTCTAGGATGAGTTTACATATGGGATTAATGCAAACTGAACTTTTTCAGAATATCCTGCCTGATAAACATCATACCATCAGGTGAGGTTTTGTTTGAAAGCTTTAGGTAAACGATTTGCCGGTTCCTCTTGACAGTTTTGTGCTTTTTAGTGGCACATCATTCTTGGTGGACATCATCAGAGCAAACCGCTGGGTTTTAACATTAGATGTAAATGTGTTTTTCCCCTCTGGTGTAATTAGAGGCTTTCTGTTCCCATCCTGGCGCTCAAAGAAGGCCCCTTAGGAGAATCCAGCAGTGAGGTGCACACATCAGAAAGGTCAGAGGTCAGGGAGGTTTAACGTTACACACAGACATACACGAAAGTGAGTGCCATGCATTGGTCCTTTTTTTTTTTTTTTTAAACACAAGATCAGAGTCAAGTTCACCTACATCCACTTTTAGAAACAAAGGATCTAGTTAAAGGATAGAAATGGGACGAACATAAAAGAAGGGAAAAAAAGGCTGCTCCAGAGTTTGCTCTACTCAAAGACATGACGGGACCCTCGGCACATTTGTGGCTGAGAGGCTCCCCCGCTCGCTAAACTCTCCTATTGAAAGAACTCTCACCCCTCCCTCCCTCATTCCCCATTCACCCACTTTACATTTGCTACTCCCCCATTCCTCCCCTTTGTATCACATGAATCCTTCTCCACGCCCATCCTTGTCCCAACTGCACATATCTCACCTCCTTATATAATCAACACCCCTCCCCTCCCCTTGTGTACGTTTTATACACTGTATACTTAAACGCAAATGCTGTATACATTTGTATACACTGTATGCCTGTCTCTGTCTCCATTGTATACCATTCATATCTATGTAGCATTCACTATCTTTTATCAACATTGTAGTCACCGTACCACTCTTCTCTTCTTCAAGACTTCTTCATCATTATTGCTCATTCCTCTTCTGCAGATAGAATTGTACGACTATAATCTCTTGAATCCCGCCCATATTCTCCTCTACCTGTGCCCTGCTACAGCCCATCCACGACCACCCCTTCACCTTGTGACCCTCCACTCCACACAGTAGAGAAAGTTTTTCTTTTTTCCACTCTGGAGAAATTCATGATGTCAGAAAAAAAAACTCGAGGGAGGAGGAGGTGTGTGGGAGAGGGTGCGTCGAGAAAACAGCTAACACAATTAATGATGACAGCAACGACAAAGAGAAATGTCTGTAGTATAATTACAAAAAAAGGAAAAGTGCACTATTATGACAATGATTATTATTGCCTGTGAGAAATACTGACCAATAAACAACAATGGAAATACGTATGAGTGTTTGTGTTCTGTTTCATACTACACTACAGATGTTAAGTAATTATCTTTACTTGGCATGATAGAAAAATCACTATTATAATTCAGTGAGCCAACTCGTGTGGAGCAGATTATTATGTAAAGGTAGAATATGTACAATATTAATGTTTACATTTATATATACTTGCATATGTGCTTTTAAAAACAGTAAAAGTAAAAAGTAACACACAACACACAATTTTATGACCATGACTGGTCATAAAATTGTGTGTGTGCGTGTGTGTGTGTGTGTGTGTTTCACAGGGAGACACTAGACTGTAAAATCCTCACTGTGGGCCTGTTCAGGCAAGAACTCTGCACTCAGTTGGTAAGATTTTGGATAGTTGGAAAGCTTTTTGTTTTATGCTGTAAGCTGTATACTTGTAGAAAAACAATTACATAAATATAATGTATGCATCTCACAATGTATAGGGTACAATTAAAGTGTTGCACAAAATGAAAAAAATGATTTTATTCTTTTTTTTTTCTAGTGTGAGAAACAAGCAGGTCAAGTGGTAAGGCTTAATGGGATACAGGGAAGCTTACAGTGGTGTTGGCTATGTGGCGACTGCATAAGACAGAGGTGTCCAAACTGTTCCAATCAAGAACACACAGTTTGACCAATCAACTGTCTGAAGACTGATATCAGTTGATTAAATAAATCAAGTCTGGTGTGCTGCTGCTTGGTTGGAACAAAACCCTGCAGCCACACTGCCCTTTGTGGAACAGTTTTGGACGCCTCTGGCATAGGAGATTCATTTTGCACTCTGCGTGCTGACCGGGGCTGACCTGTGCATTTCACTTTGACAACCCTAAACATGGTGGAGGTCACAGCGGAACAGTGGCAGGCAGCGGCAGCACCACGGTGAAAGCCTGTGGACGGAGATCGGACCGCGACCAGCATCTCCGGCATGTGCCGGGGTTTTCTTCAAACCCGGTGTCAGTCCTCCATGTGCCAAACGTGGGCTGGTCTCCGCGCGTGACGTCACGCGCAGGTTCCGTCAAGCGCGAGCTCTCACTCTGTCTGTAACTGTATATGAAGTGTCAACAAGCTGGGTGTTTTTTGTTTGTTTGTTTGTTTAATTTTTGAAGGTGCCAAAGCAAAGCTCAGTGAAAAAAAAACCGGAAAACGGTATCTTTTATCAACCAAACAGCAGCGCACCAGACTTGATTCATTTAATCAACTGATCTCAGGCTTCAGACAGCTGATTGGTCAAACCGTGTGCTCTTGATTGGTTGGAACAAAAACCTGCAGCCACCCGGCCCTTTGTGGAATAGTTTGGACACCTTTGACCTTAACTTGATAAAGTTAACGCCTACATTTACGCATCCACAGCTCAGCCCTCAGGCTGCTCAGCTGAGTGTGTGAGTGCCTCATCCTCTCACTCTCAAACCATCTTTGCTTGCTCTGCTTGGTCCTGGCAGTAAGGACCCTGGTGGTGGGTAGAGAGAAAGCTGGTTTTCACTGGGTAATCTCTGTGCCAGGTCCAGGAAGAAGGGAGGGGTCCAAACAATTCTCATCGAGAAAACTCCCCGAAAAACACTTCAGGTAAAAAAGTTAATCGTATTTAATGAGCTGTAATCGAAGTGCCGCTCCGGGGTTTCTCACTGTAATGCATTCGGTTTGTTTTGTGCGGTTTTCGTGCATCGCAGGCGAGAGACGAGGGGAGAGACGGTGCATGAATGGACCACTGTGTACTCAGTGGGACTGATATTACAATAGGCTACAGAGCTTCTATGCTAATACACTTGTACTTTCAAACAATCACTGTACGTGTGTGTGTGTGTGTGAGTTGAATCTCTGGATTTGTAATTTCGATAGCTGGAGGTGTTTCTGTCCACCCACGCGGGGAAGATGTGATGGAGAGTAGGTTTTCGACGCACAGAAAACTGTTGTTCTTAGAACAAACTGTTTTGGGCGCATAAACATTCAGACAAGTCCTAACAAGCGTGGACATCTGAAGACAGACGTTTTATTTAAATTGGTATTTACAGCTGCACGCGGCGAGGAGCTGAGGGGCAGCTTCTCCACGGAAACAATACTCTACATATAAACTCAGAGGCAAATGTTATGTAACGTGAGCGCATTTCATAGCAACACGTGCGTTAAAATACGGCCACGAAAGGATATTTATCAATAGGAGTATGTCTGGTAAAGGCACAGCATGTACTAAGACATAAATATTTTGTTTGCCGGATGTTTGGGCGATGTTGTTTTTTTGTTGTTGTTATTTAACATTTGGGCGGTAACAGAAAACAGACGAAAACTCTTGGAAGAGCCAAAGTGTTGGTTGTTTAGCTCATAAATAATTTTAACTTCCTTGGAAAACTATAGCCCACGGACCCTTTAATCTACTTTACACTAAGCTTTAGTGTAATTGTTGTGAGTGTTGTATGTACTGTGTGTGAGTCCGTGCACGCGCGTCTCTTCCCGCCCACCTAGTGTCCGCGCGCCGGGCAGGCAGGCACTGACTGTACTTGCCTTTCAGCCCTGGCAGGTCAGACCTGATGGTCGGCCTTGACTCGGCAATTTGGATTCGAACACCGATTTGTGACTTTAATAAAACATGCTACACAACTCTTTCTATTGAGAAACAGATAACAGAAACACAGGTTAGAAATCTTTTATTCTTTACTGTGCAACAGAATTTTTTTTCCCAGGTGGATAGAAAAGTCTTAGAGAAATCTTTAAATATATTCAGAACAGCAGAAGGTGTTGTTAAAAGATCTTCATCAAGTGGATAGCTCTGTGACCAGAATGTAATGATACTGGTAATGGAAAGAGGCACAAACTGGAGCTATATTTGGATGAGATGTGTCATAGAGTGTTGCAATAGCAAACGGGGTATGTGAGAAGCAGAGAAGAAAAGCTGTAGAATATGCATATGTAGGAACTGTTCAAGATTTTTCAGACCCTTGTACTTAGATTAGAACCAGGTCCTCAGTATTTACCATAGATAGACTAATCATTTCCTGCCCAGGAGTTGGAGGTTAGAGTTTAGAAGAAAATGGCAACCCCTTCATGTTTGGGTTAAGCATGAAATGAAGTAAAGTTTAGGAGAGGGATGGTTTGCAGGAATGCTAGTCATTTGGAGGTCTCTCGAAGTGCAGAAAAATTCTGGCCATAGCTAAAGCAAATGCACAGCAGCTGTGAGCTATTTAACGAACCCGCACTTTTCCTCCCGCCTTCGTTCTCTCTATCACATTCGTGCACTAACAAAGAGTGAAATTGCTGGGGGTAGTGACAAATGTGCAGCAATCAATCGCTTGGCTGTACACAGAAAAGGAGAAGAGGTGACAGAGGTCTGCGCACACAGCCAATGCACACACACACAGACACAAATAAACGCTGGCAAACGATCTCATAGGGATTATATGTTGACCTACTTTCTATAGGCTCTGTGACTGTTACTTCATAGTTGTCATGTCATCATCCTGTACGTACCAGAGGCCTCGTTCATCTGCAGCAGTTGTGCTTTACTGTGCCTCTTAACAGTGCAGGGCCTCACAACTCCTTTCATGTCCTGTCACACACACACACACAGTCAAAAAGAGATTTTTGGCCTTGATAACTATGTTTCCTAGCTGTCGTTAACTACTTAGCCTGTCAAAACTGATCAGCACAGCAATAACTAAAAGTTTGTTTTAGTTGTCACCCAAGTGTCTTTATTCTGAAAAGGTTGCATAGGAAGTAAAGGAAGGAAGCAAACCGAACCAACAGGGGCACCTTCTGTGAGAGTTCTGTTGATTTGGGGTGGTGTAGCCCCACTCTGCCTGTCTCTCGCTGGAGACTGAATTATAAATGCTCCAGTCTAAAATTACTAACCCCGAATAAGTAATTTAGTGACGCAAAACCATATGTGGATGTTTTACATGAGACTTGCCCGAAACGTTGTCATCTGAGTAGGGAGAGCTGGGTCTGGAAAAACCACTCCAAGTCAGAGTATGAAAACACCCTTCGCTGTGGACATGAATGCCTTTTCAACAACGTCCTACTTTTTACTGCCACATTAACTGAACGTACCTTGCTTAAGGGTGTGCAGTAATTCCAGGAATGTTTACTGTTCATATATCATTTCCCCTTTCAGCTGGCTCACTATGGAAGGCTACAGGAGGGATTGTTAGTATTTTACATTTGACAAAGGAAAACGTGTTTCAACCACCTCCAAATTATTTTATAATGTTTGTTGTGGTCCTGATTATTTCTGCAAAGTCACAGTTTGCATTTTTTCATGCTTTAGAAACACGCTGTGCTTAGGTAGCATTGACAACATATACATAAAGGATGTTGATGCCAAGCTTATAGGCGTTTTTCATAATAGATATTTGGACTTGTCATAGGAAGAAAAACACAGATGTCACTAATTAACATTAACAATTGCCCTGTTCTATTCAAGTGTCCCGGGAAACCAAGACAGTGTGACAATGAGTCAGCATAAACAATACCAGGACCTTGAAACTGAAGCAGCCAAATGGAATTCAGCTGTCATTCACTTTTAATTCTGCCCGTGTGTTTCTGCACTCGTTAGGCACTGCTTTGGAGAACTTTGGATGTTGCTTAGATTGTATAAACAACAGTTTGGAAGAAAATGTTTATTGACACCTGGGATGTTAGGAGTGGCCTCAGTGGGGTTTGAAATGTGCTGTATTTTCTATTGATGAGGCAAAATATTTTGCTCATGAAAACAAAAGGTACAAACTGTATTACTTGTTTTCGGTCGAGGTAGGGAGGGAGGATTAATGCTCACCCAGCTCTGCAGAAACAGAACTGACTTGGCCATACTTCTGCATCTTGTTTTTTTTTTTTTGTTTTTTTTTTATTGAATCTTCTTACCAGTTATTGAGTTGCGTTCTCCTGCTTAGCTGCTAGAATGATTCCAGAGCTTGCAGCTCATAAATATTAGATAATTCATAATGTCAAACAGAGGCTGGTGGTTATTGACGCACAGCACCAGGATACTGAGACATATATTAACTGCAAGCATCGCCCTGTTTCCTGTGCTGAACACTTCTTCTGCTCATAAACTAAATCAACCCCGCCACAAAGAAGAATGACTTTCCATCAGTTTAACCATTACCTCTGCACGATGCGTGCACTTCCTTAATGTAAGAATCAGAGTCACTTTGACAGTAAAAGTGTAGCGGCAACCCTCGATGGGCCAACTGCCGGTCAGCAATATGAGGCTGTAGTGATACAACAGTGTAGGACACACTGGCTGTTCGTAGAAATCAGTTTACATTTTTTGTTGCATGGCTAATACTCACAGTTTTGTGCTGGTGTTTAAAAGTACAAAAAAAAAATGATAGAACTTAGTTTTTCAGTGTCTCTACTAACTAAACATACTGTCAAACACAGCACTTTTCATTGTATCACTGTACACAACAGAACAGTGAGCTAGGAGCAGTTTGTCTTCCTGGTTCTGCAGCAGGATTCAGCGAGACAACAGCATTCCACTGACACATTAAATTACTCAAGTGTTTTCACACAGAGCATTCATATGAGAGAGAGCAAAAACACTGCTTAGCTGCTTATAAATCTGTTAACTATCTGTTATGAACAGGTGATGTTATGAAACTAATTAAACAACAGTTATTCACAGGTCTTAAAATCAGGCAAATTATCCCAAATCCCAGAGAAGTAATGAATATTTTCAAGTCGCAGGCTTTAAGTATTGTAAAATACTACTAACAAAAAGGTCAAATTTGACTGGTCTTTTGTTGAAAATGAATAATGCATCCTGTAATGATGAGTTACATGTAGATGTTTGCTGTCTGGTGTTCGAATGTGTCTTCCCTTGTGTTTCCATAGCAATGGCGGAAGCCCACCAGGCAGTGGCATTCCAGTTCACCATAACGCCAGAGGGCATCGACCTGCAGCTGTCCTATCAGGCCCTGAACCAGATCTACCTGTCCGGAGTACGATCGTGGAAGAAACGCGTCAGCCGCATGAGGGTGAGCATGATGGGAAATCTCTGCGTGTGTCCGGTGTTGTGTGCGTACATGTGTGCACATGCGTGGTGTTTTTTTTTTCCTCATAATTTACCTTTATCATTTAGTATTGGCATCATGTTGGCGTTTGCCGTTTGCCTAAACCTTTGTGTGTGAGATAGATTGGAGGAGGTGTGTAGGGATGTAATTTGTGTGTGAAGTACCTTATGCGCTTTATTACAGGGTGTGAATTCCCATCTGTAAAGGTTAGGAATGATGAGGCTTTCCTAACATGTACTGACATGCGTGTTTTCCTCCTGCTGAGGTGACAGAGACCCAGCTGTTAATATGTGCGTATACAGTTGTGTGTAGTTGTGGTGGTGCTGGAAAAATTTTTCATTAATCTCAGTTCCTGTTGTGTCTTCTTCTGTGGCAACAGAACAGGGTGATTAAGGGAGTATACCCTGCCAGCCCTTCCTCCTGGCTCTTTGTCGTCATAGGGATCCTGGCTACCATGTACATGCACTCGGATCCCAGCATGGGACTCATCGCCAAGATACGGCAGCACCTGCCGCTGAGGTACACAGACACAGTCACGCATTTAATGTCGTTCTGCTGTGGCACAAATTGCCTGTGTCTCTCTGAGAGTCATTCACAATCAGCTGGATACAGAAATTATAGTGTCTACAGCATCTGGGCATTGCCTGCCATGTGGAGTCCAGTACCGGTCAGGCTACACTGCCAGCAGAAAGCCACTACTCCACTTTAAAGGCCAGTCTTACATGTACCAATCAGGAGGGGAAAGGGTTGGACCCTGACTCAGCCAAACAAACAGATGTTAATAGCGTATAAATCTGATGAGTCATTATGGAGCAGAGTGGGTGTGGTGGGTGCAGTTCACCTTTAACCCACATCCCTCCCAGACTGTTCACTACATGTTGCTTATAACGTTGCTGACTCATTTTCTCTACCTCACACACACACCTGCCACAGGGTGGACCATGGTGATATGAGGAATAATTTGTTTACAAATTTGTGTTTCTAGTCATTATATGCAATATCATGTTGAATCATGTCCTACCATGTATGTCACATACAATACGTTATACATGCATGTATGTGACATATGGAAATAAAAGGTCAATGTGAAAGAATGACAGTGGCATTTCATTTGACTCACAGTTCTTGAGAGAACACTTCCAGCTCCATTGAAAGGACAGTGGAGCAACAGGAACTCGACAACTAAACATGCTTTTTCCATATTTAAATATTTGGGTATTGAAACCAACACCATTTTCGTATGCTTTGGGGGATTTGTGTGTGTGTGTGTGTGAGAGAGTGTGAGTGAGTGAGTGAGAATTTATTATTCATAAATCATAGTTCAGTTCCTCAGTGGCCCAGCAGGTGATGCTATTGTCTAAGTTTACTTGTGTTTCCTCACAGCATCTGTAATTGGTCTTGTGTGCATCAGCTGCTCTCTGCTGGTTGTAATGGAACATAAATTAGGACAGATTACAATAGTTTCTCAGGCATTTGAAACTTGATATTCCTCAGCTGCAAGTCCACCCATTTAGCCTTACATCAACATTTAATAAGTTTTTTATCACACTGTGTACTCTGAGAATTAGTGCTCTAATACTGCTTTCCCCATCCCTCTGTCCAGTCTCCACGTCTCCCTCAGTTCCCAGGGTCAGACTATGGTGTCAGCGCTGGTCTTCAGCACCCTGCTGTGGCTCTCCATCATCCTCGCTCTCAGATTCTGCCTGAAACTGTTGCTTTCCTACCACCAGTGGATGTTCGAGCAGCACGGCCGAGTTTCCAACACTACGAAAGTCTGGGTGGTAAGACATACTTCTACCCGATACTACAGCTTGTTCCTTTGGCTGCTGCAAAGTTTGTTTATGTTCATGGACACAAAATTGCTTCTTCCATATAATTTTGTTTACTGGTAGTGAACAAAACTATAAATTGTAATTATAACAATATGGGAGTAACTCTAATACCACGCACAAGAAAATTTACAAAAGGCACGGACAGCTAAAAGATCATCATGATAAAATATATTTAAATATATTTCCAGCTACATGTAGGTGTTTTAAATAGTTACTGAAAATGTCACATATCTCTGTTTATTTTCCACAGACTCTGATAAGGTTATTATCAAGCAGGAAGCCTCTGCTGTACAGCTATCAGACCTCTCTACCTCATCTGCCTGTTCCTGCCATCAAAGACACCCTGAGCAGGGTGAGTACCCATGCTTAGACATTTATTTATGGATACATCTTGCATTCAGTTCACGCCTTTGTTTAGTTTATCTTCTTCATCTATGAGTCAGTATCTATGTATGTACTGTACCTGTGTTCATGTAAATGAAGTACTGAAATAACCCAGAAACCACAGAGACCAAGTTTTGACTGACTCTCTCTCTCTCTCTCTCTCTCTCTCAGTACCTGGAGTCAGTGCGCCCTCTGTTGACTGATCCAGAGTTTAAGCGGATGACTGAGCTGGCCAATCAGTTTGAATCTAGCCTGGGAAACCGTCTCCAACGCTACTTGAAACTTAAAGCTCTGTGGGCCACGAACTATGTAAGTGTGCTTACCATGTGCGCACACGCATATCCTTGTATACCCTTGTTAAGACATCTCTAACCATTGGTAGACCAAGATCATGACATGGTGGCACACTTAAACATCTGCCTTCCTTATGGGACATGATTTAAAAAAATGGTTAGCAATCCATCATTGACAGTGGCTATTATACTTGGATCAGTCTTAGGTTCCCCAGACGACTCCTCAGTCTGCTCTGTGTCCAACCTGTCACTTCCTTTTATAAGTAATGGCAGCTGAAACCAGTTCCCTCCATGTCCCTGCTATACTGGCATCAGTCTTGCATTCTCTAAACTCTTCCTTAGTTCCGCTCTACGTCCAACATCTTGGCTCATCCCACAATTACTGGCTGCTAAAATTAATTTCCTCTTATCCTACTGAAAACCTCAGAATTTATATCTTATGAGCTTTTGTGCTGAGGTATAATAACTCTAACCATAGATTGAAAGAGTTGAAAAGCAGGCTACCCAGAAGATATTGTAACACTAGTATTAAGGAGGCGTTTGAATTTAATTTTTACACTGCAGATGCAAGGTTTGTACATGCTTCTGCTCGGGATTGCATTTTTCAGGCTTTAGGTCCTGGAATTGTGCACATATTATGCAGAGCAAAATATTTAGTTTTCTCTTGTTTAATTGTCTCCCTCTTGTTTTGCTTGTGTGATCATTATAAACGTAAACTTTAATGTCTCCCTGCATTTTATAATATTGTCGTCATCTTATTTGGATAGCTCAGAGACTTTTAATTGGGTCCCACTTCGCCTGAGGCTCTGCCAGGAAAGGGTCTGTGTAAAGTGAGAATCTGTGTCACTTTCATTTAACCTGTTAAAATTCCTTAAAAGTACCTACATAACTACTACATTTAAGGTGGTGCACATGCAGCACAGCATGTGAAAGCTGAAAGTCTTATCTTTTCAGTGATATAAACATTTACAAGATACAACAACTGTAGATACAACTAAACTATCTTCTAAAAAACATCAATGTAATAATGTCGACGCTTATTGTTTGTATTTTTCCTCTACGCACCCTGCGGTTCCAACATGCATAGCAACAACAACAAAACTGGTCTTGTTTTGTCAGGAAATGTCCAAAGAATCACGTCCAGTGGAAAAATACAGTCAAAAACATATGTTTTTAGCTCCATAAATGATCAAAAGTTGCAATTGAATAGTTCCAATTCGAAAATGTATCCCAGTATTTCTCCTTCGTTTTTTTGTTTTGCCGCCTTTGTTTTGTGTTGAAAGTTGACAGGCGTTTTTTGTGACCTATTATTCTGCTTTATTGGTACCCGATACTCAGCAGAGAGTTATATAAAGCTTTGATATTTCCCGTTTCAAACACACGGTACCTAATAGCTCTTTGTGGTTTAAAAAAAAAAAAAAAAAATCAGGAAGTTTTGTCCTTTTGTTTTAATTGAACAGAAGAACAAACGTAACGTCCTGTTTTGGTTCCAGGTGAGCGACTGGTGGGAGGAATATATCTACCTGAGAGGCCGAAGTCCCATCATGGTCAACAGTAACTACTATGGCATGGTAACCAGCTGCTGTAAACACAGAAAAAAAACTGCTAAACCTTTGAAATGTTTCATATGTTTTTGTGGCAGAAAACTTTGGACATTAGGCTGACCCAAAATGCATGTGTGTGTCTCTCTTTGTTAAGCTTGGCTCTGGCTCCGTCCTAGCCTCCTTTCCTGTCCTTCCTGTCCTTCCTTAGGTGCTCTTTCTAGTCCCTCCACCTTCTGCCCTCTCTTCATGACAGTGGAATTATGTTTTCTAATATCAGAAAGAAATATATGCAGTGGCAATGGCATGAGACATGGTATGCTGTATAATGTGTGTGTGTGTGTGTGTGTGTGTGTGTGTGTTTGCATGCCTGTCCAGGACTTTCTGTATGTGACCCCGACCCCAGTGCAGGCTGCAAGAGCGGGTAACACCATTACTGCTCTGCTGCTCTACCGCCGTAAGGTGAACCGGGAGGAACTCAAACCGGTGAGACAGCGAACATTTCTGCAGAGCGGATGGATAAATGGGTTGAACTGTGTGCGTGCATGTGTTTCGCGGGCAGACTGGCATATTTTCACAGGGGCTGGAACACTTTTAGTTGATCTACCCAGAAAAATGTGGTGAAAGGGTATGTCATTCATGCAGAAATTGCTACAGGCAGTCAGTCAGGAAAAGGGCTTTCAGGAATCCCCTGGGTTTTGCCAGATAGTGAATAATGAGCCCTCAGTTCAGTTTTGGATGTGACCCTGGATGTAGTGGGTGGTGAGGGGAAGCATTTAAAGCCAGATTTGATGTATCTGACTTGTCACGCATTTGCCATGAAATTGGAACATAGGACATTAATGTGTACCTCAAGATTAGATAACTATTAATCATAACTAAGTAATAACAATAACTTGTGTGCCATGGTCAGGCCAAAATTTTTAATGTTGAGTCATTATGAGCATGTTAGCAAGCTGATGTTATCAGTTATCATGACTCACAGAGCCTCCAGCATAGCTGCAGAATCTTAGTCTTCTTTTTATTTCCTGTTTTTATTAAGAATTAGCGAGCGTACACAAGGCCAGTCAAACCCTGCGGGTGAACAACTATGCTGCCATTCAAAACTTCAACCACATCAAAACAATTTCTCAATAAATGTTGGTGGCACATGTTGGTGTTACATATAACGGTAATCTGGAAAGTTAATCCTTTAGTTATTTTATGTACCCACGGTAGTAAACTGAGTGGAAAAAAACCCAAAAAACTGAAGGTTTGTATGTACATGCATATGTACTAAACTGTTTTTCTTTCTAGTTTAGAAAAAAAGCTGCCAAAGTGGAACCAGAATTAAAATAGGAGAAGGTCCCATTGAAGTGAAAACTGATGTGTGTGTGTGTGTGTGTGTGTTAGAGTCGTGTTCCAGGCACTGTCATCCCTCTGTGTGCTGCTCAGTGTGAGAGGATGTTCAACACAACACGCACTCCAGGAGGCGAGACTGGTAACACACACACACACCTGCGCACACTTCTGCTGATGTATACTGCAGTTTATTGTTTATTAGATATAATTCTTCTGTCAGCTGATGTTCATAGTCAGGTATCATCATGTCTTATATCAAAAGAAGATATATACAGCTGTAAACTTGAAGTGAATTATAAACCAAATAACACACACATAAGTAGCCTGACCTTCATCTGCTAACTTAATTAGCAAGTTTCAGTAAAACTGGTCGTTGTTAGAGCAGGTGATAGAAGTGGACTGCTGAGCCACTGCAGTAAACCTTCTTTCCTCCACAGATGTGCTGCAGCACTGGCAGGACAGTGAGTTTGTGGCAGTGTACCACAAGGGCCGCTATTTCCGCCTGTGGGTGTACCGGGCAGGCCGACTGCTTTCTCCCAGGGAGATCGAGTACCAGGTCCAGAGGATCCTGGATGACCCCTCACCCCCGCTACCTGGAGAGGACAAACTGGGGGCTCTCACTGCTGGGGACAGGTAAGAACAGTGGCGTGGGCGTTGGAATATGCTCCAGTGTGGTATATACTGGGATGTATTTGGTAATTGTGCATTGTCTCTTACCTGTAGAACGTCATAATATGTGGTAAATCTCAATGTCTGGAGCCGCTGTGACAGAAATGTCTATACATGCTGGAACTACCCGTACATTCCCATCATCCGCTTCTCAGTCATGAGTGAGTCGATTTGCTTTCTGGGAAAGTAGGAAATGAGTCCCTCTATTATCACCCACGCCAACTCCCTAGAGTCACAAGGGCTCTTTCATGATGCCAGGAATTGGCTCGCCCTTACAATGCACCCCCAGCTGATGCCTACACCTGCAGGTGGTGAGCCCGCTGGGGTGGTGCCTCCATTTAATTTCTTCCGGCTATGCTCGGGCCATGCTGTTGACCAAGGCCTGGTCACCAGACATGCGCCAGCAAGCTCACCTGGGACCAGTTTGCCTCAGGAGGACAAACAAATCCTTCCTCCAGTGTGAAGGTGGCAGCTCCCAGAGGGACCGCACCAGCCTAATGATTTGCAGTCTGTTGACATTTGAGTTCACATGGCTAACGCTGTAATCACTGCATACAGTATAAACTTTGATTTGTAGCTCAGTTACATGACAAAGAAAAGTAGAGACTAGGTTAAAGGTCAGCAGTACTTTTTTGTACCCTACAAGTGGAGTGTTAATGGCAGAGTGCCAGGAATTTTAGATAATCACTAGTCTGTCCAGGGACTTGCAGCACAGTGGGCACCAAGCTTTCAGGGGGAGGCAGAGGCTTGTGCGTATTTAAGTTAAGAGTCAGTGAGTGTTTTTGGAAGCAAAGTCACTTGACTTTCTCTGTGGCTCTCTGTGTATTGTGACTAAATTTGTGCGTTCGTTTCTCTTTCCTCCATTCTCACTGAACATTTTCTGTTTATCGCCACCGGAAATAAGATCACACTACAGAACATTACATAAATGCACTGGGAACCTATTGCATTGGCCATGGTAAATGCATCAAGATTTTACAAAGCATGCGCCTAACGGTGCAGACCAATTTGTTTCACCAATTGTGTTTGATTTGCATATATTTTAAATTTGCTTTTCAATATGTTGCTGAAGTAATCCAAAAAATGTAATACTTAAATACATTACCATCCACCTGTTTGATGGGGGGAAAAGAAGCTTTTGTTAATAGCAAGTGAGCCACAGAGCGATGTTATCCCCGAATGAACCTTTGTAGGACCTGTTTCGTCTCCTTTCACCTACCTTCACACCGGTGTTACACCCAGTCACTGGCACAGTGACAAAGCCACAAGATGAACACTATTCAGAATTGCACCCCATTAATTTACAGTATGGTTGTTTGTTTTTCAGAACCAGACTTTCAAGGTCCTGAGTCCTTACGTGCCCCTTCAGTGTAAAGTTAGTTAGTTATAGAGTTATCATTTTATGTTATTATAAAAATTATAAAAATATCAAATCAATCATTATTAAATCTTCATCGTAGTATGTCTTAAAACATTGTTATTAAACATTATTACATTATTGAACACTGCAAACATTAGTCCTTAACGTGCTGCTTTGTTATGAATAAAGCTTTAGGAGTGTCAGTGGATGTGATGACAGCTTGGTGTTGTAGGGGATGCTTTGTCATCCATTCAGTGATGGATTAGCTGTCACAGGCAACACTTAAGTCTCCGTAGCTTGACAGTTGTTCTCTCGATGCCAGCTGTTCCGTGGGAAAACAGAGAGAGGTCAGAAGAAAAGGAGGCAAACACAGGCAGACAGCAGAGTCATAAACAGAAGCAGAAAGAAGAGATGGACAAGGCAGAAAAATGGAAAAGAAAGTCTGGGTTCAGGCCGGAGCTTTTGCATGTTCTCCCTGTGCGGGCGTAGGTTCCCACTCCGACTTCTTCCCACAGTCCAAAGACACTGAGATGAGGTTAACTGGCAACTTTAAATTGATTGATTAATGTTTTCTGAAGTTCTTTTTGTTGTTGTTGTTGCAAGTTCCTTCTTAGTACGAGTGTTATCTGAGATATGATCCCTCTTATTGACTGCATTGTTGGACAGGTATATTGGTATACAGCTCACCTGTTCTTGGTTCTAACACTTGTCAGTTTGCATGCTGAGGAAGGACGTCTGCCTGAAACACCTGTTAATAAACAGTTTAAGTGGAGTGCTGTCCTACATCTGAGCTTTGATTGCTGCCTGTGAGGATTCAGCACCCATCCATACAAACTGGGCTTTACCATTTTGATTTGTTACTCAGTTCATATTGATGCTCGTGTGTCAGATTTCAGTAACTACATGGAAAAACCACAAACCTTATGTCATACTGCCTTTTCTTATTACTTTTTTATTGCGAACTTCACTCCAGTTGATTGAAGCCTGATTTTTATATTTTTGTAATTGTAAAATTCCAGATCTTCTTAGACCGTATCGTCATTTGAATGGAAACATCACTTATGAAAATATGACAAAGACAGGATGCAGTGTCGTAACCAGCTCCTTGTTGGAGAAACGTCACATAAGTGATAAGGGACATCTGCTCTTTCATCTTTGGGGGGAATTTAGAAATGTCTGTTGTCAGAACTTGCGATCGATTTCACCACTGGGTGCACATGCTGATAATGTATGTGCAGCGATGGTCTCAGTGATAATGGTCATGTCTCTCACATTCTTAGGATTCCCTGGTCTCAAACGAGGAATCAGTACTTCAGCTCAGGTGTCAACAAGCGATCTCTGGATGCCATCGAGAGGGCAGCCTTCTTTGTAACGTTGGACGATGAAGAGCAAGGCATGAGGGGTGAGGACCCAGCGGGGAATTTGGACCGCTATGCAAAGTCCCTGCTCCATGGGAAATGTTATGACAGGTGAGGAAGAAAGGAAATATGGAGGCATTTAGAGACTACCAGGGGACCTAATGTCACACAACATTATCTTGATGTCCAAATAGTTTTTTGGATACTTTTCAATCCGGAAAAAACCTCAGGTAACATCATACTTTGTCAGCCTCCAAAACTGTGAAACATACAAACGTACAGTACTGAGTTGTACCTCTTATTTCTCATCAATCAGTCTACGTCTCCTTTCGGAGAGGTGCAGATTTAAAACATAAAGATGCAAAATAGCAAAATATCCACATTGACAGAATCTTCTCAGCATTTATGGCAAAGTTCCTACTACATGCCATTGTGTGGCCGGGACAGACAGGAAGTTAAATGAGAAAGTGAAAGCTTTGATTAAAGATAAAACTTTCTTTTTGATGTCTCTGCTGTATGTGTGGCTAAAACCACAACAGACACAACTTGCTGCTGGTCTCCAGAACCAGTATGTCTGCATGTTGTCTCGCCTCTTTGCTGTAATGACTCACCCTGACACAATTTTCGGTACTCTTTGGATGCAGTTGCTAGTAGTTATGTAATATATCTGGAAAACGGTCAAATCTCCCCTCTGCTGCATATACAGTTTAAGTGCATAGTTGAATGTAAACCCCTCATTTGAACTTTTTTTTTTTTTTTTTAAATCAGACTCATCATCCATCATCCTTTGCCCTGAATGTCTTCCAGTGACCTTTAGTCTTTCCTCATCCGTCCTTTTCTCCCTCCAGCCAACACGAATCTTTTTAACTCTTGGCAGCAGCAACAGCGATCTGTGTTTCAGAGTTGAGGACAACGACCTCATGTCGTGCCGCTACGCGTGTTAACGTCAGACATTGGCCGGAATGTATCAGTGGTTGATGTCTTTGTGAAGGCGTAATTGACTGAACCGAATGACTGAAACCCTTTCACATTTTTTAATATGTCCAAAAAAAAATGACCACTCTATGTGTAGGACGAAGACTGTAGGTCATTCAATAGGACGGCCTCATTCTCTCCAATTCACATGTAACCACTGAATACTTTTTTTTTTTATTATAGACTTGCTCAGAACTGATTTTTTTTTATTGTCAAATACACTGTTGCTCATGAAATTGGAATAAAATATATTTTACCTCTTCTCATGAAATTATTGTGACAATGGGATTTATTCTTGATAGATAAAGTGTAAAACTTTATTGATCAGTCTTTTCCAATGTGATTGCTGATATGTATAACCAGGAATAAAAAGAGGAATGTGTCTGAAAGCATTTTGAGCAACAGTGTATTAATCCCCTATTTTGCTAATACCAGGTTTTCCTGCCAAGTTGGTTTGTTCCAAACCCTGTGCGGCAGGATTGCATGAACTGACAACACCCGAGTGTGACGATGGATGTGTGCTAAAGGTTTAGCAGGCTTTCTGTTGAGCCCCATTTTTATTCTTTCCAAAATCCAGCGTGGACTTTAAAGTTTTGTCTGACCATGAAATGACTTTGTGAATATGCAATAACTGTACAAGGCCTTATCTGTGTGCTCTGTCTTTGTCTTTAAGAGCACTACCTACCCCCTCTGTGTTTGTGGCAGTGTTACATTTTACATTTCAAATTTTATTCAGGAAATTTTGTTTTTAAAAAGAGCATAAAATATTTCTTCTCAGCTGCTGTTTGCATGAGTATCAACTTTTTATTTTTATAAATTCTAATAAAACAAAGAGTTTTTGAATACATAAATATACATTTCATCACTGAGCTGTTTTTTTTTAAATAAAAAATATTGCGTTCTCTCACATCTAACCTCTTGCTCTTTTCCCACCTTTTTTTTCTCTGCTCTCCCAGGTGGTTTGACAAATCGTTCTCCATTGTTATCTACAAGAACGGGAAGAATGGACTGAATGCGGAGCATTCCTGGGCTGATGCACCGACTGTGGCTCACCTTTGGGAGGTGTGTTTTTCTGTGTGTCTGTGTTCCTGGGCTTGTGATCTCACAAATGCAGATGTCTTCTTACTCAGAGCTTTTACAAGCTGATGAGAGACCCTTTTACAGGAAATGGCTGTGTGAGAGGAGAAAAGAAAACTGAGTGTTGTGCTAAGGAAAAAAAAAAAAAGCACCATCAAGCCAGCGTTGTGCTACAGACAGCTGGTTGTTGGAGCACATCTGAAACTCACAACCGTGGCCGACATCATAACCGTAAATCATAGTGTATGACATACAGTATACAGCAATCCCATCAGTGAAGTCTGTGTTTGCAAAGCTTGTCATTCCAACATCAAACATCAGACACGAGATAGATAACCCTAACCCCTAACCATAACCCTCAGACAGGATAAAACATCAGACACGTATGGGGGCATCTATGAATATGTGACTTCAGGTAAACAGGTATTAGTCCTCTGAGCAGTGGAAAGAAGGCATGCGGTTTGATGACTCATTCTCCTTTTTCAAGAGGTCTTTGTGTACAGCTTATGTCCTCTGCTGATGCCGTGGGTGACAGACAAATGATGGAAAGTTAACCACATATGGTGTGGTCACCACGTACGCCTGCTTAAGTGCTAATTGGGCAATGGAACTCTGTCTTAAATGGCACATTATCACACCTACTGGCATTTCTATCTAGATGGGAGGGGAATTTTTCAGAACGGCCATCTTTAACTTGATTAGGCGAGAATCAAATATTTATTAACTTATGCGTGCATTAACTGAGCCCATGTATTTTTATCTGACTCACTCATAGATCAGACAATTATATACACAGTAGGATTGTTCAGGGTTGTAGGGTTCATGCTGAGTATGATCACTGAGGATTGTATCATCACTAGTACCAACGGTGCAGCTTCAGTGCTGTATGTTTATGTATAGTGTGTAAAAGACTTTATGTTAGAGCACAAACATGATGATTTGATACTGAAAAGTTATAAAAAGCAAATAATGCAAAAGTAGTTTTAACCCCCCCCCAAAATAGTCTGTATTTGAGTGTAAATATGGGTGTGTCTCTCTCCCTGTCTCCAGTACACACTGGCCACAGATGCATTCCAGCTTGGATACACTGAGGACGGACACTGTAAAGGCGAGGTGGACCTCTCACTACCCCACCCTCAGAGGCTTCTCTGGGACATCCCCTCAGAGGTACATACACCCTGTGAAGTGTGTTATGTGTGTGTGTGTCTGTGTTCACCACTCAACACTCAGGTCCAAATGGACCCCAGAGATACGGCTGTGAATGACCAACCAAAGCACGGCTATGCACGGCTTACAAACAGTACAAACATGTTATCCTGCCAGTGTGACTTATAGTGGGTCCCCTTCCCAAAAGAAACCAAACCTAACAGGTCAGGATGGTCGTGCAGGGTGTCCCAAGTAGCCACAATGTTTTAACAGCTTATATATGATGACATAAAGCACCCTGCTAGAAAATAAACTGCTAAAAATACTTTTTAGATGTTAGAATTGCAAAACTAACATTAGTGCACACAAAAGCCCCACTATCTGACTGCTGCACAAGTTAAGTGCACAGAATTTCCCTCATTGTAGTTGTGAAAATCCTGCTGCGATGCCAGATGTGTTCGGTTAGTTTGCAGTGTTAACAGCGTAAACTGGGAAAACTAAAACTAGACTAAATGTCACTTACTGTTTGGATTTAATATTACTTTTTCATGTGTATACCTTTGTGTGGAATGTGTGTTCCTTTTTTCTGCCTCTAGACAGCCACTTGGCTTGTAACACACAATCCAGCTGTCGTGACGCAAACTCATATTTGTTGCAGTGTTGCTGTGACATTAATGTCAGTGTATTGTAGTTACAATATATACAACACTCTCAGAGGGATAAAGAACAAAATGTCATCAACAGGCAAAGAAGAAATCTATAAACACATACATACAAAACCCACCCAGGCCCACTGTGTGTTGGTGTGTACAGTGGGGCAAAAACAGCCCCAAAGCATGATGTTTCCACCCCCATGCTTCACAGTGGGTATGGTGTTCTTGGGATGCAACTCAGCATTCTTCTTCCTCCAAACACGACGAGTTGAGTTTTTACCAAAAAATTCTATTTTGGTCTCATGTGACCACATGACACTCTCCCAGTCCTCCTCTGGATCATCCACATGGTCACGGGCAAACTTTAGACGGGCTTGGACATGTGCTGGCTTAAGCAGGGGGGACACGTCTGGCACTACAGGATTTGATTCCCTGTCAGCGTAGTGTGTTACTGATGGTAACCTTGGTTGCTTTGGTCCCAGCTCTCTGCAGGTCATTCACCAGGTCCCCCCGTGTAGTTCTGGGATTTTTGCTCACCGTTCTCGTGATCAGTTTGACCCCATAGGATGAGATCTGTGTGATCAGTGTGATTTTCTGGATTTTTTTTTCCCACATTCTGTCTCTCACAGTTCTCACATTCTCTATGATGAAAATTACAGACCTCTGTCATCATCATCATCATTAAGCGGGAGAACTTGCACAATCGGTGGCTGATGTGTACTTTTTTTGCCCCACTGTATATAAATACTTTTGATATTTAAATCTGTTCTCATATCCAAATTAAAAGCTCTCAAGTAAACTATGTGACCTTCACTGACCACCACTTTATTTGTGCAAACAGAAATGTAAACTGTTATTCTCATGCACAGACCAGCGGCATATGTTTTCCCCCTCCATCTCTGTCAAACCTCCCCACCCACCCTTCCCTTCTGTCAGAGCTTGCACCCACATAGTCAGTGTGTCCGTGTTTGATAGTGTGCCTGTGTAGTCTTTCATGAGTTCTCAGGACTCAGGACAACTGTGAGTGGGTTTCGGGAGGTTTCATTTCCGTCCAGGTGTCCGGAACATGGAACAGGCCCACAGCAAGTTGGCTACTGGACAGGCCAAATCTCAGGGGACAGTTCAAGAAATCTGAGATGGTTTGAACAGATGATTATTGTCAAGGGGAGCTAGAGTTGGAGACCTGTGTTGGCTGAGATGTTTATGAAGTGGACTCCATATTTTAATGGCCTTGGTGAACATAACAGAAAGCACGGTGGCCACTGCAGCTTTGACCCAGTAGAGCAATTTCTGAATATTACATTTCTAGTAATATTGCATAAAGTTGGACAAGGCTAAGCACTAAGTGGTTTGTTGATCCAAAGAAATGAGGATATCAGTTGGTACAGTTTAGGGAAAAAAAAACAAATTCTCATGAACACTGGAACTTGTTGAAAGAGATACAAAAATTTGGTTCATGGCAGATCTGAACAGGGCCAAAGACTGCTCCTTCTGAGACTAAATAATCCTCAGTTTAGCCTGGATAAAAGCATGTAGTCCTCAGTCTTGGCTCTCTGGTTATTAGCATGTGGCCAGTAGTATTGGTGTGTCCAACAGCACCTGCTCTTTTGGTTCAGATATGTGTTGCAGTTGAATGCAGACCAGAGAGCGGAGTGAATAATAAATACACTCCCAACCAGTTGTATCACAAGTGTCATTGCTCTGAGACAGCGGTGCCAATTGACAGCAGCTCACCAGATGGAAAGACACTTCTTCAGGAAACCATTCGTTGTTTGGATGGTGCAGAGGGCAGTACGTGAACACACAGCTCCTCAAACCTGTGTAGGTTTTCAGATTTCTTTTTATTTTTGGGGGCCTTTTTTTTTTATTATTAATGCCAGAAAAAATGAATCAATTATCAAAATAGCTGCAGTTTAATTCTAAAAACTGATAAGAGGCTTTATGCCATCATGCTCACAACAAACAACAACAAGAGATTTGGCAAGAAGGTCATTAGCTTTAATGAACTTGGGAAGAATCAGCGTTGAATAATGTATAAGTCAGCTCTATAAGACATCTCTCAACAGAGGCAGCTAGAGTTCCTATCACTACCCATAATGCATGCATTAGTTTCACATTAGAGTTTCACTGGCTCTGTCTGTCTAATGTTGCGCCCACCTAAATTATATTACAGTAACATTCTGATGCTTGATCGTTCACGGTGCTGTCATTTTGAGTACGTGTAAAACTGTTTCATGTTTTGGCAGCAGATCTACAGTGGCAAGAGAAAGTAAGTGAATCCTTTGGAATGACTTGGTTTTCTGCATTAAAAATAACCTCATCATCTAAATCAGGTATAAACACAATGCACTAACACACACACACACATTACTCATTCAGAGTCCCGGCAGGTGACAGCCATACACCTCCTTTAGGAGCAGTAAGCTCAAAAAAGTGGTCTCTGTGGTGAGGATCAGACTTGAGCAATGTTCAGGAATTTTGAATTTTGGATTATTGTTCTTCAGAATAATTCTCCAGAACTGCTTCACCTCTGGGATGTTCATTAGATGTCCAGTGTGAATGGCTCCATTGTGGTCGTTCCACAGCATCTCTGTTGGGATGAGGTGTGGGCTCTGACTGGGCAGATTTTGCGGTTTTACAGGGTTTTGAGTGTGCTTGTTTTCTTTTCCTTAATATTTAAGGATAATACTTAATACTGACATTACCCTGTAGGATACCTTGTTAAACTTGAATTCATTTTCCCCTTGGCCATGATGAGCTTTTCAGGTTAAGAGGCAGCAAGTGGGCCCCTTCTTTTTCCTTGTACAAATTCGCATTTTCAAAACAGAAACAGAAATCTTAATGACTAACAGCTTTTTCTTTGTGGAATGACTCGAACTTTCAGGAGTCTTAGCTTGATGCCAGAGAGTTACGACCACTGTGTGTCCATTTGCTGGACTCATGAATATCTGTTTGAGGGCTTGTAATCATTTCCAGTTGTACATTAAGCAACAACTCTTGATTGTAAGTCTTCTAAGATGTCTTTTTTCCAAGATATGATTCAGAACAAGATCCAAACGTTTTCACCTGAACTGTAAACTCAAGATGTTTTTGTTTTGTTTATATGCCAGCAGCTGTATCTCATACCTCTAATCTTGTTTTAAGTGACTCCAGGTGAGTTGACTCCTGACTCCTGTTATCTTTCAATGCCATTAGTCAAAGGGTTCACATACTTTACCCAGCCTACACTGTAAATGCTTGAATGATGTGTTTACTACAGACAAGAACACAATTATTTCCGTTATTAGTTCAAATAGATTGTGTTTGTTTGTATTTGTAACTTAGCTGAAGATCTGTTCATATTTTCAGCCAAATGTTCGCATGAAGTCCAACAATAATAAGCTTTGCTTACTTTTTCTTCTCACTATGTTGTTCTCAGGCCAAAAGACACAGGCTAACCTGAGCCTCAGGCTCTCAATTAGCTCTGCATGTGTTACAGTGTGTGTATGTTTCTGTTTTGTGTATAAAGAAATTAGATGCAGCAGCACACACTGTAGAAGGTTCAGGGCAGTGAGTAATTTTATGACATCATAACTGACACCTGGTAGGAAATTGTCTCACTTAAGCTCAGATGTGATTAGTTTGCTTCTCAGTTCTCTTGGCAGTGGAGATTTTCATTTCATTTCATCATCTATATCGCTTGATCCTTCAGGGTCCCAGCTGACTATGGGTGAGAGGCATGGTACTGACACACAAACACAGACAACATCACGCACATAATTAAAGTTAAAATTAAAGTCAATTAAGCTAATGTGCTTGTTGTGGGATTGTGGGAGGAATACCCGGAGAAAACCCACGCAGACACAGGGGGAGCATGACAAGAAGAACCCTCTTGCTGTGAGGTGACAGTGCTAACCACTGCACCACCGTGCCGCCCTCAGTTGTGGAGAAATCTGCTTTCCGCACGCACACACACACACACACACACAGATCACAGCAGTAGTAGAACTGTTAAAATCTTAACGACACTCCTGCGTGTAACAAAACCATATGATGATAGATGGGCAGTGTTGAGGAAAAGCGGGTTAACCAGTTTGTCCGTGTCGTAAATTCCTCTGGCATGCGAGGATTGCAGAAAGTGATTTGGTGACAGAGGAAGACATGAAAAATCATTGTGTCAAAGTATATGGATTAAGTTTCAAGGCTGTATGACAGGGAGAATCATGAGAAACAGGTGGGAGGATTTTTATTTCACTGGCTAATTACTGATGAAAGTTCAAAGACTACTATCTGTGTGTGTGTGTGTGTCTGTGTGAGTGAGTGAGTGAGTGACCAACCAAGAGAGAGAGTTTGTTTAAACGTTAATCGGGGACAGGGACAACTCTCTGGTATGTTACCAATTGTAAGGTGGTTTCCCATGGCGAAAGTCCCGGGGTTATTACTGATGTTTTGAATCTGCTGGGGGGGAGCCTGGGTTTTTCCCTGTGCTCTGTAGCAGGACTTTCATTTGCGAAGCATCTCCTGAAAAGAACAAACAGATGAGGAAACAAGGCGTAGAAACCGGAGAAAACTCTATATTAGCTCAACTTTTGAGGAACAGTAGTTTCACTTCTATTCATAACCCAGTCACAGCACTGTATGGCTGCATGTTTTTGAGCTTTTATGTCCTTGTGGAGAAGCAAAATTGTATGATCCTGTTACACTAGAAGTACTGCATATTTTTTCAGAGTACTGAGATTTCAGCCTCCATCCTTCCTACGACGACAAAATGGCATTTTTCCCACATGCCGCGAGGTTCTCACTCCCACACACACACGCAGACACACACAAATACCAGACTAATACAATGCATGTATGATGACAGGCCTACCCAGTTGTCTTAGTTGTCAAACGTCAAGGTCACTATGGCAGTGCCTGGCAATGCGATATCTTAAGAACCCTTTGAGGGATTGTATTCAAACTTTGCGCAGATGTTGACGGTGACTCAAGGATGAACCGATTAGATTGTGGAGGTCAGAGGTAAAAGTCAACATCCCTGCGACCTTAATGAAAATGTTCTGCTTCAGAATGTGTTATCTTTACAATGCTTTGAGTAATGTTCTTCAAACTTTGCACGTATGTTTGCTTTGGCTATTTCTTGTGTGTGGTCCTTGTGTTCTTCCTGTTCCCACTCTGTATAACAGGTGAGTCATGTGCCTCTGACAAAGAAAGTCACACGTAACTATGCTTTGTCCAGTACTGGTTTGCAACAAATACCCGCACAAGTGATGGCGTTGCCATATATGTATGGCCGTGTATAGACTCAGCTATACATTGTGTTTATTGCCAGTTAGCAAATGTTAGCACGCTAACACACTAATCTGAGAAGGTAAACACTGTAAATATTATACCTGCCCGATGTTAGCATGCTGACATTAGCAGGTAATGTCAACAGTTTCACTGAGCTTCCAGCGTGGCTGTAGGCTTATTCAGCATCTCTGAAATCACAGGCCATTTAATTTGTGTTTTCAAAATGGAAGAGACGGGATGTGATAATGTAGAACAGAGAACCAGACAGAAGGAGGAAGGATTAAGAAAAGTGAAGTAATGAATGAAGTAATTTCTTCCTGTTTTGTTCTTTTTCTCCATTAATATTTAATGACCACTTTTTTCATCTTTGTGTGTGCGATGTAGAGAAGGTGGATGAAAACATTAGAAATGTGTTTTCAACTTCACAGCATTTTCCATTGCAGGGTCCACGTGTTATGTAAACTTGAAATAAACTTCCACTGAGGAGACTTTAAAGTGACGTGACACATTCAGTGAAACAAAAAAGCTGCTTTGACAGAAGCAATTAAGACTGAATATTGCCAAAGTGGTGCTTGATCTACCTACCTATTAGAAACTTTATTAGTCAGAGTTCAACAAACATCAGTCACTGTGGAAGCAAGTAAACGCTCCAAACTGAAACGACGACGTGTTGTGTCTGTCAGCAGGTTGCGTTAGTTGTAACATAGCACTCAAATGAATGAATGTTTGTGGAAGCTGCTTCCTGTATCCTCACAGCAAAAAAAAAGTGTGTGGTTTCATGTAAATAATGAAATGCCAGAACCACAGGATTGTGTATATAGCAACAGCTTCACTGATAAACATTAATGAAATGAACTTTGCTCAGACATGATCTTGGCTCATATTTCACAGAGCTACATGTGTGGTAGATGTAATGGCTCATTAAATTTCTTGTTGTCCTTATACTGTGGTTGTATTTTAGTTACTACTCGTTACTGTTTTATGACGAAACATAAATAATTTATGTTATCAGACTTCTTCCTTTATTCTACTGAGTGCCATTCTAGTTGTTAAGGTGTTGTGTGTAGATAAGTATATGTTATCTTAAAAGTTTCGTTACGTGGTTAAAAGTTAACCACACACAAGCAAATCCACCTGAGAGCAGAAGGCAAAGTTATGTTGGAGAACATGAACCACTGAACAATAGGCTCACTTCCTCTGTACTGTTTATACTAACATTCCCAACCGCCCTTATCAAAATCCATTTCCAGGACTCATTTCAGGGTGTGTGTGTGCTAAACCTGTGAAGTTACAAAGAGCTAAAAGAGTGGATGTGCTCTAAAATTGTATTTCCTGTTTCTTTTACTGTTTCCTGGCTCCACTTATTTTTTTTCAATCACAGCATCTCTTTCTCCAGTCTTTTAATCTGACAAACAAACAAGGCTGTTAAAATAAGCTTGATATTGCACGTTGTTGAAGTGGGTTAAATGCTCCAGTCTGACTGTGGTGGTCAAACTAAACACAGTACTGCACGTGCTTGCCAGTTTTTCCAACTGAAATTAATAATACCTTTATTAGATGTGCACAGCAGCCAATTGCAATTTGGTAGTCAATAGTCAGTTTAGCAGCAGTGAGGTGCAGGTGAGGGTTTTTTTTTTTTTTTGCCAGATTCCCACCTTTTGAAATGCACGTGTAAATGGCACTGGGGTTTTAAAAATCAGGATAGATAGTTAGATTAAAGGAAGGAACAAATGATGAGTCAAGCTTTATTTTACAGAAACCTCAGTGATACTAGGCAGTGATGCTATGAGGTAAATGCTAAAATCAGCATGTTAATATGCATGTTAATAACAAAGTTTAGCAATCTTTCATTTGCTAATTAGCACTGAAAACAAAGTACTGCCGCACGATACGTTATGAGATAATTAATGTGATGCAAAGTGGTGAAGTGGCCTGTTGTTTCCTGTTTCCATGCTCAGTTGGCTTTGTGGTAACAAGTTGTGATGACATCAACGACAAGAGTGGACCCTAGACACAGAAAGTACCGGAAAGTTTGGGAAAACCCAGATTATCATCATTGTTTCAGTTTTGAAGTCTGTTTTCTTATCATCACTCCTTCTGTCTGACAGGTTCAGGCTCAGGTGAGCAGCTCCCTGGCTGTTGCGCAGGCGCTGGCGGACGACGTGGACTGCCATGTGTTCCCCTTCAGGGAGTTCGGAAAGGGACGGATCAAGAAGCTTCGCATCAGCCCGGATGCGTTCATACAGATCGGCTTACAGCTCGCATACTACAGGGTAAGACTTTGACAGGTGCTTACACACACACACACAAAGTACCTTCTGTATGTAAATATATATATAACATGTATATTTTATTTATGGCAATTCAATCAAGAAAGAGTTTGTAATACAATATGTGGTTGGAACTGATGAGAAACTTCAGAAACACCAGTCACAATGAACATCATTGTTGTCCATCACTAACATAGACAAAAATAATTCCTGGTGGATCTGAAGTATAGAGGATTGATTGTGCAGCCAAATGCACATTCATCAGTCCTGACAGTGATGCTGGTTCAGAGTAAGTAGAGGGTGTAAGATGTAAGTATGTGCTAACCTGACAAGACATAGGTTTGATCTTACACACTGTAGTTTGCCAGTGATACAGACCCACAACACAACAGAAAATCATTCGTCTATAATAAGCAAGAACTCAGATGTTTTCAACGCGCTGTGAGTTGTCGCATTATCATGACTGGTCGCATTATCATGATGGTGGACCAAGCTGCCACTGGACCACCATTCAGGTCATTTGCATAAAAGCACACCAGCAGGACATCACAACATGTTTAACACAGCCCGGCACACAGATATGCCAGGCTGGTATTTGTTTCTGTTGAGAAATTGACAGAACTTCAGCCATCCTCTGTTCAAATCTCATCACACCACTTCTTTCTCTTCCAGGACCGTGGTGGTTTCTGTCTGACCTACGAGGCATCAATGACCCGTCTGTTCAGGGAAGGCAGGACAGAGACTGTGCGATCCTGCTCTTCCGAGAGCTGTGCCTTTGTCAAAGCCCTAGAGGGTGGAGAGGTACCGATAAATTCAATCCCCACTTTGTCACAGTAAAAAGTAGAGTCGAATGTTGGCTCAGACTTTCCAATCATCTGTCTATTTAGAGCTGCATATCTGGTAAATTTAAAGTTTTTAGATGATTTCTGGGTGATTTTATTTTTGGGATTCACTGAAAGTGGGATGTGTGATCTGGTTTGACAGGCAGAGGAACAATGTAGGCGTCTTTTCCGAAAGGCTTCCGAGAAACACCAGAACCTGTATCGAATGGCTATGACCGGAGCTGGAATTGACAGACACCTCTTCTGCCTGTACGTGGTGTCCAAATACCTGGGAGTGGAGTCACCATTCCTGAAAGAGGTTAGCCTTTGATTCTTTTCGCTGTCGCCGTTGCGTTGTTAGTTGTTGTTGAGTGTACACAGAATTAGTGTATATGACTAAGAAAACGTGTGGATTAGCAGTAAGAACAGACACCACTTCTGCTTTAGTATTCAACCACGTTGAGTCATAGTCTCAATATGAACATGAAGAGCTTTGCCTGATTGCTGTTCACCCTGCGAGGGGAAGCTGGAATAAGAGTCTGTGTGAAGCTGTGCTGAGGCACAGAGATGCTTAGAGGTAAATGCTGATGTCAGCATGCTAACGTACTCACAGCGAGTTGATGTTTAGCAGGTGCAAACACGTTAGCATGCTAACACTAATTGCAGCTGAAGCTGATGGGGAATCTCCTTGGTTTTGCAGATACTTTGATATGATGATGATTCAGACAGCTGTTTACAGAGTTCAGTCTGCACCAAAGTGGTGGACTGACTGACCATAATTGCGTGTAATTGCTGTTCTAACACCAACAGTACATGGGGAAAATTAACAGTGAAAACTTGTTATACTGAGTGTAGATTGATGAGGGGGAAATGAATTTTAAGAATTTTAGCACTGAGCACTTTGTGAATGCACTGTAAATCAGTCATCAGCTCAGCGTGGTGGGATGATTTATCACTGACGTTATTGTAAAAGTTGCCTGCAGGGCAGACGTACTGTCTCTTGTCCTACTTCACCTCTTTTCCCCTTTTCTCTTTCCTGCTCACATTCCAGGTTTTGTCTGAGCCTTGGCGTCTCTCCACCAGTCAGACCCCAGTTCAGCAGATGGAGCTCTTTGACCTGAAGAACCACCCTGATTACATATCGCTGGGCGGAGGGTTCGGACCTGTGAGTAGTGCCCGTCTTCTTCTAGTTGTCACTGCAAATATATGTGACAAGAACAGACTGGGTGTATGTTTGTTCTCTAAAGTCAGAAGTCAACTACATGACTTACAAATGGCACAGTAGAACACTAAGTGATGTGTGAGGCCGTAACACTAATCTCCTGTTATCTCTGTGGTTATTTTAGGTTGCTGATGATGGTTATGGGGTTTCATATATCATTGTGGGTGAGGATATGATAAACTTCCACGTGTCATCCAAATACTCCTGCGGTGAGACTGTAAGTAAAACCTCTTGTTACTTTCATCAGTGTTTAGAAAAGTTGTTGATCGTTCAATAAAAACCCAACTGCAGTGTCGTCACACTGTGATTTTCAAGACGAAGAAGAGTTGGAATAAGACATGGCGAAATCAAATGGAAACATTAAACAGGCTTCAGTTTCAGCTGCAGTCATTCCAGCTGAGTCAGTGATGTACGCTGACCTGTCTGATGCAATGACAGTAGAGGAAGCGGACATCTTCGTATTGTCTGAACAGACATTAACCCGCCGGTCATTCAGACATACAAAGACAAAAACACAGCTTCTCCGCTCTTAGTCAATCTGGAACGTCCTGCTATGTTTCCGCTAAACGCTTCGTTTGCTTGCTGTCTCCCAACATGCTGTGAAGCAACAGGTTCAGTGAGAGCCATGTGAAAACCTCTCACTGAACCTGTCACTTCCTCCCAACATAACTTACCTGACTCATTGTAAACACTGCAAGGAGAAGGATTTGTTTCCACAGGGCGTGTTGTTAATAACACTGTAGTAACTCTATCTACCAGCACAAGCGTAAAGTGTTTGCGAGGGCTTACAGGGCGATGCCTGCAGTTTTGTTAATCATCCAGAATTTTCAGTGAATCAGTACACAGCTGCATTTTTTGGTATTAGTATTAATTTAGAGAAGTTTGGCTTCCTAAGAAGGTTAGCTATACTTTCCATTAATTCTTAAACCACAAAGCATATGACAGGACAGCACAAACTGTGCAGTGCTGTCTGTTTTCAGTTCCCTTCTCTTATTAAACCAGTCGTTTTGAGCTTGTTGCAGTTATTGTATATGTGAGAAAGGCACAAGAAATTCCAGAATTGACAGAAATGCCAAAACAGGTTTTGCGATAATTGATTTCTTAAAACTCACAGATACTTGTATCAGTCAGCCACATAGATCCAATATAGGTAGGGATATGACTTGTAAAACTTTAGTTACTTCTCCTCTCTGCACATCCTGTTGTCTCTCTCCCTCCTTCTCCCTCTGTGGTTCTGATTGTCTACCCACATCATTTTCTTCTGTTCTTCTGTTTTCCAGCAAAAATAAACTCTCTCTCTCTCTCTCTCTTATTTTCCTCATTTCAGGATTCCCACAGGTTTGGAGCTCAGATAAGTAAAGCTCTCCAAGACATGATGACTCTCCTTACTCCTGACACCAAAACCTCACCGTCCTGCAAAGGCTCGGCTGCCCAGCCTCAGCCTAAGAAGCTTGTCTGAATACAGAGACGTCTGACGCTGAGTGTAGAAATCGTGTATGTAGATCCTCAATGCTAAAGGCACAAACCGTTTTATGACAGACTTGGGACATAAATTAGCATTTGTTAAACTGGCAAAAGTGAATTTAATGATAAGATAAAAGGGAGATATGAGTCCAATTCAAGAGGTCAGGTGCTTTTTGTTTACTACACTGAAGACACCATGAGATTTTTGAGCCCTGTTTTTCAACTTTTTTTTTTTTTTTTTTTTTTTTTTTTTTGTTGGCCAAAAAATAAATAAAAAAATGGAGTTCAAAAGCCTTCAAAAGCCTTCCTGAGGACAGGCACCAACAATCTATTCAACTCTAGCACACAGTCTGTTTTATTTTTGTAATTGTGCGAGCTGTTGTGCTCCCAACCCCCTCTTTCCCTCCTTCTCTGGCAATATGAAACCAGTGATGAGCCATTTTTATGAAAGAGGGAATGAAGATCATCTCTTATAGAGGAAGTCTTTTGGAGAAAGGGACCAGAGATAAATCCTCACAATAGGCGGAAACACTCAAGAGTTCCTTAATCTCAATAAAAATGATGGGGAAGTAGTTTAATCAGCTTATGGACTGACCCAAGTTCCCCCAGTGAGGAACACCACTGTTCAAAGCTCATGCCAAGGTCATGAAGTCCACGTTGTATTTCATTGTTAAAATTCAGTGCAGCTTAAGAGAAACGGGAGGTACAAGAAGGCAGATAAGGCTGAGATTGACATCCATGAAGGGAAAAAGTTGCATACAGAGCATTTACCAAACGTCCCTCTGTCTTAACTGTCATTTACTTTAATGTATCAAATGAGAGTTAGACAGTTAAGGTCCTAATCTAATCTTTGTCAATGGCTAATAGACATTTTTTGGATGATGTTCACGGTTACTTGTCCGTGTTCCCTGATCTCTGGACGAGCCAGCCTGGACACCAGACTGATGTCTTTTCAGTTAAATCTTCAGTGACAGATTGATGATGTTTTTGCTATGGTCACAAAATCAAGGAACTGCGGTGACAGCAAAATGTACCCTAAACAGAACTGTGGCTTTTAAACAACATCAGCCTAGGAATGTATTTGTGTGCCTTCACTGTGATTGCCAATTCCTGTTGTGACAGATAAAGGGGCCCCTTGAAGTTTTCTTGTAAACTAATCAAACATCCACCTTGGAGGTCTGACATGGCTCGGTGGCCACATTTCCCTTCCCCAATGACCTGTATTCAAGTATTCACTCATTCATTCAGAGTATATGAAAGTATTCATTCACTGAAACAGTTCCAATGCAATTTTTAAATCAATGCAATTCCTAAGTGAAACCTTATTACACCTATTGTTTAACTGTCTTCAGAACGTGTGTGTGCGTGCGTGTTAAGAATGTCCTACAGTTGGTTACATCGCTGCTGTCTGCTAGCAACTCATTCGCTGTAACACATGAAACAGCTGTTTTCCACGCCTGAAAATAGAAGAATATTAGCATAATAATACAGGTCGAAAGTTTCTAGGTCAGTGAACTGGCTTTTAACTGTGCTAACCTGCCTCATTTCCCTAACTGATGAATTCCAGAGATTGCTCTTCCACTTTATCAGTCTACACCAACACAACTTCCCTACCTCCCTCCATTTATATTCATTTCTGTCTGTGGATGATGGAAATGAGCATTTCATTACAATTCGATAGCCATGAAATTCACAGACAAGCTCATGTTGTAAAATGCTTTTCGTTTTTCTAGAGAACGAGGGTCCCCTTTGGATAGGAGCTTCAGTTAAATGCGTCAGATGTGATACAGAAAATTTCAATCTCACAAATACCTGTTGTCAGTCACTTCATGCCTCAGCCTGCCTGTAAAACGTAATTATCAGTGAAACCGTTTCTGTGCCTCAGTTTGCTCCACTGTGTCAGTATCAGTGTCCTCTGGCTATCCGAGGTTTGGATAAAGAGCCCCCTCACCCCCTCCAAAAAAAGCAGGAAAGTCAGCATTTAGCAGTCGGGTTACGATGTACTTTTAGGTCTAAAGATGAATATTAATATCAGCAGTGTGTTTTCTGATTTGGGGGAGATTTCTCTCATCTGTTCCTGTGCAGCCTGATACAGCTACTGTTCTTACTCATGGTTAATAGCGGTGATGCGTGAACATTTTAAAGGAATTTTTGGTTATTGTAGTTTTAAATGATACGATATCCCGTGTTTGCTGACTTAACACTCCTAAAGATCCTCATCATTGCTGTTTGTTTGTTTTTTTTTTTTCTTTGTTAAACTTATTTAAATGTAAACTTTGTGAAGAAGGCCTTTTACAGCCGGTG
Source organism: Toxotes jaculatrix (assembly GCF_017976425.1). Classification (NCBI taxonomy): domain Eukaryota; kingdom Metazoa; phylum Chordata; class Actinopteri; family Toxotidae; genus Toxotes; species Toxotes jaculatrix. The sequence goes on along the minus strand of NC_054411.1, from coordinate 18,815,542 downwards.
ATGGTGATGTTTTATAAAATAAAAATACTTACTCACCCCACACCGCATCTTTATTTTGTCTATCCATCAACTGCTAAAAATCGTTCTTCCCTCGTTAAGATGGTGATCTGCCCCTCTGAGTGACTCTTTGCACAGACCCTGAACTCCTGTTTTGTAATTTCTTAACTTTTGGGTCTGTTTCACTTCCTGCTCCAGTGTTTACTGCCTTTCTGCTTGCTCTGCTTTCAGTTGGTTGTACCTGTTTCCAAGTATTTTTTCCTCTTCCATGCTTCCTGTCTGGCATCTTGTCCACCTGACTGTAAGCCTGCTGTAAGCACTGTGAGGGGTGTATTTATACAGCACTTTTTTCACTTCTTCCTCCCCAAAAGGAAAATCAACGTGAAGGGTCACTGTTTTGATGTGGTGGAAGAGATCCACTGAGAGTTGCAGTGGATGGTGTTTCATGGGCTTACACAACAGCAGCATTCCAAACGTTGCAGGAGTGCTGTGAGCTGTGACTGATGTGAAGGAGAAGGCCCACAAATTATAAATCATACACAGTTTTTGTCTGTTAGGGGCACAGTCTAACTACCGGCTGCATCTGAATCTTCCCTAATGGCAGATATTCTGTTGGCCTTGAATATTTGGAATATCTTGTGCTCATTGTTGGTGTATTTCAAGACTGTGCTGCAGGAATCTGCCAACGGAAGCTGTAATTTTGCTTTTATCTACCTGAACAACCAAGAGACGTGTACATCACCTGGTTCATTCTGTGACTCGGCCATATCCTCTTTCACTGACATCAGCAAAGTGCTGTTCACTTCAGGTGCACCTGGGGTGAACAGGTGGTCCAAAGTCATTTGGTTTCAAGCACCTGCCTGCTGGGTTTTTCAAGCTTGTTGCCGTAGGACTTAATTAGTAGTAAATAATATAGTAAGTAAAAATTTTTTTTTTGCACAACTCTCCTAATATGTCAATAATATGTAAGCGTTCTGGTTTCAGTTGTATGCTTGTTTGTATTTAATTGGCAAAATGCTCTTGTAGGAGCATTGATGGGAGCATTTGGTGTTTCGAAGCCTCTCTCAGGACTTGTGGAAACAATTTTGTTAATTTTTGTCAGAAAAAAAATCCACACAGTGTGCTTTAGTTGCACTTTTCAATACATTGTTTAATGGCTTGTAGGAAAACTGGGAATTAAATGGTCACCATTAATGCTGTTAATTGCAAGTGTTTCTGTTAAGAATGGCACACTAGTTGTGGACCCAAATGTTAAACTCAGAAAACAGAAGTGTGGATAGCAAAGAGTTCTTTTGAGAGGAGAAGGACAGGCAGTGAAAGAGGAGCCGGGGCAATGGAAACTCCCTCCTGAGCCAATGCTGACTGTAGAGGGGATGTGGTGACTGGAGGGAAGGAATGGCACGGATAGATGGGGACTGGCAATAGTTTTCAACCAAGAGTTCAGGCAAACACTGGAGCTAGAGGAACAATCTGCCAAAGACTGGAGAGGAGGAGCAGGATACATGTATGGGAGTCTAGGCAGGTACCATAAGTTACCACAGTGATATAACCTGGTAAGAAGTGAACCACTGTCATAACCCTGAAAACCTGGAGTTAAACCTGAAGTTACCTCGCTAACCTCCAAGTCTTGCTTCATATTGCAGGCCTCAGGTGTGCAGGTGGATTTTGCAGGAGGATAAAAATGGGTCACCATGTCCAGAACACACGTACGCACACATAATCAGAGAGAGCGACAGGCAAGGGAGTGGAAAACACAATGACACAAGGAAAAAGGAAGGAGAGAACTGCCAGACTATGATAGTTTCTCTGGGTGCAACCCAGGTAGTGTGGAAATCATCAGCTGCTCGTGGAAGATTTTGAGTAGCTGCTGCTTTGCAGCAGGAATGAAAACAAGTATTTCTTTTAGCTTTTATTTCTCAAAGTGAAAATGCTCCTAGAACTGTTGGCGCTGCGTCTGTTTTGTTGTGACAGGAGTGTGACTCTCTTGGCTTCGGCTTGTGCACTCATGAGGATTCGATTAGTGGACTTCTTCTTGAACTGCTGCAACTTTTGTTTTGACACATCAGACACTGGCTTTCTTTCACTGTCACAGTCAACATTTTCGGCAGCTCCCACACACCCACATGCCAAACATTTTGTGACGCCCAAAAGATTTGCCTTGAGCTAAATTTCATGTTTTTCCATAACGGGCATTATATGCATCCCTTGCTCCATTAATCCCCATCTGATGTCCCCTGACACTGCTTTTTGTTTGGGTTTAGTAACCACACGTTTAAATAAAGCCGCCACTTTCAAAGAGAAAGTTCAGAGGGTTGATGTGCACATGTGGTTACTAAGCGCAAACAAAAAGCAGTGTCAGGGGACATCAGATGGGGATTAATGGAGCAAGGGATGCATATAATGCTCGTTATGGGGGACAGCGATCCTTTCAGTTGTGACCTCTGTCCACGGCTGCGATGGACAACAAACAGCAGACCCAGATTAACACTGTTCACGTTGTTATAGCTAACTCATTCGAAGTTTGTTCAGATAAACTCTGAGGCGCTGTTTGTGTGTTTGTTCAGCGATGTACACTCCAGGGATAGATGACGTGCTTCCAGTGAGGGAAATTTGTCAAAAAGCCAAAAGTTTCAGATATGACAGTCTATTTATTTTCTAACTATAACAAAGAGACATCTCTCTAAATAAACATCACATCTTCACCATGCCTCTCTGTCAGAAACCATAGAGCACCACCCAGGGACCACCACTAAAATAGCTCCAACAACCATCATGTGATTTTTGTTTTTACTCTTATTTTAAATACAAGATAGAATGTAAGATTAAGATTTAAAAAAAAAAACAACCAAATGATTGACACACACACACACACACAAACAAACAACTTTATTGTAGTAACAAAAGCAAATATAACTCAGTACGTCCTCCCCTGTTTTCAGAGATTGTGTTGTGCAGACTAGGTTTTAGTCGACATGGACGTAGGGACATGGACGTGGGAACATGGACGCGGGCCCACACCAGATAAATGTGTCCATATTTATTTATTTCCACACTCATTTCCAGGTCAGGGCTCCTAGAGCCAGGTCAGGGCTGGCAGCCCTGACCTGGCTCTGGCAAGGAGGACAAAAGGGTATACAAGCAATTAAAGTAGGAAGAGCCAAACCTCATTTACTGGGGTTGGCCCCGCTAGGATTTGTTTCCCGATAAGCCAGTGCAGGTTATGTCCCCCAGTGGATACTTTCTGTGCGCCTCTCCCTGGCGCAGTGTGGGAAAGAGTCAATGAAGACATAAATACATAAGTTTACACTTTGGCAATGTGAGAGCACGCAAGTTTCCACTCTGCGGGGGACAGAAGTTTAAGTCGTCCGCCCCACCTCTGGAAACTCCAATGATATCATGAAATTAGGCTCAAAAGGAGGCGGGAGGCGAAGTAGAAAGTGAAAGGAAAGTGTCAAAAGGAGAGCGTGTCCAACTCTGCAACAGATCAAGACGTCCGCCTGCTGAGCAAGGTAGGTTTGAGAATGCTGTGTGTGCGGAGCTTCTGAAACGTGACCTCTTTTCGCTTGTACAGATTTCCTAAACTTGTTGAACTGGATGTTAACAGTTTGTGCGGTGCTGTTATTGCGGAGCGGCTCAGATGAACAAATAGAAGCTCCTCTTGGAGAGTTCAAATCAATGACGCGCTCCGTGCGCAACGCACTGGATGAAGATGGAAGTCATTTCTATTCCAGTCATGACTCAGTCCATGATCACTAGCTGGATGAAGATTCACCTGAGCAGTCTGTGCGGTCCAGCCGATATACCTATACACCCCGACGCAGCGGACACGCCTGCAGACATGCCACGCTCTGTGCAGCAGGCAACCGCATGACTGGCAAATAACAGCTCCGTATAAACTGTCTACGTTCAGTAAAGAAGATGGAGGGAGAAGTTAATTGTATTCTAATAATGCCTCACTCCACGATCACTGTTAGACTCAGGCTGTCGTCTTCTCCTGCATGTCTTCTGTTTCGCCTGCATATGATTTGCAATAAATGAAGTTTGGTTTCAGTTTTGTACAGAATCCACCAGAACAATCCGAGAAGATTTTTACAGAGATTGATTTTGAACATTTAAATATATATATTGATGCATATTAGTTGTGGATTCAGTTATTTTGCCATCAACATTTTTTTATTTAGCTTATTTTTCATTGATGTCAGTGTATGTTACCATGGATGAATCTCCACAGATTGGTCCAGTCCCACCCAGCATCATCTTATTTTCAGTTTTCCTGGTGATGTCACTATGGCAGTCATCTTAATTTCAAATGGAGTCCTTGCTGATTTTTAATTTATTGTTCAATTGTTTGAGTCACTTTTCAAGCAAAAATGCCAACAATTCTCTCGCTCTGGCTTTAACGTGAGGACTTGCTGCTGTTCTTTGGTCGTTCACTGGAAACTGAGCATCTCTGGGTTTTGCTCTGCTCCTCAGACAAAGCGACGTACTTTGGTATGTGCTGGACGGTTTGCTAACAAGTTCACCATCTCAGCTTTAAAAAGATAAAGATATGTCAGTGTTGGGATCACAACTTGTCTCTGATGCCCTCAAAACAAGCAAACAAAAACTGGTTGTTGTTGGGTTAATAAAATAAAAGTGGACATAAACTTTAAGCCATGTCTGTGTGTGCTGCCTGCACTCCGTGAAAGGCCAGCTCTCATCTTGGGAGAACTATTTAGTGGCTGCTGCAGTGGGTAGGGACTTGCCAACAACATTAAGGCTCTAGACAATCCAAACAAAACAAGCAGGGACTCACATATTAACCAACCAGTTTCAGTGCGTGCCATAGACATTAGCAATTGCACTATCCTTGGCTTCAGTCCTGGCTATGGACCATGGCTACATACTATAGCCTGCTCTCTCCTTCTCTCTGTCCTCTGTCTGCACCAGAGAGTCGCCCCATTGGATGAGAACATGGGTCTGCTTTTGGGAATATGTAAATGTTCTTCTAGAGCCGCAGCAATTAGTCAATTAGTTGATGAACAGGTAACAAATCTGTAACTATTATGAAAAAAAAAATTTTTTTTTAAAGCACAGATGCAGAACATTTGAGAAAAGTTCTGCTTTTCTTTGTCTTCGATGATTGTGAAACAATTATCTTGGGTTTTGGACTGTTGGTCAGACAAAGACCAACAGTCAACGACATTTACATTCATCTTGGACTAAAGGATGCTGCGATTCACTGACTTTCATTTGGTTCACATGTCAAAGAAGTGGTTGATTAGCCGAGAAGATAACTAGCAGATGAATCAACGATGTAAACAATCCTCTAGCTTCGTGCTTTCGTGTAATTTGGTAATTTTGCTTTCCAATTTTTCTCACGCTTTGCTGGCGTTGTGTCAGTTGTATTATATGTGCTGAAACCCCTGAGGTATCCCACCTTTTGTATCAGGTCCTGTGTTGTGCGTGCAGTAACATGACAGCAGTACATCAAATCAAGGAGCGTTTAATGTTCCAGCCTTCGAGGTATCCCATCTTAGACTAGGTGAGGTCTCTTGTGTCAAGTCCTGTGTTGTGCGTGCAGTAACATGACGGCGGTGATTCAGATCATGGAGCTCTGATGTCACAGCATTAATTGCCTGTCTGTCACTGACGCCAGTGTAATTGGCAGAGAGTTGTAGTAAAAATGAGGAGGCACTTGGTTTTAATTTTCTGTCTGTGACGTTTGTGTTTCTGGTTGCACTAGACCCTTCTTTGTGCTCAAGTGTGTTGCGTTGTTTTTGGCATTGAATAAGTGCAGCTGATTAATGACGTGACCCGATAGTCAGTTGTGTAGCTGTAACAAGCCCTGCGGATGAAATGTCAGATAAAGACTGGTTGACCACTAGTTGACTGATTTGACCACAGCTGTGTCTTTACACTCTGTTTACTGTACCATCTGTGCAGATATAAGCTGCAGCCAGCAAGCACTGTGTGCGCTGACTGTACGAGGGCTGGCTGATAAGTGTATGGTCTAAGGAAGAGGGAGAAAACCTTGCACATTTATTTTTTAATACAGTCCCCTCCCACGTTTACACAGTTCATCCAGCGAGCATAGGGATTCCTTCTTTGTAGACGTCCACTGATGTCATCATCACTGTGAAAATGGTGACCGCTGAGCTCCTTCTCCATCTCAGGGGTGAGGCAGCAGTCTGAGGTGAACTGGGCGGGTGCTGGACGAATCCAAATCCACATTCCTGGCTGTGCAATCTTCATTTACCCTAAACCAGAAAAACCATGAAAGATATTAACTTCTGATCAAGTGCATGTAACGAGAGCACAAACTATGAATCAGTCACCCCCCCCAATGTGGAGTGGCAGTGTATATTTATGTGACCAGTCTCAGACGTGACCAGGAACAGGACAGGAATGTCTATGTGATGACAGACCCAACAACACACCCAAATATTCCTTGGTAATAAGCCTTTCCTCTGCTTTCTGCTTCTTCTTCTTCTTCTTTCTTAGAATGAGCATGGCTGGCCACAGTAGCAGCATGACATCATGGATACTGATAACCTTCCTGTTGCTTTTGGTAAGTGTCACTAATGCAGCTTGTGCCTCTGACATGGCAGCTGGGAGCTGTAATCTGAGGCGACAAGGTCCGGAGCAGACAAGTTTAATCACAGCTTTTTTATCCAAGTGCATCAAAAACCATAATGTTTAAGGTGTGTCTGATGTTGAAGGTCATAACTAATCATTTCAGAAGTAGCTGTAAAGCTTTTTAAATTTCTGTATCACTGTTAGGTCTAATACAAACAGCTTTCTAATAGTGAGCTATAAAAGATGCTCCTTAATATCATTTTGAACACTCGACTGCACAGCTTCTTTGTTGTGTTTGCTTTAACTCATACAGTACTCTATGACTTATATATGTTTAATATCTTTTCTCTTTCTATTTAAAAACAGACCTTTTGGATTCATCAGTCAAAGGCACGCTGCCATGACTATTTCGACACCAACATATGGGTATGTCATCTTCTCTTTTATTTAGTGGTCAATTGCTTCATTTAGTGTTTTTGTAAAATGAAAAATGAAATATCAGACATTAGTTTTCTAGTAGGATCAATTGATTGGGATTTGTTGACAGTAAGAAAAATATATAATATCACCAGACTTATCCTTTCACACAAAACAGTTACCACACTCTCCGTGACATATAGAAATATATTTTCTCCCCATTAATCAAATTGTTTAATTATTATTCAATTCTAAAGTCTTATAAAGTCTTAAACTCCACTTTCTGAAACAGTTACAAGGACCAAAAGGGTACAGTACAATTAAAATGACCATAAAATGATCAAAACAATCATTCTTGTGTCATTTTTATCATAATAAATTGCTGCAAAGAGGAAGTGAAAATTAAATTATTAATAAATGGCGACCCTCTTAGGACCCCTTGCAGACTCTTTTGGTATTTCACTTTGATTGGAAAATTAACAGTTGCAATAATGAGAATCATTAGATAATATTAAACCAGAGATTAATAATTCATCATATTTCCTGTTTGTCTCCTTCTCTCATCTACTTTCAAAGCTGCCTGATCTTAAACTGGACCTGACACGTAATGTCACCCTGGTAAACGCGACGAATGCCAAGGTAACTTACTGAACCAGTGTGCAAAAATAAAATGTGTTCAATCTATATGTAAATGCATATTGTTGTGAATGAGTGGACTGATGAAGTGTATATATGTCCTTTGCCCAATACAGGACATAATCCTATGCACTCTGAAGAACGAGCACAATAAGACGACCAAGGACGATGTTCTATATAAAGTGTTCAACACCTGCCAAAACGACATGCCTCAGGTATGTTGTTTGTCTGTTTTGTTTTTCTGATTGTGTTTTTTGTGAGTAATTCTGTATTTTCCAGTTTTCACGTTTCTTCTGTTCTTCTGAAGATCAATCTTATCAATGATTGTACTGGATTAACTTGTTTCTTTTTTTCCACCTCAGATGTTTCCAGAGAACATAAAATGTGAAGGGGAGAGTGATGACAAAATCTCTCTGTATAACTTCCTGTGCTTGACAGCCAAAGCATTCGATTACCCCGAAGGTATTGATCATACTGACCCTGCCTTAACAGTGTGTGGTGGATGGTTTACCTGGATGGGGCTAAGGATTTGCTCCTGTTACTGCTAACTACCAAATCCTGTTCCAGAACTTGACACACACGCCTTACACGCCTCACTTGGTAAAGTTAAGGAATAACCAACACCAGACCTCATCCAAGTAAACCAGCTACCACTTCTATATTTTGAAAACAGATACCTGACTCTGGCAGTCACTGAAGTAAAATCAGAAGTAAACACATTTTAAAACATCAGCGTCCTGCTGATGATCTCAAATGGTGACTGAGCCCATTTCGGCATTAAAATTCTAAATATTACACAGAATTAATGTCCAGTGTAGACTGCAGCAAAATATTTTCCAAAAATTCTAAACTAAAGCCATCGTTGCATTTTTAAATTGAATTTTCTTTTCTTTCTTTCTTTTTCGCATCACAGGTTGCAAATTTGGTGAGTATGCATGCTGCGCCTGAGTGCGTGCAATGTAACGTTGAAGTGTGTGTATGAGTGTTCTGCTTTTTCTGTGTTACATCCTGTTTTGATTTTTTCTTTTTTAAATTAAAAAGTATGAGCTGTTCCAGTTCACGACCTTAACTGATGTATTCTCATCTCTTTAGAGCCTGTATGCTGGTTATACTCTGAAATAACAGGTAAGTTCTAGAGACGGTCATTATAGCTTCTTTAGGTTGGGAATGCCTTTCACCACATTTTCTCAATACATTTTTATCTAATCATTATTGTTGCCTTAGGCTTTTATTTGCTTATGTAATGAATTATTTACTAGAAACTACTACTGTTGTTACAACCCACCTCCTGAAGTATAGTCTTAAGTGATAAAGGTCATAACGGACCTCAGTGGCGCCGCAGATATCGACTTTGACTTTATGTGGCGACATTCCCACACGTCATCATGTGCAAATTAACAACATCATGCTTACCTTCTAACATGCTGATTCTGAGCAATGTTTACTGTGTTCACCACCTTAGTATACTTTAACACCGCATAAAACAATTAAACAGTAAACTAATTAAAGTGTGGGGAATGTGATGGGCATGTCATCAGTTTTGCAGGTTTGTCATCAACCAAAATATTTGCCAGGCTGAAAGTTTCACCTGATACATGCACACTTGGAGAAGCTAAGAGATAAATCAGACATACTGTAATGCATTCTAATGGGAGACATGAGTGTGTGATTCAAAAAAAAATTCAAGGAATCACCAAAGACATTGGGCTTCTTACAAAAAGCCAAGCCATAGAACCGGCATGACTAAAACTCGCCACTCTTTAGTCTGACTCTTCTCTTGAGAGTTTCTTCTCATGGACACAAGGTATCAGTGCACCAGTGGCTCTTTATTTCACTGTGTGGTGACTGTATTTGACACAACCAGATGAAATTTATACTGTAAATTTGCAATTTGTCAAGTTTGACAGTAAAAAAAAAAAAAAATCCAACAAGATTCATACGTTTGTCCCAAAGAATCCACACAGGTATTCTCTCAGCTATGATTAGCCTAATGACTGTCAGTCACACGTCAAAGGCGTCACCCAGGTGAAGAAACATGGCCTAACTGAAACAAATCAAGTCCGTTTCAAAGAGCTCATGGCATGACCTCTTATTCTATATGGTGCTCTAAATCATAATCTAACACTATTTCTGCAGCTTACTGATATACTAAAACATATAATTGCTTTTAGTACATGCAAAACCCATAGTTATTCTGACTGAATTGCCTGCAATTTTAGCACCAACAACACCACCAACATCAACATCAGTGACTTCAACGCCAACACCACCAACATCAACGACATCAATGCCAACAACACCGCCAACATCAACATCAGCGACAGCAACACTGCCAACGTCAGCGACAGCAACACCACCAACAGCAACACCGCCAACATCAGCGACAGCAACACTGCCAACATCAGCGACAGCAACATTGCCAACATCAACGCAAACAATACTGCCAACATCAACGCAAACAATACTGCCAACATCAACACAAACAATACTGCCAACATCAGCGCAAACAATACTGCCAACATCAGCGCAAACAACACTGCCACCGCCACCACCATCAACAGTATTGCCATCAACGACACTTTCACAAACAACAACAGCAACAACAACAGTCCTACAGTCGACATATGGGAACGGTAAGCTCAACAAATTTTATTTACATCACGGCCATGGTAACTGCTCACACTAGTTTACTGATTGCTTTAAAATCATAAATCACGAAACCTTAAATGCAGTCCCCGTCAAGAGTTTAACCAATATTCCTAGAAAGTTTATAACATTGCCAATGATCATAACAATAATTTGGACCCGTCTCATTCGCTGCCTGGGTGACGGTTCTGGTAGCTTTCCATAGAGATGTTTAAGAGAGCTGCTGTGCACTGCCCTCTGTCCAAAGTGGGAAAGGTCATCATACAGGCATTTGCCAAACCAGCCAGTCTTCATTCTTGAAGTCTTTTAACGTGTACAACAGAAGTATAAGGTTAGAAAACATACAGCATTTTCAGTTGAGGCATCTTCTTTGATGATGGCGTTTTTCTCCTGTGTGCTACAAGGGGCAGCAATTAGCCCATTCTCAACGCTTGAAGACCAACTTGGACTGTAAGATTTATGCTGTAGGAAAAATGTTGTCTAACCCCATGTTTCGGCTTTAAAGAAAAGACTTCAAGGATGAGGATGAACCCGTTCATCTAGCAAATACACGTTAAATTTTCCACTTCTGTTTAAGAGCCACTTCACCATGAGATCTTCTGTGGGAAGAGATTGTCTCAAATAAGGTCACAAGACATGTATACAGCACATTCAGAATATGCATGGAAACAGGAATATTAGTGGAATATTCATTTTCATTAGCCATGTCAAAAACAGGTTATATCATCAATATCATCTGTTTCAGAATTAAACCGGAATATTTACATATAAATGTAGTGAGTGTCAACCAGGGGGCTCCTCTCCTTACAGTTCTTCCTGCTGGTGTTAACACTGTTAGCATGGTTGTTTTATTATTATCATATTGTAGCTGAGAGAAATGTTGTTGTGTCATGTCAGCTTACGTTTTCAAATATGACATTTGTAACGAGGAAATCAGAACAAGACAGCTTTTAATTGCCACACCCATATCTTCTGTAAGCCACAAACATATGATATGAACAAGTATGATTTACAGGCTTACATGGAGACTATGGGGCCAGTTGTAGCTGCATGAGCCATTGTTTTTCATAGTAGGTTCAGTCGCTGCATGAATGTAGTGACTGAACTCTAACCATTCACTAAACACTGATTGCAGTTTTCTCTGTGATTCTTGTGATTTTGTTTTTCATAATAATATTTCAAGAGTGATACTTCTGAAATCTGAATTTCTACTTTTTTAAGCATATTGCTGAAGAGTTCTCAAACAGTAAAAAAACTGTTCTGATAAGTTTTCTTTCCCCTGATCTTTCCATAGCTTCATATAAACCCCAGAAAGAAACAGGTAAGATTTTAGTTCCCAATTAAAACACGTAAAACATGTTAGCGTAGCTGGATGTTCACATGAAGTGACGTTTCTATTTTAAAACTGTCTTATAGACATGGTGTGACTGCTAAAGAAAGCAAAGTCTGAATTACAGGCTGGAGTGAACACTGTATAGTAATGTGGTATCTGTTGACAGCTTACATGGAGACAATGGGACCCTGCCTTCTAAAATGTAGCCAATCCGAAGCTGACAGCATTTACTGTGTGATTCCATGTTTTCCAGTGGTAAAAACGGATTTATCACCAACTCCAGTTTTGTCTGCATGTCCTTTGGCTTTCATGCAGTGAAATCTTACCATTCACTAAACAAGGCACTGGTTGCAGTTTTCCCCATGATTTCTGTGATTTTCTTTTTCATAATAATATTTCAAGAGTTATATATTTTTTTTAAATATATTGCTGAGGAGCTCTCAAACAGGAAGAAAATTGTTCTGACATGAGTCCCCCCCCCCCCCCATCTTTCCATAGCCTCACCTAAACCCCCAGAAGGACCAGGTAAGATTTTAGTTCTCAGTTCCACCAGCATTTGTGTCTTTTGTATCTTGAAGTGTTATAAATTAGAATTTACTGGTGATTCAGATAGTTACACAACCGAACGCAAGATACACGCAAGAATTAAACTGACAAAATATTACTTGCTGTTTGGTCACTGGCAGTATGTAGTAACCTTGGCGACACAAAAACGCCATGCTCAGACTAACATGTACTTCTGTCACTTGTTTGGTAATATTAATGGAAGTTGTCTCTGATCTCTGATCTCCCCCTAACAAGATGTGACCCTGAGGAATATGTTCATCATTTCCCTGTTCCTCAATCTGGTCCTACCACTGGCTGTTTACTTATGGATGCGCACGAAGATACAAAGCGAGACACCGAGGGTGAGTATCAGCAAAAATGTATTTGTTTTTAGAACTGGATTGTCCATATAGATGACAGTCAATATAAAATTATTAATGCAACCCTCTACCTACGTACTTTGTTATCTGAGAAGCAGAATGTGAAGCTGCTGACTGTTAAAGGAACACAGAAGCCAGGAAGAAATCTGTAACCTTGGTTCCTCTATCTCCCGCTGCAACCCTCCCTCCTTCAGACATTTCCTCTTTTGCTCAGGGCTTCCAAGACAGCATAGCCTTAATTAGGCTCCCTGTGCCAGAGTCATTTGTCTTCAGCGGTGATCCATTACAGTTCTTTGATTGAAAAGAAGCGTTCACCTCACTCATTGACCAAAGGGTGATCACTCCAGCTGAAAAACTCACTATCTGAAGAAATGTGTTGGTGGCTCACCGCACCAGGTTCTGGATGGTACATTCTACCAAAATGATAGTGGCACCTATCGAGACGCCTGGAACAAGCTAAACCCTCTCTTTGGCCAGCCATTCACCATTCAGAGAGGATTCAGGGAAAAGCTTGCCAACTGGCTGAAAATTCAACCAAAAGATGCAGAAGATGCTTAGAAACTGGATGCCTGTCCTGATGCCATGCCTCACATCAGAGGTTCTAGGAAAGGAACTAGCTTAAACAATCACCTTTTCTCCCGGCTACATATTATTACATTAGAACTTTGCGACTAATGCTGATATATGTGGTTAATACAGTGTACAGGTTTTTTCGGTTTGTTTTTCTATAACCGCAAGAGATTATTTTTGTTACTTTGTCCTTCAGCTCTTATGGTGTTTGCAGAAGAAAAAGGTATAAAGGAATGGAAAGTAGATATGTGTTCAAATAAGGCTGAAGGCGGAACATATATAAAGGCTTCTGGAAACATCACTACGCTTCACTTCTGTCTGACCGGTGTTTGCTACAACCAATTTAACTATAGGCCCAACAGCATGTATATAAGTATACTGTGAGCATCATCATAACAGCATCCTGAATTGTTTTGTTTTTCAGGTTGTTACCCTGGAACCCTGTAATGACGCTGAAGCTCAGCCAATGAGAGGAGCAGAGGTAATTATTATTATTTTTCAATCATGGTAGAAATATATTGTGAATGCTCTTTTTCCACAGAGTGTTTCACACTGTTTTCCTGTGGTTAGGAGTCCAGTACTTCCCCTTAAACCTCCAGTACTGATATTATAACACACTGACTTTGGAAGGTATTCAGACCATGTTCTCCCATTCTGCCAGGCAGGTGAGGGTTAACCCTAACCCTAGTCTGATTAGACCAGAGAATCTTTTTTTCTCAGGCTCTCAGAGCCCCCTTTATATGCCATCTGGCAAACCCCAAAGATCACATGCCTTTTACTCAAAGTGGTTTCTAGCCACTCTACCATAAAGGCCTGATTGATGGGAATCTCATTAGTTTTGCAGCTAAATTTTGACATGTTGATGGAGGTACAGTAAAAGTTAAGGGCCCATCACTGTTATTACAATGAACTCTGAGGGGGAAATGAATGTCTGCAGCAAATCATATGGCAATCCATCCAAGAGTTATTTCACTTTGGACCAAAGTACTGAACGCATGCCGCTAGCATGATGTAAAAACCGGTGTACAATGTGTAGGTGTGTCTCTGTGGAACACACTCAGTCCCAGCTCTGCATGCTGTCTTTTGGGAGCTCTTCAGATTATGTAAGGTTCTTGAGCCGCAGACCACTGAATATTTTAATGCCTGTCAGGGACTACGAGCTCCTCTTTTGATGCTTGCAGTGACTGAACCTAAGATAATAGACTCCAGGCACCAGAGTGGTGTCAGATATCATGTGGACCAAAAAGAAGTGTTGGCTAACGAGTCCTTGCTCCCACAAGAGAGAAATACAAACTAAAAATCTGACACAGTTCAGGTATTTGGTCTCTGGATTGAGGAATTTAAAGACTACAAAGGAAGGCTGGCACACAAATGCTGTAGTAAGGAGAGTTGCCAAGATGGGCATCCTTCCATCGGGTTCTCTCATCTCTGCAGAGGACTTCTCCATTTCAGACTCCCGGGAACACAGAAAGTTTCTTCCACTTGGCTTGATTTTTGTCCTGACAGCATGAATTCTGGGACCTTATCTACACAGCTGTGTGTCTTTCTTAACAATGACCAGTGACAATATTATTTATTTAAAATTAAATCTAAAAAAACAGCGAAATGTGCAAAAGGTGAAGGGGTCTGACTGCTTTCCAAAGTCACTGTAATCTAGACTCACTTGTACTCGATCATGCAGTTTTACCTGTGCTATTCTAATGACTATTCTTCATATGATCCTCTTTATATGGCCTGATCCTGAAATGTGGATGTTTAGGTTTGGTTAGGTTTTTCATGATATTTTAATCAGTTTAGTTTTTGAACTTGTGTGTCACCTACCTTTATGAGCGAGTCTGCAGGCAGTTAACGTTGTGTTTATGTACTGAAACAAAGACGTTAATCTGTCAGCTATCTGTGTAGGGTGAGAGCTGTGGTCTGTGTTGCATTGGGTGCTGCATTAAGTGATCGGCCCACGCTGTCTGCTGCCCAGAAAGAACATCTGGGTTGCTATATACTTATCTCTCTGCTGTCCAGGAAAGTGAACAGTTGACTAGTCTGAGCTTGTCTGAGTTTTAAATGGTGGGTTTGATGAGAATGGAGATTAGAGTATCTCTTGGCAGCAAGAATACAGGAGTAAATATAGGCCTACAGCTGCATAAAGAGAGTTAAGAAGCTCTAAAAATCTTCAGAAATGGAGGCTGAACTACTGAATCTCTGTCCTCTGTCCTACAGTGATTTATCTCAACATGTCGTGGTTATTATTGTTTGCCATTGAGATTATTTTTATTGTACATTGAAGTATTTCTTGTACATTTTAAATGAACCCAACAGTGTGAGCTTAAGATTTTAAAGACCTTTTATATTTTTTTTTAAGAAAACAATTATATATTTATTTATTTAATATTATTTACTCTTGCTAATACTATATGCATCTACTACTACTGACAGTGTTTAAAATAAAGCTGAAAGATACACACTTCCTGACCTTGTTAAAGTTGAAAGACATCAAGGGTTTAATCTTATCGTAAATGATGAATTTCAGCAAGAGCCGAGTAAAATCCTGGAATGGAAGATTTCATATTAAATTACTACGGAAGATGTTTATAGACAAAATGTGGACTGACAAAATACTATACAGGATGATCAACAGAACTTGTGCTGACAGCCACATATTTTAGATTAACAAGCGTTCCTTGGAATGTATGGGTCACTCTTGATTTTTTTTTATCATTTGAGTGAATATAACAGAACATAATTTAACAGCTCCAGAATGTACAAAACCCAGATCGTAAAAGTGTTCGTTTTGCCATCAAATAACTTCGTTGCCACACTTGTTTTGGTTGGTACCTCCTATTAAATGTTTCAATATCTTCTAGATGGGTTGGCACAAAATTTGGTACAAGTTTTGACAGTTCCCCAAACGGTGTATTCATGCGAGGTTTGATGTAGCGATGTAGCCAGCAAATACAATTTAGCACCATGCTGATACGAGCATATAGCATTTTGCAGCATCATGATGCTGCTAGCATGGCTGTATATAGATAGGCACTTATCTCTCTTGTCTCTCTCTTTGTCATAAAGTCCAGTTCAGAGAGTCACTCCATCAGACCTTCAGCCAATACAACTAGGAATGGATGCCCTCCTGATGAGCTGTCGCCTCACTGAAGACCATACCACGTATAAGACTTGATTCCAGCTGTGGAGTGTAACACAGCATCAGGATGCTGGACAGATCAACTCCACACCGCTGGGTGACAGGACACAGAAACTGAATGCCTGTGGCTCGTAAGTGAACAAGCTCCAGCATGCCAGTTCATTCATCTATATAGGAATCTGTAATCAACATCGAGACTGCAAGACTCAAATGTGAAGACTTCATTTTTACAGTTCAAAGTCAAAGCCAGGGCAATGGGACCACAAGGCCATGTGAAGCTTTGTGTATACGCTGGCACAAGTTTGTTTTTCCTCCCATATGTTTTCTCTGACTAGCAGCAGTTTGGTTTGGGAGCTGACCAGACAGAAACAAACTGTTATGAAAGAGATGTTGATTTAGAGATTGTTTAACAAAGACAGCAGAGAGAACAACAGGGAAAAAAAAATAGGTGAATGAGATTCTGACCAGTATTATAATCACCAAACCATTTTACAAATCACTGTCACAGATCTTACTGGATAGTTTGTCTTTTGGTTGAGCCTCATTAGAACTGATGTAAGAACCAAAGTTGGCAGACAACTGTGCGCTGCTGTTTGTTTTGTATCAACCATGGCAGCACTTGTGTTTGTATTTAATGCATGAAATGTTTTTTTTTTTGTTTTGTTTTTTTGTACATTACTGTGCTTAGTGTGATACATCAAGGAGGAATCAGAAGGCACTGCAGCTTTAACATTATCAGTGATGAAGCCAGTTTTCAGTTGTCCAAATTAATAATAAAAAAAGTTTGCATTTAAAGTACATATCACTGCTGGCTACAGGATTTTATTTTATTTTTTTTATTTTTTTTTTGTTCATTGCTGGCAATGATTTTTAAGAAGCGAGCTGTAAATGTCAGGCTATCTCTAGTGCTATTGTATGTTAAACTATATTGTTGAGAATTTATCAGTTTGGCAGCACATTTGAGAGATAAAACTGATTGTCTTTGTCATGTTGTGAATAGTAACCAGAACGTCTAAGCTGTCCCTGGTCTGTTTGTATTATTTAACTCCAGTATGGTTTTTTTTTTTTTGTATGTTTTGTAAAAAAAAATGTGAAGAAAATGTTTTCATTGTGCATGTATATGAATGTGTTTATATCTTCTCTCAAACTTTGCTTATGTCCGAGTGAAAGCTTTTGCTTCAGGCCTCCTTCATATCAGTGTTCTCCTGACAGTTTCCGCTTATTAAATAAAGTCATTCTGTTTGGTGGTGATGCTTTCTACTTCTGGAGACTCTTGTATATCTGACCCTTTAGCTTATAAATCCTATCTGTCTCTTGTTTAGTGCTGAGCACATGTTTCAGAATCAGTACAGCTTTTTTCCCCCTGATAACAGCTGCCTGTTGCTACCAAAAGTAACACTATGAATTAAACTAGCTGAACCTAAAGCTCCATGCTGAGGAGGCTTTTTGGGACTTTATATAAATCCTCTATACTGTTGACTTTGGTGATTGCGGACTTTTCCTCTGGCACCACAATGAGGTTGACTTTTTTGATTTTGAAAATTTAAATATATTTAATATATAACGATTGGATGGACTGATTTGAAATTTGGTACACAGAATCATGGTCCCTACAGAATAAATGGTACTAAGCCTGATCTCCTGACAAAATTTCATTTTGTCCAAAATTTTGGTTTATCTGCAAAATCTCATGACATGGTTTTGCAGGTGTACTTTGTGTTTGGTGCTACTTAGCAAATGTTTGCATGATAACCAACAAGTTGACACAGTGAACACACTAGCATTATAATTTTTCAAAAAATTCTTGGAAAATTAAAATATAAGTATACGCATATGCATGACAACTCACAAATGTAAGTTCTAAATGTATGTGGCCATGCCAATAAAAAATAATTCAGGTATAGACCACTTGAATTTTCTCATTTTTCATTTCCATGCTCGAACACTGGTGAAAGCTCTTGAGTTCTCTTGAAGCACTTGAACTCTTTATGAGTGGTTCATGCTTAAATCCCAAAGTCTTTAATCTGGGGAAGTGCAAGTCCAAACAAAGGACATGTTTTATTCATTCACCCTTTCACTATTGACAGCTGTGGTGATGATGCTGACAAAGGGTGTTTACAGTGGCCCTGGCAATGATCTTCAGAGTGCATTCCATACACATGATTACATCAAACGTTTAATAGTTGACATCAGGTTAAAAAACCCATCCCAAGATCATGTAGCATGGGAAGCATGCAGTATGGACGTGTAAGAACCAACAGTAGATGTTTCTGCTGGCAACAAACAACAACAAAACACATATTCTGCATAAGGAGGACAGGGGGTTTAAATAAAGAGTGAAGGAGGCTGTCTACTTTAAAGTAGAGAAACCATAACCACAGAATTTTTACAGTTACTGCAGGCACTGTCATGGGTGGATGTTTTGCACCACCATGTTAATGCTAATTTGGAATAATGGGGCAGACTTCATGTTTTTTGCTACCAGTGCCGTTCTGGACAAAATAGAATGAGGCGGTATGGTATATTGATGTGTTTCTGGATTTGAATGTCTTAGAGAGAAAACTTCCATCTCTTAGTAATCCACAAATAATGGAAAAAGTACAATTTTGCATGCCGGCAGTTATTGCTTGTTAAAAGACATTGTCAAGTAGTATACTATTCATACCATAAGGGCTGTATTTATTTCCACAAAACAAATCATTTGTCAGTAATGAGGCCCTGTTGTGAGATTAAGACCACTGGAGATATGACCTCACTTGCTGAGGTTCCTGTACAGCTCTTTTAACTCACAGTGCCCTAAATTTCCAGGTTCAAAAGTAATTGGACTGACACATGAGGTCAAAAAAAATTATCTTCTTCATTTGTGTGGTCACCTCTTTACACCTCAACTCTCTCGCAGTCTAAATGTCAACTCTCCGCTCTCATTCAATTCTGAGCCACATGCACATGAACTAACGTTGAAACAACACAGCAGCTCAAGAAAAAGTCAAGTGTCTCAAAAGTGTACTTTTGCACTTTTGCAATTTGGGTTCTTGGCTACTATGGTTGACATATCTCCCAATGTGTCTCTAATTTGAACCTATTCAAATTGAAGACTTGGTGCTTTAATGTAGTATAAAAAATAGTGTAACAAAAGGGGTGTAATTGTCCAAATTATGTAGTGTTATTTTAATTGTCTTATTTTTATCTCATGGCACTCTGCACTTTTGTTGTAAAGCACTTTGTGATCTTTATCTGTGAAAAGTACTATATAAATAAAGTTTACTTACTTACTTACTCACAAATACTAAAAGTCTGGCTTGAATGTAACACTTGCCAAGTTCTAGTCATTCAGCTTTTTGCACTTCAGACAGAGGGGTTAGATAACAAGCTCACAACAGGGCCTTACTGCTGAGGAATGAAACATACAAAAGCCCTATTTTGTCACACACTGCAGTAAAAAAAAAAAAAAACTGTTCAAATTAAGCACGTTATTCGGGGTGATATAAAAGATGGGAAGAGTCAAGCGCCTCAAGCAAGCAGAGGCTGGACCTGGCGTTCCGTCATACGCAGAAGGAAAATGCTTGGGGCTAGGGTTAGGGTTAGGGCACTGTGGGGGCACACTGCATCCATGGGAAATAAACCAGTGATGAAAATAAGAAATGTGGACAATAAGAAATATGGAAATCCATAGCAAACATGGTGAACGATATATCTGCTTAACATTAGCATGTGAAGCACTGTCATTGTCAGCATGTTAACATGTTGATGTCAGCACATAGGTCAGTGCAAAGCTGTGCCCAGCAGAGCTCACGGAGCTTCACATAGCTGCTAGCATGGAACTACGCATCTCCAGGCTGCACCTATGCAAACGTGCAGGGACGTTCCTTTGTTTCTTTGTTCCTATGCCTTTTTCTTTTATACTTGTATTTTTATAATGTTCAGCATGTGAAGTCTAACACTTCTGTTCCTGCCAGTGTGCTGTTGGCATCCAGTTTTGTCAGAATGGGTGTTTTATGGCCGTTGACTTTACATGACCCTATGTTTTCTATGTGAGACCACACACACACAAGCAACCACTGATGTTACACATGCCACAACTCAGAGGGAGTATTGAAGGACTTGTGCAATATGATCCGCACTGCATGTTACACAACACACTGCTTAATTGTGATTTAGTTGACGTCCACATTGAAAAGAAATATGCAAGTGAGAGAAAGAGAAAGGAGACATGAAAACACACAATACATGACTTCCATGCTTTTAGTTTCTCATGATCTTTGAAAAATTTTAATGTCAGCGCAGCTGTGTCTTCTGCTTTCCTCCCTGCATACCACACAGGCTGGGAATTGTTGGCCCAAGCACAGGCCAGAATCTGTGAGCTAGATGGTGTTCCCATGTTCTCATGACTAAAAACACTCTGAAATCAGCAGAGTATTTAGTTTAGGGCGTGTATATAGTTGTCATTATAGTCCCTTCTGTGTGGGTTTTCCTGCAATTTCCTGCAATTTTTACCTGCAATTTCAATGATTAGAGATGTTAATAACAGGAAAACCAAGTGCTTTTTGTTCCCGTGGGCTGCCCCCCAGCTCACTCCCACCGTCCAAAGATGCGCAGGTTAACTGACAACTCTAAATTGCCTGTAGGCGTGAATGTGAACCTGATTGGTTGTTTGTCTCTATATGTCAGACTTGCACACATAGAGAGTGCAATGTGTACAATTAATCCATGCTTGAATACTGCCGGGTAGATTGGTGCTGCTCTTTATTTAGTAATATACAACTTACATGAAAAACTGAAATAATAAAAGTCTTGAAAGTGGCTTTTAAGACAGGGAGCAGGGGTGGAAAGTAACTAATTATATTTACTCAAGTACAGTGCTTCAGTACAGTTTTAAGTTCTTGTTCTTTACTGGAGTATTTTGCTTTTATGCTACTTTACACTTCTACTTCATTGCCCTTTACTTTTATTTGTCAGCTATAGTTCTGACTGCTTACTTCTGAGATCAAGACTTTACATAAAACTGTATGATAAGTTTATTAAATACAATAAATTTTTAAAGATCAAACCAATTGTGTGACTTGTGACCCCCCAAAATTAACGTAAAGTTGACATATTTATCTTTTGGAACATCTAAACTATCTAACAGTATATAACACATATATAAAACTAACATCACCTCGACCAGCTACAGCATTAAAATGCTACTTATACACTGATTCATCCATATTAACAATCTAATAATGTCCTATAATAAGAATCAGTCACAGTGACCAATGTTCTGCAGCATGAGGACTTCTACTGTCTACTGACTTTTGCTGATAATACTTCTAAATTATAAGGAAAATGAAGAATAAAGTGCATTAAAGTGTTGCACTGATATTTTGACTCAGGCTACAAGATCTGATTACATCTTCCAGCACTGACAGGAAATCACTTGAAGACATGACCTTGAGATCAGGCAGTACTGAAGAACCCCACTTACGATTCCTATCATGTCAGCTGATACTGTGCTTTAGTGGTGCATATTCCCAAAGACATTTTCAACCAGGTGCTTTCTGGGTTCTTGGACTATTTGAACTTTGTCTTGTAGGTAATGTAGCCTTGCTTTTTCGTGCAATTTTTTCAAATAAATTAGATTAATTAATTTCCTGAAAACCATATTGCTATTTTGACAAAGTGAGAACACAGGGCAGGGCACTATGCGAAGGAGGAGCTTGAAATAGGTAAGAGGTACAACCAGTCAAGAGAAGTTGTACAGCAGACACCTAGAATGTATGACCGCTTGCATATTTCTTGCTACAGACTCAGTGGTAGTGAGAGAATAAAGTACAGACCTTTAGGATTATTTAGAGATGCTTTTATTCTGAAGGACTGCAATCGGAAGTGGTGTTTTTGCTGCGTTGAACTTCATCGTGACATCTCACGGCAGTTGCTAGTACGAGTGGAAAGGTAAACAAATGTTTATTTAGTTTAGTTTATTTAGAGAGGTGACGGGGCGACACAGTAAACACAGGGTACACACCACAGAGAGTGAAACTGTCACAGGCAAAACAAAGAGTGAAGCTTGTTGGTGGTGGTCGCAGGTAGGAATTGCTTGGAAGCTAAAGCTAAGCTAACGTCTTTAGACGGGGAACAGCGTGGGCAAAAAACATTAGTATGAGGCATGTAACCAAGACGACGAGCATCACAACTTTTACTAGTATGTTTTGCTGATATCAGTGAGCTGTGATAGGCAAGAGTGCGTACTGGCCCCTGCTCCAGCCCTGACTTTTATGTAGCTAATTGAGGTGCTAACAGCCCTGTCCCCACAGGTGTCCTGATTAGTGAAATTGAAGTTTATTGAGTCACCGTGCATGCTGGAAAGCGAGCGTGTTGAAGAAAAACTGCATCCAACAGACTCAAAGTACGTGTTAAGTGCTGGATGTTATGTTGTTATGTGAATAGTGCAGTGGTTATTTGTTGTAAGTTGATCAGTTAGGGCTTCATGACGTGGAAAATGTCTACTTTATTGAAATCAGCTTATTACAACGTATCCCCTGATTTCACCTTAGCTCTTCGCTGGCATGCAAATACTGGGAACAGCTTTCAACATGTTTAACTATTCTGAGCTTATGTGTCTTTGTTGTGTCCACGTTTCAAATTAAATACACACATTCATACTGAAGTCAGTAGAACGATATATAAAAGTTGTGCAAAGTATGTGTGTATAATATATCTTTTGCAAGCCATGGATCCATTACTTTTCATTGCGTTTCAAGTATCTATATTGTTATTGTTTTTTTAGTTTGCTATATGTTTTGTTTTGTTTTATAGTGATATGTATGGTTGCTGAGAGAGATAGCAGCCGTATTAACAACTCTTTCACATTACAGATAGTTATCTGATCAAAAGTAAATCATTGTTAAATTTTTATATTTTAATGTTGAATCACTGACTGAGTTTTGCCCGTAGCCATGACAACAGACTCCTCACTCCTCAACTCTGAACTGGAGTTACAGCAGCAAGAGGAGCTGTATCAACAGCTGCTGTTACAGGTAATATTGCTTTAAAGTGAACTGGGTTAAAACCAGACTACGTAACTGTTGCCTAGCTGCAGTCACATGTAGAGAATAGATTTAATGTTAGAATCCTTAATTCTTTTTTCTTCATTCAGAAGTTGCTTAGCATTGTTTGGCATTTTAGGAAATATACTTACTTTACTTGCTTGCTTTCTGATACTACTCTGCTGTTGGCTTGTCTGTCTCTGTCTAACAGTAACAAACTCTACCCACCAGCATCTATTAAAGTTCATGTAGGAACACATTATAGTTTGCGTTTTACTGTTTCTTGGTTGGGATCAGTAACGTCCTCAAGAAATAATATGGCATGAAACCCCGGCAAAGTGGTGGTTTTTGTCTGGATTACAGAAAGAAGGTGTAACACATTAATTAGTGACCATTAAAGGTGATGGAAGGAAGATATTGTTACCTGTAGACAGAGCCAGACTTGCTGTTTACCAGTCTTTATGCTGAAGTAAGCTAACTGGCTGTAGCTTCATATTTAATGTAAAGACATGATTTTGGTGATATTAATCTCCTCATCTAACACTTAGCAAGAAAGCAAATAGGGGCATTTACCAAAATGTCAGTCTATTCCTTTTGGGGAAAACGTCCATTGTTACTATTATTTATCTTCTATAAAATGATTTTACGCTCTTTGCACATGACGTTGTAATGCTAGCACATTTTTAGAAAAGCATGTTGGTTCACAAGTTTAAAAACATTTGTTTTGGGTGTTTGGAAACCAAGTTGTCTTTCAGCTTTGGTAAAATGATCAACATAGGCATTTCAAGGTTATGCTATCATGTGTGCACAGGCAATTCCTGTGTTCCTACCTTATATCTCAATGTCTACATAGCTCTCATAATTGTAGTAGTATCATTCAATTGTTGCACATTAACAAGGCAGTCGATAAGTTGATAAAATTCTTGGGCTTTGGGCGGCTTGAAATGCAGCGAGAGAACTTCCATCATCTGTTTTTGTCCTCTGCTGGACTTCACGGAGACAGGATTTCTTGGAAGCATTTAGAGAGTGAAGAAAATAATACTGAAATACATACAAAAAAAAAGCTGCCCGTTGTAAAACCTTCTCAGACACAGATGGCCTTTTCTCCGGTTTGTCCTCCCGGGACCGCTAAATCATGTCTTGTGAGAATTGCTTTTTATTAATGTTAGTGAACTTTCAAAGCTTTCACTTGTTCAATAGCTCATGCTTTGTATGTTTGACATTCAGGTCAAGTTTTTCTTTTGATGTAATCGCATGTGTGTAAAAATTCCCGGTAGGTCTTAAATAAACTACTGGTTATTTTCTTTAGACAATGGGAAAGATGCAGACTGAAAACCCAGATTCTAAAGTAATCCGACCACAACCTGGTAAGTGGCTCCACAATACAAGTTATATCAAATCACACAGACATACACTTACACGGGAGAGCTTAATTTGGAAGACAGTGCCACATTATTATTATTATCTCTTCCCTCTCAGGCATCTGCGTCAAGACTCTCTCAGAGCCAGACAAACAGAAGGTGTTTGTCAACATCTGTCAGTCAAACTCAGTCCCGCCTCCACCAGAACTTTCAAGAGAGGAGCTTGTGGAACTGCTTCAATCAGAGGATCCCAGTGGCTACAGAGTTCCCATGAGCCTTGGCGAGCCACACACAGAAGTAGACAACAGTATGCAACTAAAGCCAATTTTTTTTTTTTTTTTTCATAGGTACATATGTTACAACAGAAAATGAATAGTTGTCCAAAAACCTCCTGAAATTCCAGCTTTGCTCCTGAGGGGTCAAAAATGTTTCTGCAAAGTAAAGAGTTTCTCTGCAAAATGATTTAAGTGTAAGGCCCAATCGCTACAAAAAATAAAAAAAATGATATGATATGATGAAAGTTGCCATCTTATGATAAGAGTGGTACTTTGTGTGAGCAAATGCAAGCTGACAACATACAGAATTTGAAGCACTGTTGTATTCAGGAGATGATGGGTTCCCATTTTCCCATGTCAGTCCTTTGTTTTTTACTATTTTAAAACTTCTGTGAAAGGCACTTTATCAAATTCAGCCTTTTCCTCTTTTTGAAAAATGTGTTTGTCAGATCAGTTTGATATGTCTCTCTCTGTTTCAGGCTCTCAGGGTTGCACGGCTTATGATGTGGTCATCAACCAGGAGTTCTTCCAGAGGTGCCAGGTGTGTATGGTGTTGTTTTTCCATCGATGTAATAGTTTATTTTGCTGTTCACAGTATTTGCTTAGGATGGTGCTAAGAGGTTTATATTTAAATGTATCATTTTAAGACTTAATACTTAGTGATTATAAATTTAAAATGTAATACACCAGCCTCCTTTACCTTTTAAAACCAGAATCTTATCTTGCAAGTTGAAAAACCTAATTGAATCAGAGAGCGACAAATCAGAAACAAAGAAAAATCCTTGTTTGAATCCCTCTCCCCCGACACTGGCTGTTCAATCATGGTTTAGCCGCTGTAACTAGGCTCAGTAGTCCTGTCGAATTTGGAAATTTGGAGGGTGGAGTTTTGCGGTGGAAAGCACTGGTGCCGGGGAAAACCAGTAAGGAGGTCACAAGGACGGTCAAAATTTAGGGACTAAAGGACTCTTTATGGAGCTCTCACAAAAAGCCATCAGATGGACAACAGGCTCTTTCCCCGAAACAATTTATGACCTGTTTATGAATGAAATGGACGGAGCAAATGAGAATTAACAGGCCCAACTTCAAAAGAGTGAAATGGAGCCCATTTCATCACCGCAAGACTTGTCTCTGTTTGAGATTTGTCTGTTATGCAAATCAAATGAAACAAAGCAACACGGGCTGGTTGTTTTTATACCAGGAACTCAGGAGGATCTCCAACACAGACACTCCAGCACCATATCTCACCTTCTCTCCCACTCACAAAGAAAACATTTTCTCCTTTTCAGCATATGTATGAAATGATATGAAATAATTGTCTAATCATTCTGTAATCCATTTCACGTGCTTAATGAAATCAACTAATCGTTTTTCATTGTACCAAATGTTCAAATAATGTATGTTTATGAAACCTGTGAATATTGTTCACTTAACTTTCAGTATTAACAGCATTACTACAAATTGCTTTCCATTTCTCATAAGCTTTGTCACGACACTTTCTGTGCCTTTCTCTGTTAATTTGCCACCTGCTTCTAGATCAGCTTTTCTGCCATAAGGTGCTTATTAAAATTGAAACCCAAATTTTCCTACAGTGATATTAGGATATAGGCTAACGTTAGCGGCCCTGTCCCTCTGATTTTGGGAAAGTTTGCACTGGCATCCACAGTCAGTGTTGGTGTCACAGATGTGTACTTTTTTTTTTTTTTTTTTAAAGTAAACCAATGTGTTTGAAAGTACAAACAATAAAGCCTTAATATAACCTCTGTCTTGCTTGTCCAAGTAGGACCTAAGCAGCAAAACAGGGTTATGCTAGAAAGAAATGTAGGAAAATGTAAGGTCAGACTTTTGTAACACTAGGTTTAATACTACTATACAATCTGCTGGAGCTCTACTATGCAATACAAGAGTATTTTTCTACGATTACATGGACTTTGGAGCTTTAACCTCACCCTTTTACCACATTTTTCTATCCTCTCGTATACCAGGTAGCCTTATTGAGATCATGATCTATTTTTCAAGCCAATGTGTGTACATGTTAAAATATGGACCAACACAGAAAATTCACACATACTGTTAAAAATTCCCACAAGTTATATTTCTTTCATATCTTAAAAGCAATAACAAGTAGAATTGCTAATACTTAAGTATAGTCTTTTAAAAATCATCAAGTTTCTATACAAAAATCCAGGTTGACTTTCTGTTCTCATAATGTCACGTATGTAGCCATCGCACCCCCATTTGAAAACAAGTCTGCTGGGAACATTATAGTCAGGCAGAAAAGAGTTTTCAGTCAGCTTATTAAGATAATGTGGTGAAAATGAGGGACAAGTGAACTGTTACTTTATTTGGTTGTTCTTTGAGCCATATGTGTTTTCCATCTGAACTGTAGTTTTCTCCACATGGGTCGGAGATTTCACGAAGCCAGTGGTATTCTGATAAGCCTGCCTCTGGAACCACCATGAACCACCACCGCCATACACAGCAGCAACACTGAATCAAAACAGTCGAACGTTATCATATTAAAGTAACATTATGAAATATGCTTGTCTTATAGAAGGATCCCTTGTTCCAGCAGTTTGTTATTCTGGTGTCTTTAGAGGGTTTGGAGAACAAATACAACATGGAGCTAAGCAGAGGTAAGTATGTGTGTGTGTGTGTACTTGTATGGCTACACAGTGTGAGGACCACCTAAGTGAGGACATTTTGGGAAAGTGAGGATATTTTGGCCTGTCCTCACTGTAGTTCAGATTGCTGTTTTAGGATTTAGACTCGGTTTTAGGGTTAGACATTCAATTTTGATGGTTACAGTTCGGATTTGTATTAGGATACATTATGTCCTCACAAAGAAGTACAGACAGTAGGGGTGTGTGAGAGAGAGAGTTTGTTTTGTCAGATTGATAGTGGCTGTAGATTTATGAGGTTTTTTTTGTTTCTTTGTTTCTGCAGACTGGAAGGTAATGAAGAACAGAAAGTTCCTGGGCTCTGTTAGCGAGCAAAACATTCGGACAAAGAGCAGACCAGTGATCCAAGAGCTGCAGCCTCAGTAGGTCCCATGCAACTCATGATCAAAAGATCAACATTGAAGCCTGCTGCAGGGTTTTCCCTTTCCTGTAACACAAGTCCTCTTGATTAACATTTATAAGCAGTATATAAACATTTGATTAATGGTTTGATGAATGTTTGCCAGTAGCTCTAACGTCTCCAGTGGGACCCATAGATTGAGGCTGATGTGTATAAACGGATAATGAATTACATTACAGGAAAACACTATTGTAGTAGTATAAAGTGTCTTAAAAGGAGATGTTATAATTACAGACAAACACAGTACATCAATAAATGTTTACAAATTTCCATATGTGCTTAAAAGCACATTGTAGTGCATTTCACACCAGTTATTAAACGTTTATATCCCAGTAAAAGCTTAAAATGTTATTCAAAGTAAAATGGTACCCTGACGTCTCTGAGTATACTCAGTTTTATCTCAAAGACAGAGTAAACCTCAAATATGAAAACAACACTTCATTTTATGGCAGCTTCCTGTAGAGGAGTGCTGAGTCAGCCAGGAAGGCAACAACAACATGGAGATTAGATTAGACGACTATCAGTGATCATCCAGTGTGTTCATTTAAGACGAGGGTAATTTTCCAGTAAGTTTAAGATTTGTATCAGGTTTTAAAATTTCCCGCTTCCCTCTGCTTCTTACAGGGAAATCTCCACTGCTACAGTGAGACGGTAAGTCTCCTCTAAGTTTCCTTTGATGATTTGCATGTATAGCCAGAGAAACTAGGCTCCCACAGTTGTGTCTTTTATCACTTTATCTCTATCCGCTTGTTTTTCCTGTCTCATTTCTTGTTTGTCCCTTTCCCACATCTTCTGTCTGGTCCACTCTCACTTTCTCCAGACCAGAATTCACTTTGCTTGCGGAGCCTCCTGCTGGTGACCCTGAGTACCTCATAGCAGAGATAAAGCTACCCGGGGTGGTGAGACAGTGACTCTACACACACACACACACATTCTATACTACCTAAAATACTCACCTCTTCTGCCCGGTTTCTTCCTCTCCCATCATTTGCCTCAAATGTAAATGTGATCCATTCGACCTCACTCACTGGTCTAATGGTGGATATATATACCGTAATGTTTCAGGTGATTTGGCACATGCTTTCAGTTTAGGTGAAGGCTTCTCATAGCCAACCCACGCTGCACTGATCTGCATCCAGATGTAGTCACAGAGGCTGCACATCATACAATGTAATGAGATGTTACCTCATGAAATCATATGCTGTACAAGTGCAGACGCAGTCAGAAGCTCAGTGTGGTAGAACCTGAGCTGGGTGTGTTTGTCTCCTGTGCAGCCATCATCTCGCTCTCTGGTTCTGGACGTTGGAGAGGACCGGCTGGTGTTGACAGCCCGGCCCTCGCTCTTCCACCTCGACATCTGCCACCCCTTCCTCATCGATCAAGAGAACAGCGTGGCACAGTACAACAAAAGCACTGAGGTACACAACACACATGTGCATAAAGTACATACTGTACAGAAACAGTCACAAGCTGTGACAATGATGGCAACCGTGTATATAAACACACATGTACAGTGCTTAACAAATTTATTAGAACACCTGTCAGAAAACATAAATATTTTAGAAATCGTTCAAAAACTTGTTGGCCGTGGCGCAGCAAGTTAGGCATGCGGCTTTGGACTTTGGACCGGCCGGAGATCGGAGGGTCGCTGGTTCGATTCCTCGACCAAGCACAATGGATACGCGCAATGCATATGGGTGGTGGTGAAGAAGACACGCTCCCCCGCCTCTGCAACCCCTGAGCAAGTGTGGGGAAAAATGCAGAGAATAATTTCCCCAGGAGGGATCAATAAAGTATAAACTTAACTTAAAAAATGCTATTCTTAATTATTTGGCAAATAACAAACAGAAACAGCTAAATAGTCCTTTTCACACATAATAACTGAAAAACAAAAACAGAAAACTCAAGCATTCAACCTCTAAAACTAATTTTTCTGTTCAGGAATGCAAGGAGGTCACTATAACAACACACAATAATGTGCTTTACGATATTTTTCAGTTTTTTAGTAAAAAAGTAAATTGAAAATTAATGGATAAAAATAATAATTATATTTTAGCATTAAAAATATCGTTTTGGTTAAAGAGCTTCTACATTCTGGTGTATTAACCTTTACAGAAACAAAAAATTTTGGTAATTAATTTAGGGCAGCTGTGGCATAAACCTTACATTGGGTGGTGGTCTAATTTGTTAAGCACTGTATATGCTGAACAAACACATTACACAATACAGTGGCATGCAAAAGTTTGGGCACCCCTGGTCAAAATTTCTGTTAATGTGTTAACAATTAAGCAAGTGGACATTAACAGAAATCTGGACCAGGGGTGCCCAAACTTTTGCATGCCCCTGTATGTCTCTTAACATACTGTACACTTTTTTATTTTTCTCAGATCCTGACAGTCACTATGCCCGTGGTGTCCTCATGAAACTGGAGAAGTTATGTCCAGTCAATTAATTTATTTACTTTGTTTTTGTTTATTTTTGTTGATGCTGTGCTAATAAAAGCGTTTTTCTATGAGGTCAGATCTCTCACTTTTGTTTGATTCGTGTCTTCCCCGTTCACCAGATCGCTGAGCAGATTACAGCAGCAGCAGGTCATAAAGTCTGTAACGTGTTTTTCTTCATGCAGGAACATGTTTGTGGATGGTGTGTATTCAGACTAATGGAATGAATGTTTGAAAGAGGCATTAGAAGTGTCTGCCAAGCTAAGTGCATGGTATTTTGAAATCTGCATTTACTATGTAGTTAATCTGTTTGTGAGTCTACTTACAGATTTTTATGTCACTCAAGTAGATTGCTCTAGGAAAGGAAGTGTTACTTACAGGTGCAGACAACTTTTAAAGATGTTGGAAATGAAATATCCCCAGTTTATAAAAGAAAAAAAAATAAGCAGTCAACACCACGTGTTGAGAAATTTTGTTGTAATTATTCTGATAGTTTAGCTTCAATATAAATTGCATGACAAGCTCATTATATTTCACAGCATACCTTAAATTCCCAAAGTAACAGTCTGGTTAGTAACAGGGTCCACTTCTCTATTTCTCTTGCTTTGTCCCTTTTCTTCCTCTTAGCTCTTATCTCTTTTCCTGCTTTGAGCAAAACTGATGAGTGTCCTCATCAGTTTTGCTGGCTCTGTTGTCACATGTTTTTCTGTGGCTATTGTGTAAAGAAGTGGGTGTGTGAAGAACTTCAAGCCTTGTGTGGTGTTCATATTTTTGTTATTCAGCCAGTGTTCACGTGTCTGGTGGACCCGCTGCATTTTGGGGTTTTTAATTCAACACAGTCAAACAATTTTATGTTAAAAAACAGATGTTTACTTCATCCCAATTACAAGCCATTTGTTTAATTTTTCTTTTGGTAAAAAATGAAAATGGGTCCCACAGACCTGAACACCATACAAGGCTTAAATTAATAAAATTCCCCACACATGAGGTGAACACTTTGGCAGTTTACACTGGCTGTGACTAGGTTTTTCCAAAATAGGTATTAAGTATTAGGAGAAAATTAGGAGTCTGGGTGCGGTGATGAATCCACACAGAATTGTAACAGAAATCTGCAGCTCCTCTCCCCTCAGCTCTGCTTAGTATCTTTAACCCAATTTCTCTGGTTTAATGGCCTCACTGTGTAACTGCTCTGGTTCACTCCCACTGCTGTCAGAGTACAGCAGGCAGCTGTTTTCAAGATAAACCAACTGTACGCTACATGTGCAGCACTGAACAGTAGACCGATACCATTAGCAACAAGAGCTGGTGAACATAATGGACCAGTTTATATCTAAACATGTCAGTGCTGTGTATACATTTTGTTCCATTGCCCCCAAGTGACTATAAGAATTAACACTGCTTTAAGTGTGGTGTGGTGTTTGTGCCTGATCGCATTGAAAGTGCATTTTAAAGTATTTTTGGAAATTCACATTTCCTGTCTTGGCGAGAGAAATATGAAGCTACCGTCAGGAACCAGTTTACTTAGATCAAAAACTGTGGAAACAGCTGGGCTGGCTCTGTCCAAAGCTAACAACATCTATCAGCTTACTAATACATTTGTTTAATCAATACAGAAACCATGAATTTTGTTACTTTTGCCAAAAAAAAATATTCAATGAGATGATTGATACCACTCTGCAACTAATGAATCCTCTAACTTTCGGCAAGAAAGAGAATAAGATTATTTCACAAAAGGTTGAACTATTAGAAGTTGTTAGTACTCTGATGTGGTAGCTGTGGATTCAGGAGTCATTTTCTTTTATAGTAAAGCTCACAGTGAGTTTAAAAAGCCTGAGCTTGGTTTAGTTTTTACCTTGTAACCCCCCTCTGAAAGGATCTCTAGTGTCAGCTTTGATTACACAAGGAAAAATAACCATTGTCTCTTCACAAACTGTCGCCCCCCCCCCCCCCGTCCTTCTCTGCCAGCCTTCTATCTCCATCCATCACGCCCTCCCTCTTCATTTTGTCATCCCCCTCTCCACCTGCCCTGTGGCACCACCCCATTTGTCCAGTGAGGTCATCCCTCTGTTCTCCCTAATCCTGCGAGGTTCTCATCTTTCTGCCTCTGCTTAATCCGCCTGTGGCCCCCAGCCCTGACCACACACACACACACACAAATGTGCACATTTGTGCACATGGACTCACAGTTATTCTTGTATTGTATACCCCGACACTCAGTAATTCTCACAACATGCATACACACAGTCATTTGGACACCACACACACACACACATTGCCCCTCCACCTCTCAGTATAAAACTCCCTCTGTTTCTGTACAATAGCCATTCTTTCCTGTCTCTGTTCCTCTGTCTGTCTCTTGTGACTGGCGATACCACACCTTCATACAGGTATGTTCTTTAATATGTCCTTTCTAGCTTATGCTGTCAT